>NW_026000174.1:39764519-39858423 GCF_001458135.2 Marmota marmota marmota | reverse complement strand
AATTCTATGATTTTGTCAATTTTTAATGCAGAGTAATACCCCATTGTGTATAAATGCCACATTTTTTTTTATCCATTCGTCTAGTAGGCATCTTGACCACAATCAAACCACAGATTCTAAGCCAGAGCCAGACAACGAGGCTTCTCCTGCATTCCTGACCTATAGAAATTTTGTGAATAAAAATGGTTATTAGTGTTTAGGTCACTAAGTTTTAGGGTAGTTTGATATGCACTAAAAGATAATTAATGTAGATTTTAGTGCCAAGAGTGAGGTGCTACCATAACAAGAGCCAGAATTGTTAGAATGGCTTTGAAAATGTCCAGGGCATAGGCACTGGAGGAATTTGAGAAAAGTGTTAGTGAAATTCTTTAGACTGAAAGAGTCTTTTAGCAGAAGCCTTTGTGGAGGCTTTAGGGGAGGTTATAGGAAAAGTACAAAAAAATACAACTGGAACCTGGGGGGAAAAAGGGGTGATCCTTCTATGTAATGGAAGAAAATTTAGCAGCAAGGTCCCCTTTGGTAACATGAAAAATAGGAGACAAGGACCTGGGTGATTTTTTTTTTTTTATGGAAGTGTCCAGGCAGAGTCTGAAGGTCCTTCCTCATTTCTTCTGTCCTTTATAGTAAAATACAAGCAAAAAGAGAAGAGCTAAAGGAAAGAGCGACTTTAAAAGGAGTAAAAAAAAAATTGTATTTGAGAATTCTCAGCTTCTCCAGACAATTTATGATACTAAAATTAAGAAATAGCTTCTGGGCAAAGATCAAATTCAGGACACTTTTGGGAAAAGTATAAATTTAAAGATAAAGATAAAGGTGGGATCTCAGAAAGATCCCAGCCAGTATCTCAAAAAAAAAAAAAATCAGCCAAATAGCAGCACTCCTAAGCAGGATAAGGATGCTGACCTTCAGCAGTATCAGTAAACACTCCAGGCAAAAGCAGCTGCCTAGCAAAGACAGCTAGTGCACAGCTAAGTTAGGTTGCAAACCTTAGCTCACACTGGTCACCACATCAGATGGAGACTAATTAAGCAAAAATAAACTTGGAAAATTAATAACAAAAATAATGAAACACTTCAAGAAACAAATTTTAGGGTTCTAGTATAAGAAGGCACAAACCAGTAGATGGCACATAGAAGGTAAGCACTCCATAGATTTCATAATTGCTTGAATAGAATGATTTCCATTCTACCATTCCATCCATTCTGTTTGCAAACAAACAAACAAAAAAGGTTTTTGATTTGACTTTTGTACAGATAGGATGATGTAGTTATTTCTTTGCTGGGAATTAATTATCTAAAATGTAATGAAGAGTCTAGTGAACTATTAAACTCCCTAATAGGCGATCTAAAGACTTAGTAAACATAGGAACATCGATTTCTCTTCCTTTTTTAAATAAAATTCTATAATTATGCTAATTAAAAATCTATATAAATCTAAAGATCTAATTGTTTTATTAAAAATAATGAGTACTTCTGGGGTGTTTATTATGTGGCAGGTATTAAACTAGGTACTGATTTCTAGGACAATCATAAGATGGTGAGCTCTTTAAGGATAAGGACTATGGCTGGTATACTTTTTGTCTCCCAAGTGTCTAACACAAATTGCTCTCAAATGTTTAATGAAATAGATTAAAATTTTCCTAAGTTTTAAAACACCTGGTTATAAAGTTTTTATTTATTGTTTCTAAATGTCATTTGGGATATAGCTTTTTTTTAAGATGGGTCTTAACTGGATCTTGAATCCTTTGAGACACATACACACACACACACACACACACACAGAGAGAGCAAATCTAAAAAGTTTGACAAGCTTGGCCTCTATAAAATGCAAACCTAAAGGCATATTCACATGAATCAAATTGTCTTTTATCTTATTTAAAACACAAGTGCTTAAAAGCATGTGGCTCTGGGAGATTGTTAGTAAGACATGAAAGTCCAGCTGAAGAGGTTGACTAGGGAGAGGAGGAGTAGCTCAGTCCTGCTTTGCCTTCCTCCTGGTAGGTCCCCCACAGGGTGCCAGATTTCAGAAAGACCACTGAAAGAGCCAAGGTACAGCCCAGAGCCTCCTGTCTCAACTGAGAAGATACAGGAGGCATCAAATTTGAATTTTGTATGGAGTAGAGCAAAAAAGCCAAATGTTCATGATTTTTTAAAGTGATGAGGGTGGGGCAAGGCAGGTGAAAAGAGATGGAAGAACTCAACCATTAAATTTCTCTGGAATGTAGGTAATTTTTTCTTTAGGTAGTAAAGCTTTTATTGTATAGCCACTCACTACATGATGTGTTCAATTTTCTCTGCATCAGGTTGAGTCCTGAAGGGATATAAAATTGAATACATACCGCCTGATCACTCACTAAGACATAGGAAACTGAAATCATAGAACATCCTTGCCCTGGGCACAGTTATTTATATATTTAAGATTTATACCCCTTTGAATCCAAAAAAATAACATGCTGGCTAATACACAATGTAACTTACAGCAAACCAGAGAGCCCCTGTAACTGAGAGCAATCTCAAGGCAAAGATGTTTCTGGACACTTCAATGAAGAGGTTGTGCACCATTCTGATAAACATCACAAAGTTTGGCTATAAAAGTCTGGAAAATTTGACAAAAATTCAAGAACATTGAGTTATAGAAGCCTCATTTCCTGTCCTAGAGTGGGATTTAAATCTAGGTGGAACCCAAATTTTCCTTAGAGTTAGAACCAAAGAGGAATTGATGGTGTTCACTAACAGATGCTGATTGACAATAGTCTGGGCATTATCTTTTATCCTCTTTCTACAGAGACAAAGACAGTGCTTAAAAGAAACTTTTCATATATCTCTCTACAAAAGCAGAGAGTCTAATAAACAGTCCCTTAAGGCACTTATGCAAGTAATATGGAAACATTTTGACTTACTGTAGGGATGGAATGTAAAGTCCTTAGTTGCACAGATAAATTGGCACATTTATTTAAATGTCAGCTTGGAAATACATTTGGGCTGATTCTAAATTTGTGATCAGATGCCCTAGTAATTGCGTATAAGCAGTCTATATTACTAATTAGTAAAAATCTTAACTAACAAATATATAACTTTTTTCAGAATTTGTTACATTCATTATACCATTAATTTTTTTAAAAAAATTTATTTTTCTGGATAGAATGGTGCAAGTCTGTAATCCTAAAAGAACTTGGAAGACTGAGGAAGGAAGATTGAAAGCTTGAGGTTAGCCTCAGCAACTTAGCAAAACCCTGTCTCAAATTTTTAAAAAATTATAATAAAAAGGGGTGGGGATGTAGTTCAGTGGTAGAGTGACTCTGGGTTCCATCTCCAGTATCACAAAAAAAAAAAATTATATGCCTGAATTAATTGTACATATTAATGGGGTTCAGTGTGATATTTCTTTTTTTACTTAGCAAATTTTTATTGGTTTATAATAGTGTATGTAACATTTAGATTTATTTGATATAATTAATAATGCATGGAGTATAGTTTTCTCCAATTAAGTCCCTAGTACTTATCCTTCCCTCTCCATTCTCCCTCTCCCTATTACCTTTTCTCTACTCTACTGATCTATTTACTTTTTAAAAAATTGATGTCTTGTGGATATACATAATGATGAGATTCATTGGAGTATATTCATATATGTCCATTAGAAAATTAGGTCAGATTCACTCCACTGTATTTTTCCCTTCTCCCATTTGTCCTCTCTCCCCCTCAATGCCCTTCTTCTACTTCCCTGATATATATATTTTTTATTTCAATGGAATCCCCCATTTCTTTTTCCTCTCTATTTTTATCACCTAATTTTAGAAGAGCTTCCACATATCATAGAAACTATTGAACCCTTTACTTTGAGTCTGATTTAATTTCATTTATCATTATAGTCTCCAGTTCTATCCATTTATCAGCAAATGACATAATTTAATTCTTTTTCATGTATGAGTAATAGTCCATTGTATAAATATATCATGTTGTCTTTATCTATTCATCTGTTGTAGAGCACCTAAGTTGGTTCCATAGTCTGGTTATTGTGAATTGTGCTGTCATAACATTGTTGTGTCTGGGTCACTATAGTATGCTGATTTTAAATTGTTTGGATTTATACCAAGGAATGGGATAACTTAGTCATACAATTCCATCCCTAATTTTTTGAGGAATCTCTATACTGCTTTCCAGAGTGGTTGCACCAATTTGCAATTCCGCCAACAATGTTGTACCTTTTCCCCACGTCTTCACCAACATTTTTTGTTACTTGTATTCTTGATAATTGCCATTCTGACAGGAGCCAGATAAAATCTTGACATAGTTTTAATTTGTACTTCTCTAACTACTAGAGATGATGAACATTTAGGGCAAAAGAAACATTTCTTCATGTATTTGTTGGCCATTTGTATTTATTCTTTTAGGAAGTATCTCTATTTCTTTTGTCCATTTATTTATTGATTTATTTGATTTTTTGGTTTTTTTTGGGGGGACGGGGGTAAATTCTTTATATATTCTGGTTACTAATGCCCTATCTGAGAAGCAGATAGCAAAGATCTTCTCCCATTCTGTAGGCTTTCTCTTTGCACTCTTGGTTTTTAACCTTGCTCTGAAGAAGCTTTTTAGTTTGATTTCATCCCACCTACTGATTTTTATTTCTTGCATGTTGTGGGTCTTGATAAGGAAGTTGGTTTCTATGCTGATATAATGGAGTATTGCTCCTACATTTTCTTCTACTGGTTGTAGAGTTTCTGGTGTAATGTCTGTCTCTGATCCACTTTGAGTTGACTTTTGTATAGAGTGAGAGATAAGGATCCAGCTTCATTCTTCTACATATCAATATCCAGTTTTCCCCGCACCATTTGTTAAAAAGACTCTCCTTTCTCCAGCATCTATTTTTGGCACCTTTGTCTTATATCAGATAACTGTATCTATGTGGGTTTGTCTCTGTGTCTTCTATTCCACTGGTCTACATGCCTATTTTGGTGCTAGTATACTATGCTCTTTTAGTTACACAGCTCTGTTGTATAATTTGAGGTCTGGTATGGTGATGCCCCCTACTTTGCTTTTCTCACTAAGGGTTGATTTGACTATTCTTAGTCTCTTTCTTTTCCATATGAATTTTAGTACTGTTTTTCCTAGTTCTGTGAAGAATGACATTAGTATTTTGATGGGGATGGCATTGAATCTGTATAATGCTTTTAGTAGTATGGTAGTATGACCATTTTAACAATGTTAATTCTGCCTATCCAATAACATGCAGGTCTTTCCATTTTCTCAGGTCTTCTTCAATTTCTTTCTTCAGTGTTTAATATTTTAATTGTAAAGCTCCTTCATTTGATTTATTCCCAGTGTTTTTAACTTTTTGTGAATAGGATAGTTTCCAAAGTTCTTTTTCAGCTGATTCATTGAGAATAAAAAGCAATTGATTTACATACATTGATCTTGTATTCTGCTATTTTACTAAATAAGTTTATTAGCTCGGAAGTTTTTGGAGATTTCTAAATATAGGATCATGTCATCAGCAAATAGGGATAATTTGACTTCTTCTTTTCCTATTTGTATTCCTTTATTTTCCTTTTCTTGCCCAACTGCTCTGGCTAAAGTTGCAAGAACTATGTTGAACAGGAATAATAAAAGTGGGCATCCTTGTCTTGTTCCTGTTTTCTGAGGAAATTCTTTTAGTTTTTCTCCACTCATTATGATGCTGGCCTTGGGTTTGTCATATATAGCCTTTACAATGTTGAGGTGTGTTCCTTCCATCCCTAGTTTCTCTTGTGTTTGAAACATATATGGATGCTATACTTCATCAAATGTCTTTTCTGCATCTATTGATATAATCATGTGATTCTTGTTCTTAACTTTATTTACGTGATGAATTACATTTATTGATGTGCATATGTTGAACCAACCTCACATCTCTGGATGAAACCCACTTAATCATGGTGCACCATCTTTTCAATGGGTTTTTATATGCAGTTTATCGATATTTTATTTAAAATTTTTACATTTATATTCATCAAAGATACTGGCCTGAAGTTCCCTTTCCTTGATGTGTCTTTGTCTGGTTTTGATATCAAGGTGATACTGGCTTCATTGAATGAATTTGGCAGTGTTCCCTCCTTTTCTATTTTATGGCATAATTTGAGAAGGAGAGGTGTTAGTTCTTCTTTAAAGGTCCAGTAAAACTCAGCTGAGAATCTGTCTGGTCCTGGGCTTTTCTTTGTTGGAAGGCTTTTAATAGCTTCTTCACTTTCCTTACCTGATACTGGTCTAAGTTTTTATATCCTCATAGTTTAATTTGGGTAGGATGTATGTCTCCAGGAATTTGTCAATATCTTCTATATTTCCAGTTTATTGGCATATAAATTTTCAAAATATTTTCTAATGATTCTCTGGATTTCTGTGGTATCTGTGATAATGTTTCTTTTTTCATCTCCAATTTTATGAGAGACTTCTTTAGGTTATTTTCACTGTTTATAAAATGTTTATTCTTTAAAAACACCAACTCTTCGTTTCATTAATTCTTTCTATTGTTTATTTTTTTATTCTCAATTTCATTGATTTCAGCTCTGATTTTAGTAATCTCCTGTTTTCTGTTGATTTTGGTGTTACTTTGTCCTTTTTTCCCCTGGGGCCTTGAGGTGTAATGTTAGAATGTTTATTTGGTATCTTTATTTTTTTTAATATGTAAACTTAGTTCTATGAACTTTTCAATTAGGATTGCTTTCATATTCTCCAAGGAGATTTGGTATGTTGTCTCACTATTCTCATTTGTTTCTAAGAATTTTTTAAATATATCCCATGATTTCTTCTGCTATTCATTCATCATTCAAAGTGTATTATTTAATCTCCATGTGTTAAAGTTGTTTCTGTTTTTTATCTTGTCTTTGATTTCTAATTTTATTCCATTATTATCTGAAAGGATGCAAGGTATTATCTCTATTTTTTGTATTTGCTAAGATTTGTTTTAGACCTAAAATATGGTCTATTTTAGAAAATGTTCCATGTACTACTGAGAAGAAAGTGAATTCAAACAATTAATGGGCGAAATATTCTATAATTGTCTGTTAGGTCCATTTGATTCATAGTATTTTTAGTTAAAAAAAATCTTTACTTAGTTTGTGTCTGGACGATCTATCTATTGGTGAAAGATAGATTTCAATGTGTTGAAATCACCCAGTATTATTGTATTGTAATCTATTTGATTCTTGATATTGAGAAGGATTTGTTTTATGAATGTAGATGCTAAATTGTTTGGGGGGACAAATATTTACAATCATTATTTGTTGTTGGATGAGACCCTTAACTAGTAGGAAGTGACCTTCTTTGTCTCTTCTGATTGATTTTTGGCTTGAACTCCACTTTGTCTGATATGAGAGTAGCTAACCTTGCTTGCTTTCAGCTACCATTTGCATGGTATATCTTTTCCCATCCTTTCACCTTCAATCTGTGAATGTTTTTGTCTGTAAGGTGAGTCTCTTGTAAACAGCACATGGTTGGGTCCTGTTTTTAATACAACTAGCTAATCTATATCTTTCAGTTGAAGAGTTTAGACCACTTACATTTAATGTTATTATAGAAAGGTAGTTTTTGTTTCCTGCAATTTTGATTTATTTTTAATGTTAAATTCAAGACTTGATTCTCCTTTGACAATTCTTCTAGAGCAACTCATTCCTATGCTGGTTTTCATTTTTATTCATTTCTTCTGCATGACATATTTCAATGAGTGTTTTGTAATGCATGTTTTGTGGTTATGACTTCCTCCAGTTTCATTTTATCATGGAAGGTTTTTATTTGATTTTTAATTTTGAAGAATAATGTTGCTGGGTATAGTAATCTTGGTTGGCATCCACTTTGTTTTAGAGCTTGGTTTATATTATTTCAAGAACTCCTGAGATTTAGGGTCTGGGTTAAGAAATTGGTTGAGATTCATATAGGTTTGTGACTTGCTGTTTTTCTCTTTCAGCTTTTAAAATTCTATTTTTATTCTGTGTATTAGGCATTTTCATTGCTATGTGGCTTGGAGAAGATCTTTCTGGTTCTATTTGGAGTTCTGTATTTCTCTTGTTCTAAATTCTTTCTCAGACATTTCCTCTACTATAGTGCTTTTGGAATTAGTTGTTGAATGCTATGAGCTGTTTAGGGTGATTTTTCGCTTGTTTTTTTTTTTTTTTTTTTTCAAATTGCTTGCATGCCTACCCATGTATTGGGTTGGTTATTGTTTCTTCTTTTAAGCAAGAGTTTATTTTGTGGGCTTCTTTCTCTTAGGAGCCCTGGGTTGAGCAAACAACCAAGTATTGACAGTTTAACTCAATTTGTGGCCTCTGCTAATCACAGTATCAATGCCAGTTTGAGAAAAGTCATTGAGCCCTTTTTACTGCAATCACTTTAGAGCCTACCCATGTACTATTCAATCTTATGAAAGTTAAAAAAAAACTTGTTGATATTGTTCTCAACCCTCTAATTCAGGCATAAATTTGTAAATATCCAGGCATAAAGTTCTCAGATTTGCTATTCTTTCTCTGTTTCCTTTCTGAGTTGTGGGAGTATCTGTAATAGCTGTCAAGTTCTGTTCTGCCATCTTAGCTTCTCCCTAATTTCTTCCTGCTCCCTAATTGTGAAGTTTCAATGCATGTATACAGTGTTCATTAATCAAATGCAAATTACATTTATCTACTACCCCCAACTTCCTTACCTTTAATAATCTCTATTCTACATCCAAGTTGACTTTTTTTTTTTAATTCCACATGAGAGAGAATTTCAGTACTTGTCTTTCTGTGTCTGGCTTATTTCACTTAACATAATGTCCTCCAACTCCATCCATTTTGCAATGGAATTTCATTCATCTTTGTGAATGAATAATATTTTATTGTGTATATATACCACATTTTCTTTATCCATTCATCTATGGGCACCTTGGTTGATACCATCTTTTAGCTATTAGAAAGTGTGACAATAAACATGGCTCTGTAGGAATCTCTTTGGTATGCTGATTTCATTTTCCTTTGGATATAAACCCAGAAGTGGGATAGCTGGATCATATGGTATATCTATTTTTACTGTAACTCTGTGAGACAGATTTCAGCATCAGTCTTCTTTTAGGGACAAAGAAAGGAAAGTTCAGAACTGTTAAGTAATAGACCAAGATGGTGTATCCAATAAGGAATAGTTAGAACTCAAACCCAGTTTTTCTGACTTAAAATTTTGTGTCTCCTCTACAATATACTTCCTTGACACATTTAGTTAAATAGCAACCCAAAGTATAATTCTGTTATGAACAAGGCAGATCTAGTTTGGGACCAAATGAAAGTTTTAATCAGCAAGTTTTAGTCAACAAGGTGAAGGAAGTTTGGAAGAGGAAGAAAGAATGACCCAAAAATACAATTTTCTTGGATATGGACCAGATCCTGCCAGCCTTGTTGACTATTGTAAGAAAGAAAACTGGCCTCTTTTCAACCACTTATGTTAATCATTGAGAAGCTGAAGTTTGACACCATAAAATACAGACCAAAATATTCTCTTAAAATTGCTGAAAGGAAGTTTAAAAATTATACTTCTTTCCTTAAAGAACTTCATCATCATTTCCATAATTCTTTTTTTATTGATTTTATTTTTTTAAATACACAACAGTGGAATGCATTACAATTCCTATTACACATATAGAGCACAATTTTTCATATCTTTTTATATAAAGTATGTTCATGCCAATTCATGTCTTTATATATGTACTTTGTGGGGATTCTTGAATTATTATATGTGTAATTCTTATTACACATATATACCACAATTTTTCATATCTCTGTTTGTATATAAAGTATTTTGACACCAAATTCGAGTCTTCATATATGTACTTTGGATAATGATGTCCATCACATTCCAGTATCCTTGCTCATCCCCTGCCCCCTCCCTTTCCCTCCTACCCCTCTTCTCTATCTAGAATTCATCTAATCCTCCCATCCCTACCCCACTATGAGTCAGCCTCCTTATATAAGAGAAAACATTCAGCATTTGGTTTTTGTGGATTGACTAACTTCACTTAACATTATCTTCTCTAATGCTATCCATTTACCTGCAAGTGCCATGATTTTATCCTCTTTTAATGCTGAGTAAAATTCCATTGTGTATATATGCCACATTTTTTAATCCATTCATCTACTGAAGGGCATCTAGGTTGGCTCCACAGTTTAGTTATTGTGAATTGTGCTGCTATAAACATTGATGTGGCTGTCTTCCTGTAGTATGCTGTTTTTAAGTCCTTTGGGTATACTCTGAGGAGAGGAATAGCTGGGTCAAATAGTGATTCCAGTCCCAGATTTCCAAGGAATCTCCATACTGCTTTCCATATTGGCTGCACCAATTTGCAGTCCCACCAGCAATGTATGAGTGTACCTTTTTTCTCACATCCTCACCAACACTTATTGTTGTTTGTCTTCATAATAGCTGCCATTCTGACTGGAGTGAGATAATAGAGTAGTTTTGATTTGCATTTCTCTGATTGCTAGAGATAATGAGCACTTTTTCATATATTTGTTGATTGACTGTATATCCTCTTCTGAGAGTGTCTGTTCAGTTCCTTGGCCCATTTGTTGATTGTATTCTTTTTTCCTTTTGCAGTACCAGGGACTGAACTAGCTGGCAACACTGAGCTACCCCCATCCCTTTAAATTCTAATACTTTATATTGCTGTCAAAAACATCCCTTCTCAGAACAATTACTGGAAAGTCCTCTTGGAGTAGACATAATTTCTAACTCCTTTTCATCAGTTGAGCCAGGGATGGCCTGGCTCAACTCTCCACTCAATGTTCCCAATCTAATACTGGTCAGAAAACTGGTGGTATTTATTCCTCCAATAGACTTCTAGAGGTACAGAGACAATTAGGAATTTCATAACTTGGCTACAGGAAACAGTACACTTATGCCTTCTAGTTTGCCTTTCTTGCCCTACATTTACACATTTCTCAATTTATTCATTTACTCATTCATACTGCTAGGTCTGTTATGACGAGTTAGCTCTAAAAGACAGCACCAAAATATGACTCTTAAAGGGAAAAACAGCTACTCATAAATTGCTCTTCAAGGCCTGTCCTTTATTAAAAATAACATGAAAACACTTTAGCAGTGTCAAAGGACCTACTCTTCTGGGATGAGAAGGTACATGTCAGGCATATCAAGCCTGTATGTCCCAGTGCTACAAGTATCAAAGATTTAAGAATTGATTAATGCATGTGAAATAGTGTTATAATTCCTGACTTAAATACCATTTTATAGACAGACTGGATTTCTTTATTTGACCAGGCAAAAAGTAGAATAAGGCCCTTTGGTCTAAGACAATTTATGAAAATTCTCCCTAATGGAATGTAATATTTGTCCTTATATATTTCTGTGAAAGCCTTAAATAAAGTCATTTAGGATGACAAGCTTTCCAAATTGTAAGCCAATGATATTAATATATTCTTTTCTCATTGTGGTATATTCTAAATCATATGATTTTGATTATTTTCTTGAGAGATAAATCACTTGATTAACTTGATAATATTAAGTTTCCTAACAATATGGTTATAAATAGATTAGAAGATTCCACCATAAGATTTACAGAATAATCATTTCTCAATCCAATAAATAATTATTGAATAAATGGCTACAATGTATGGGAACCAACCTTAAGTACTAGGAATGTAGTGAACCAGAAAGATGAATTCATTGGATCTACAGTCTAATGGGGAAAACAGACACAAAATAACCACAGAGAAACTATATATTTAGAATTCTGCTGAGTGTTTTAATGAAAAATTAGGAAAGGTCTATTAGCACACAAGACTTGAAAGACATAACTTAACCCTGGGGACTAAGTGATCAACATAGATCTCCTTGAGAAGTTCCTTTTAAGGAACAGACTAAAACATCTAGGTCAAGACTGGAGAGATATGTGTGTGACCCTGTGTGTCCAGACATGCATCAGAGGGGAGAAAAGATCAGTACTCCAGGAAAAGAGAACAGCAGTGTTTGATGACACAAAATGCATAGAGAGAAGGTCTATGAGACTGGAGTAGTGACTTAGTATGAGGAGAAAAGGTGGAGAATATGGACCAGATCCTGCCAGTCTTGTAGACTATTATGAGTAATGAATGTCAATCTAAAAATGGAAGAAAACATTTTAAGGAGCAAATTAATATAATCTGACTTATATATTTTTTAAATTACTCCATCTGGAGACTAGATTGAGGAAGGCAAGAGTGAATGCAAGGAGACCAGTTGGAGGCTATTGCTGGAACCCATACAAGAGACTATAGTCTTTAAGTTTGGATTAAGGATGCAGAAGTGCAGATGGAGAAAAGTGGATGCTCTGTACTTGACCTGGAAAGTGATTGGCCATGACGGTGAAGACATTTTGGTTTTGCTCATGAGTAATGCTGAAGACAGGTATCATTTACTAAAGTGGGAAACCTAGGAATAGATATTCAGGACTCTGAAATAGTCTTAAAGCTATACGCATAGTTGGCCCTCTGTATCTGTAGGGCATGCATTCAACCAATTTCAGATCCAAATATTCAGAAAAAAATTTGCAGTTGTACTCAACATGTACAGAAAATTTTTCCTTATCATTTTTCCCAAAATAATAGAGAGTAATGATTATGTAGAGAGCATTTAATGGTAGTAGGTATTATAAATAATCTAGACATTATTTAAAGTATATAGGAGGATAGATGTAACATATGCAAATACTATACTACTTATACAAGGGACTTGAGCATTCACAGATTTTAATAATCACAACAGGTCCTAAAACCAATCTTTTGTAGTTATCAGGGGGAAGATTGTGTGTGTGTACATACATGTGCATATGTAAATTATAACCATAATAAGCAAGGTGGGTATAAAAACAAGCAATATTTGAATGTGAAAGTAAAAGAAGTGTAACACTATAGCACCAAATTACTTTAAGGGCACTTCAACATCTAACATTTATGAGTAATTTGCTTTTCATAGTGTGTTCTAATATAGATGTTATTTTAAAATTTTCATATAAACTGGACACAGTGGCCCAAATCTGTAATCCCAGCAGCTCGGGAGGCTGAGTCAGAGGGATGGCAAGTTCAAAACCAGCCTCAGCAACAGCAAAGTGCTAAGCAACTCAGTGAGACCCTGTCTCTAAATAAAATACAAAATAGGGCTGAGGATGTATCTCAGTGGTCAAGTGCCCCTGAGTTTAATCCCAGTACCCAAACCCCCCCAAAAAAAATTCATATAAAATGAATACAAGAAAGGGCCTTGGAACTCTGTAATTCAGATACCAACTTCCTAGATGAAATAGATTTAGTTTCCCCATCTCTGAGAGGAATGACAGATGTGATCTGGAAAAGTTAAGATCAATTTATCCCAATAAATGCTTTTAATTCTCTTATTCCTCTCAGGGATATAGGTCCCAAAGAGCTTCCTCCACTGAATGTAGATTTAGATTTGAAAACAATCTCAGAACTAGGTAACTATTTGACAAAATGACTAGGATCTACAAAATGTTTAGAAGTGAGGTAGAGAAAACTCCTAGGTTTTTATTCTAAGTAAAATAAACACTGAAAAATGTAAGTAACTGTACAGAAATCTTATAGTTACTAAAATATTTTCATCTTCATAATCTCATTTGATTACAGTTGGTGTATTTCTCACAGAGAAAACATGACAAGCTAAAATCCTATAAAATTTACTGAATCCTGGAGTACCATAACTTGTGTGCCCCCCTAAAACTTGGGTAAAAAATGAATAAGTTGAGCATAAATTAAAGATGTTATGCTTGGTGCTTTGTTAAACCAAGAAATACTTTCTCCCAAGAAAGAGCCCAGGGCTGCAGCATTTATTTAAAAGACTGAAATAGATTAAAAGATGACACATCTCCAGTGACTTATTAAGGGAAACCCAGGATTTCGAGGGCACGGTCCCTAACATTTATGATGGATGCCAAAGAGGATTATAAATCAACTCTCCCACAACACAGCTGTTGATGCCTCTGTCACCCATAGTTCCAGGCTAGATGGGCAAAAGGTCTGCTCCAAATTGGCAGTCCTTATGTTCTTATTTTGCATGTTGCATCACTGTGTTCTGGAAGAAGAAAGACCATCACCACCAACCAACATCTTCTCATTTTGGTGTCATCTAAAAATACCTGCAGACGGTATTACCCTGCGATTACCTCACACTCCTGCCCATCAGCCATAGCCACCTCCTACCTCCCGCTCACTAATAGCACAGTCCTGTATCACCTCCTACTCAGCCAAGCAACACTACTGTAGCTGCTTTAGATACACTCATATCTATATATATAGTCTCATATATAAATATATATTCAGACATATACTCATGTGCATGCAAAAATGCTTTTACAAAAGAAAAAGGGAAAGCTAGTTATGTGAAAGTAGCTGTACTTTGAAAAGTTAGTGTATGTGCCATTTAGAAAATAATTCCTGTTCAGTCTGAACATCCATCTATTGCCTGGAGAGGGGCATTTAATAATCTCAGATATGAGAATATTTGTTTTTATTAACCCTTGACTCTTCAGCAGTTGGAACCTCTATTTCCTAAATTCATTGCATTAGATCTTCTGTTTCCTCTTTTTCATACTATAGTAGAATATAATATAGTTAATTTTTATAATCTCATGATATAATTTTGGACCAATCTGGAACATTTTCTATTTTAAGGATAATTTTATGAATACTGTACTCCTCCACATTTAATAAATATCTGTTCTACTGAGACTTGCTTTTACTTCGTTTCATTATTATTTAGTAAACCCCTGAGATATTGCTATGTAATTTTGAGACAGAGGTTGAGTGAGATAGAAAGGAATCAGGAATAGACACAGGGGAAGCAGACACAGGAATGAGAGATGCCTGTCTCTGAGAGCAACAGCCTACAAAACCACTATTAGCATAATCAGAGCAACCAGGGCTTGCAGCAGCGCAGCCAGGAGCAGGCAGCCTGTGAGTCCTCAGCTCCTCTGCACCTAGCAACAAGCCCAAATGAGCACCCTGGAGTAGCACCTAGGGCTGTGAACAGTAACTGAGATCACAGTTGGGGAAGCACTGTGAGGGCGAAAATGGCATCAGCGTACAAGGGAAGGTTTCCATTCCTGCTCCATCCTGTCATTTGTTAGCGATCCTTTTTATGACAGTGACAGAGCAGACGGTGGAGTGAGCACTGTAGAGGACCAGGCCAGTTATTAGGAAGCCTGGGTTCAAATCCTGATGTTGACACTAACTTGCTCAGTCACTGAGTAAATTTCTTCAAACATCTGACCCTAGTTTTTCCCATTTGGTCAATAGCTACATCTCCTATCTAACCTCTGAAGTTACTGTAAATATTTAACTATAAATGTATGTGAAATGCTTCAGAAAGTGGAGCACAGCATATATGGCTATCTCTTTTCAATCAGAAAAAAATCCATCAGAATAATTTCCATATCCCTCACTAAAATAAATAATTTTCATTGCTCCCAAATTTCCTGTTTCATTTCATGACACCATGACACAAGAACATAAGCTTCATGGAGACAGGAATTTGCAACAGTACAGCCATAGAGCAGACCTCAGTCAATATGCAGTGAATGAATAAACAAATCTGCTCAGCTGTCCATATAATAAAGGCATATTTTCTATGATAGATTCTTGTTCTTCATCTGACTCATCTAATACACAGGTGACTGTGACACCTGTCTTCCTCAGTCTCTTCCACTCAGGTGTGTGCTGGCTAGTTTTTAGCTGGCTCTTTGGGAAGTACTTTGGGCATTTGCCAGTGTTACAGTGTATATCCCCACGATGACTGATTTCAAACTACTGGCATGATTACACGTGGAATTGGGAAGAGCTGCCCACCATCGACTCACAGACTGTTGTGAGTCACCTCCAGCTCACCACGGCTTCTTTGCTATCATCCCACTTAAGTCCCCACCTCTAGCAACCTGGCCTGACTCCCAGATGCTCCTCATTATACCCACCATCTACAATGCAATCAAACATTTGATAATGTTTTCCTACTTAAAATCCTTCAGCGGGCCCCTCTGGTTAACATAACAACTCTCAAATACATAGAATGAGAGACCAGGCACTTCCTAATCTGGAAGCTGCTTCCTGAGAACCTCTGCAGGCCCACTGAACACAGTTCCTTCAACACCTCACATTTTTATTTCTATTTGCTTTTACTCACACTCCCCTTCCAGGCAGACAATGTACATCTTCTCCAAAATCAATTCAAAGAGGCCTTCCTCCCCAAAGCTCTCTCCAGTCATCCCTTATTTCCTCTTTATCCCTCACTTATGAGCCCCAGGCAGAATGAATTTCTCACTTACTTGCATCCCCTTATCATTGTATCCATACTTCCAAGGTGGCAAGTATCATCTTTTATTACAGTTATTTGCTTAATATTCTCTTTCCTACTGATCTACGATCTCTTATGTAGTTCGATCTTGTCCTTTATGGAATCCTCAGCAGATATTGAAGCATTGCGTTAAGGTCTTTGAAAGCTTTGCAACTCAAAATGCCCTACAGACCAGCAGCATCAACTTCACTGGGACCTAGTTAGACAAGGAGGGCCCAGGCCTCACCCAGACCTATTAAAGCAGAATTTTTATTTCAAAAAGATATCCTGACAATTCACAATCAGACTAAACTTTGATAATTCTTGGCCCAAGAACGATAAATAAATTTTGATGAACCTGAAACAATTATTGATGAGCTTGACAGCTTGGCAGAGGTGGTAATTAATATCTTCGAGAACTAGAAATCTATTGACAGTTTTTAAACTGAGGAATTGTCATAGAAAGAACATCATTCCTGGGTAATTAATCTCTCAGCTGGGTGAAATTGTTCAAAAGGATGAAACTAAAGCAGTGATTCTCAATGAAGGACAATTTATCTCGCCCTCCACTCACCAAGGAATATTTGGCAATGTCTGAAAGCAGTTTGGTTGTCATAACTGGGGAAAATGTTATTGGGATCCAGAAGGTAGAGGTCAAGGATGCTGCTAAACATCCTATGGTGCACAAGGCAGCCCCTCACCACAACGAATTATCTAGTACACAATGTTAATGGGGTGGAGGTTGAAAACCCTTGGAATTGAGACAAAAAACACAGCCAGCTAATGGAACAATGTGAGCATACAGTGAGAAACCAGAATTGGTGTTAGGTCAACTCAAACAATGGGGGAGCATTAAAGTTGCTTCAAAATAAATTAGCATAATTTAGTGATAAATGCTGAAAGAGAGGAAAACAGAAGATTGCTACCGTTGTTCCCCTTGAGGTGAAAAGAAGAGTGGCAGCCACACTGGCAATGATAGGAAGAATTGTCATTTCTATTTTGCACAGAAGAGATGCATGAAAGCACCACTCAGAAAGATTTAGGCTAGCCACAGGAATCCTGATTTCACTAAACTTTTTTACTGAGCACCAGTAACTATGCTACTGGATCTGTCCCCTTTCATACACTTCAACACATTTAGTCTTCCAACAACAATCCTTGAAGTTGATATTAATATCATTATCCTGCTAAAGAAATTGAGGTGCAGAGAAGTTAGTAACTTGCTAAAGAAAGATTGTAGGCCTCAAACTCCCAACTTGTGGCTTCCAACTTCAGTTGAGTCTCCTCTCTATCAGAGACAGCAAAAGAAATTGCACCAATTGCTACTGACGAATCAGGATAGGGCTGCCTTTTTGACTAGGCATTCAGAGGTATGTCCAGGCTCATCAGCAAAGAACGTATTTATGGATTAGAGACTCTCTCATGATGTAGGAGGAATGTACAGTGGTGCAGGACCTGCATATTTTTGTTACGGATTCTGTACTATTCTGCACTTAGAGTCAGACTTAGATTCAATTTTTGAAAGGACCAAATATATAAGCATTCAAAATTAAAATGATTATAGTTCTAAAAATTCATAAAATTTTTCCTTTTTATGTAAGAAGATGACTAAATCTACTCCTTACCTCTTTTTACAAACCAATGGAATTGTATTTTTTTAAAAAACAGTATCCAACACACTTATTTTTTTCATTTATTTATTTATTCTAATTTGTTATACATGATAGCATAATGCAATTCAATTTATAGCACACATATACAGCAGAATTTTTCATATCTATGGTTGTACACAAAGTAAAGTCACATCATTCATGTCTTCATACATGTACTTAGGGCAATGATGTCTATCTCACCATCTTTCCTACACCCTTGGCATCTCCAATCCCTTCCCTCCCCTTTGCCCTATCTCAAGTTCCTCCATTCCTCCCATGATTCCCCCACCCCATTATGGATCAGCATCCATGTATCAGAGAAAACATTTGACCTTTGGTTTGGGGAGATTGGCTTACTTCACTTAGCATGATATTCTCCAACTCCATTCGTTTACCTGCAAATACTATGATTTTGCTCTCTTTTAATGTTGAGTAATATTTCAGTGTGAATCTAGACCACAGATTCTTTATACATTCATCTATTGAAAAGCCATCTAGGTTGGTTCCACAATGTGGTTATTGTGAATTGTGCTACTGTAAAAGTTGATGTGCCTGCATCACTGGAGTGTGCTGTTTTTAAGTCCTTTGGATATAAACCAAGGAGTGGGACAGCTGAGTCAAATGGTGGTTCCAGTCCCAGTTTTCCAAGGAATCTCCATACTGCTTTCCAGATTGGCTGCACCAATTTGGAGTCCCACCAGCACTGTAGGAGTGTGCCTTTTTCACCACACCCTCACGAACACTTATTGTTGTTTGTATTCTTAATAGCTGCCATTCTGACTGAAGTCAACATGCTCATTATTGTTGATTAATATTGAACTTGTTAATATTGACAAATTATTATTGTCATTGAGCACACACAAAGCTTTAGTCATTTTTCATTAAGTAAAACCAAAATAAATTGTGCTCAGTTTATGTCAAAACTGAGTCAGCACAAAGGAAAGTGAAAGTTAGAGACATTCACCTTTTCTACCATTCCTTGCCCCCACAGACATGTACTCACTTCCCTACCTGATGAGCCTTACTCAGAGTTCAGCCAAAGCACAAACGCTGTTTCATTTCTGTATCTTTCCTTGAGGCCTTTGAATTGAATTAGTTTTTCCCCTCATCTGGACACTCAGCACAGAATACATACTTTTGTATAATACGCTATATTAAAATTTTATTTGCATATTTATATTGCTACTAGGGCATTACTTTCTTTAAATTAGGGGATATTTTATTCATTTTGTACCTTAGCATGTAGAGCAATGTCTGAATCCCAGAAGTATTCAAAAACTGCTTGCTGAATTCAATTAACATAAACACAGTCCCAGCAAATGAGTATATGAGGTTGTATATTTTTGCTGCATCTATTGCTCCTTTCAAATGTATCTAATCTTCCCAAGCTGTTTATATCAATGCACACTGTTTAATTGGAAGGATAAAAACAGATGGGTATCCAATAGGTTCATTGACTGGGCATGATGTTTTCTGGGTTCGTCTACACTGTAATATGTATCAGTATTTTCTTCCTTTTTACAGCTGAATAATATTTCATTGTATGGTTATCCATTTGTCTGCTAATGGATATTTGGGTTATTTTCATCTTTTGGCTATTGTGACTAGAGCTGCTATTGATGATGCATGTATAAATTTTTGTTTGAACACCTGATTCCATTTATATGAATTATCCAGGCTAGGAAATTCATAGAGACATAATGTAGAGAGGCAATACAACAGGGCCAGGATTAGTTACCAGAAGAAAGATTTCTTTGTTCTGTAAAGCATCCATTCTGTAGTTTTGCCATTTCCTAAGTTTGTTGGCAGAAATAAAGATACTGTTGCCAATGCTGATGAAGCCCTCAGGTATTGCTGCTGGTGATTGGTGCAACAATTTTTACGGTAACTTTGTAATATTTGTCAGAAACCATAGCCATAGTAATGCCATTTAATCTTGGAAGCCTTATAGTGTTTTAAAGAATTATTTCAAATAATAGTACAGCTATGTGCATAAAAATGTTTATTACAAATATGGCTATAATAACTAAAAGTGGGGAAGAAATCTTTGCCTAATAGCATGTAGAATTGTTATTAAACACACACAAATGAACATGATAAAATTCATATGGAAATTATTTAAATATTTCATGTTATGTGAAAATAGACTACTACTTTTCACTACTAAGTTAAAACGATGAATCCTATGAATATGATTTATTTTAAATGCATGCCAGCAGTTGATTAATATTAGAAAGCTGTATATTGACATGGAAAAAGTATGATAGATTTAAAATGACTTTTTCCCTTTAAAAAGTATTTTTTTATTCATTTGGTTATCCATTCTTTTTTATTTTTTCTAATTACTTATGCATGACAGTAGAATGCACTTTGACACATCACACATAAATGGAGTATAAGTTCTCAATTATTCATTCTTTCAAAAAATATTTTTGAGCACCCAGAGTGTATCAGGCATGGTGCTAGTAACTGGGGCCACCAGTTGCTATAAACATAGCAATTAAGTTTTGTGCTCTCAATAAGTTTTCATTTTTACAAATAAGATGGACAAAGACAAATAATTGCAAAGTTAATTATTAATTGTTTTGTTGCAAGTGTGACAGTGTTGTAAAGATGCACAAGGAGTCTTAGACACAGATACATTTCATTGGAGGTCTCTGCTGACTATTCAGTGGAAATGCCTAGTAACAGTTGAATATAAGTGTCTAGAGATAATAAGAGAGGTCAGGACCATCACCATTATTGTGGAGGTTATTAGCCTTTCAATGGTAATTTAAGCAATTCCAATTGCCTGCAAGGGCCTTAACAGGAAGCACAGAGTGGGGAGCTAAGGCTTAGGAATGACATGGCATTCCAATGATAGAAGCAGTTTAGCATGATTGTCAAAAACGGGGACTTCTGAGTTACATTTCCTAGGTTCAAATCTCCACCTGTAAGCATTACACAAATTCTCTGTGTCCTAATTGCCTTGTCTATAAAGCTGAGACAAACACACACACACACACACACACACACACACACACACGTACATCTACATATATATCCACACACAAAGATACAGATATATAAAGATATATATTGTACTATAGTGCTCAGAAGAGGGGTGGCTGTCACATATTAAGAGCTATGTAGGTGTTGGCTAAGTGAAGGTCAAGTATAAGATTCTCCCAAAGGACCTTAAGGAACAGTCAAGGTAGGAGGGGGAAAAATCAGGTCAGAAAGGTATAAGGGCAATGGATACAAGTATTAAATGTTGTCAAAAGTTTACATATGATGTACTTAATGCTGTTGGAACATCTACATTTCCTGTGTTACAGGTGGAGCAGAGAACATGGGATCAAGACTGGTATGGGATAAGAGGAGAACTTTGTTTTGTTTTTTGTATTTTGGTTTTTGGTTTTTGGTTTTTTTGGTCTCCTTTCGTAACAATAGTAATATTTTTGCTATTTTTTGTGGAAATAAAAGATAAGCAAGGAAAAAGTCCCAGAGAGCATCTCAAACAAAGCACCAATATATGGCCTCCCACCCCAATATCACAAAGCCTCCAACAGCACATAGGAAATGACTCTCCAGCACATTACATGTGGTCATAACCTTTTCTGCTCTAACACCAGGCCCCAAAGTAAAAATCTTAAGTATTTCCAATATATATATTTTTAAAGGCCAGCCCCTTAATTGCTGTCCTGACTCTTCCCTGGAGCCCTTACAATTCCCTTTGTTAGTGTCCCACTGATTGAGTTACAGAGTAGCTAGCCAGATTTATCATCACAATTGCTCTTCCTGTAATCACATTTGAATCCAAATCTGACTGGAGTGAAAGTGTGAGTATTGAGACCCTTTTGCTAATTATGAGGAATGCTCTGGGCATTTCAAGTTTAGAAAGGAAATGCTAACTCTTGACTGCCAAGAAAGAAAATGGCTCCACAGCCTGACAGTAGTCCTCGGTGACTGTGGTGCTGATAGCAGTGACAATATTCAGACACTGGGGAGGGAAGTCATGTAGGGACAGGCCAGGAACTGGCAATAATCAACCTGGGGCTATGGGTGGGACCAGAAGGCCCAACACTATTAGCATCAATGAGACAGATCAAGGCACAAATGAAACAGAGCCAACTAATCATGGGAATGGAACAAACATGGGATCCAAAAAAAGGCAAGGAAACACAAAGTCTAATCCAAAGTCTTCAGAAGGGGGAAAGAAAGATGAGAGAAAGGTAAGAAAAGGTTAAAGAAGTTAAAGAAGGAGGGAAGAGGAGAGGAGGGAGGAGAAAAAAGAGATAAAAGAGAAAACAAAGATAAAGAAGAGTAAAAGAGACAGATGAGGGAGGCATTGGAGTTTAAAAAGGCCTTATTCTGGCTGGCTTATAGTTTAAGCACCAGAGAACTGTTTGTGTATTATTTAACCCATTTTCTCCCCTGTAAAATACAGGTGATATTAATGACTGCTTCCGAGGATTGCTTTGGGAGAATTAAAACAACACAGGAAAAGAAACTGGCATATAGGAGTTGCTCATCAAATGTTGGTTTTCTTCTTCTGCAATGAAGCTGATTGGGGATTTCATGATGCTATTTTTATTAAGACAATCAAGCATGCCTGCCGGGCCTACCCAGAAAGTCAAACATTTGATCTTAGAGGAAGCCTTAGTCCAGATAAGGAATTTGCTCTATTGGCTTCAAAGAGCCTAATAATCTGTGTGGCCCTCTATCCCTGTAGTACTCTGCTCTTCTCAGCTAAAACCACTTATGGCTTCCCTCTTAATTCCATTGTACCACAGGCTATGGGGCAATTCCACCCTTACTAATAAGAGCAATCTTAGGGATCTCTGGATAAGTAGCTTAGAAGTTCAAATTTAAGTCTTCCTGCTAATGACCATGCTTAGTGCCCTTCAGCTTGTGTCTTGATTTGGCTCCTTTTAGTTTTAATTTCAAAGGGTCTTAGATGAACCCAATGTTGTAATATTTTTTCTCACTATCCATACTTTTTTCTTAGAGAACTACACAGCCTACAGCCTTGGACTATTGATATTCCCATTTATCTCACTGCTGGATCACAGTTGATTGGACCAGTGGCAACCACTCACCCAAAGTGAATATTTCCTCTTTCATGCATTTGGAATCTGGACACTAAAAGGTTATGACACTTTCTAGTAAGCCAAGCAGAAAGGTCAAATAGAACAGAGACTGCCAACTAGGAGAGCATGCAATAAATGAGTAAATAGAAATGATCAATATGAGAGAGAGGGATTGAAAAAAGAAAAAAAAAAAAAAAAAAAAAAAAACCTCCTGAGAAGAGAGATGAGAGACCCATGTGCCTCCAGAAACAGAATGAGGACAGAGAGTAGATGGCTGATGATTTTTCAGATCTCTCAAGAATTTTATTTATGGACAATATTTCTATGACCACCCAATGCATTCCCGTGTTCTTAAGTTATATGACCATGTTTCTTATTTTCTTATTTCAGCCAAACATAACCAAGACACCAGGTCAAGAGTCTTATCTTTGAATCAAAGTCTTGATGTTGAGTGTCACTCACCAAACTACCTTAATTCCCCTTGAAAGAACTATCAAGGATTGCCATCGGAGAAAATGCCTATTTATTAAGGAACAGCTCTGCATATTTATAGAGCCACGGGTGGTCTGACAGTTAGCAGGGGGTGCTTTTTGATTGGTGGGTAAGGATCAGGTGAGCCAGCAGGGCTAATCTGATTGGTGGGTAAGGATCATGTGAGCCAGCAGGGCTCACCATTGGACGGCTCTTCTTGGGGGATAGGGAAGTTAGTCTTTGGAGCCGGGGGGACTCCCAACACCCCTTGCCACCTGTTACAGGTAACAACCCTGAAAGGTAGTCTCTGTCCTTCAGCCCATTCAAATCTCTCTCCAGGGCTGTTGACAGAAACTGACCACTTCCTAAATTTACTATTATTGTCTATTCTTTTATTCTCTTAACAAAGCTATGGATGACAGAGTTTGGGGCTACATTTTCAAAACAAAATGAAAACTGGACGGTTTGGAGAATATGAAAAGAAAGGATATGCAAATGCACGTGTATAAACACACACACATACACACACACACACACACACACACATTGTAATTTTCCTATTCCAGGAGGAATGTTGAGAATTGGAAAAGAGAATGGCTTTAGTTCTAATTCCAGCTCAGCAGCTACCCAGATAATGTGATCTTGAACAATCACCACCTAGCAAAAATTCAACCTCTTAATCTTGAAACAGGATAATATTACCTATCCCATAATGTTACTATAAAGATTAAAGGAGAAACTAAACATGAAAGTATTCTCTAAACTATTAGGTACTACACACATAAGAAAGAATCATTTCCTTTACAGGAAATAAATTTAAAGGCCTGGACTAAACAAAAGCATCTCAAATAGTTAATGCCAGTGAACTCAAAGGATTACATTTGAAATACAGATGCCTTAAGGGCACCATATTTACTGTGGAACCAGCAGAAACATTCCTCCACCCGAAAAATGTCATCCTCCATTGCCATGCCAGCTACCATTTGTCAGCTTAAATTGAGATAAAGAGGAAAGAGAGAACTGAGATTCCATACCGATGGCAGTATTCTCAAGCCACACAAGTTACATAAAAATAGGTATAAAGTTTTATTAGGTAATGACTTCTCTGACCTGCTCATCTATTCATATATTAATTCAAGGACTTCTTTAATTTGAGCTCAATACCATAACAGACAGAGTAAGAATAAACAAAGACAGAATCCAGCTCTAGTCCTTAGAAAGCATTTGCTCAACATCAGTAGATAAGATAAATTCACTTTAATTCAACATTCCTTCATATATTCACTGCTCATAAGTCAATCAATCAGCTAACATTAAGATTCTAGTGTATATTAACCTAAGAACAAACTGCTCAGCTAAAGTGATAAGATTGCTCTCAAGGCATTAGACAATGAAATCCACACGTTATGAATTGAAGTTGAGCTATGCAAAATGAACTTTTAGAGAAACAATGGCTCTCATATTTGTAACTAGGTTGAAAATATTAACATATGTTAAGAAATAACCATAAGATGTTGCCCTGAGCTAAGAAAGGCAGTAGCAGCATAGGACAGTGCCCATCTAAGCCTCATATCCCAGAGTGGGGAGGGGAAGGGCTGTCAGCCTACATAAGTGTACTGTTTGCCTCAAAGGTACATCCCAAAAGTGGAGACAGATGCAGTAGGCCATCAGAGCTTTAAGTATGGAGCACTTGAGAATCATATAACGTATCCCCCCCTTCTCTGATACTGTGCCTAAAAGGGTGAGGTGTTTTTGTGTTCTGTCTAGTCCAATGAAGAATTATAGACATCTTTGTAACTTAGTAAACTGGCATTCTGGTTTTATACATCAGGTCAGGTTTCTGGACCTACAAGAATGTACACCAAAATATACCTAATTTTAGGCACCTGGCTGGTTGGAAAACTGGTCTTACTCTAAATATATTCTCACTGCATTGGTCTTCCTATCTTATTTACTTTTTGAAGCATCTTATCAAAAAGCATACACTCTGGAGCCAAGATAACTTGGATTTACATCTAAGCATTATGAATTCAGTCAAGTTACTCAACCACTCACAGAATTATTACAAGGATGGAATGAATTAATAACATATGGAAGAGCTAATATACTATCTGGCTTCATTACTATTATTATTTTTCTAACTTTCTATAGTAGAAGTTCTGGCCACTGCAAATAGTTCAATTCATTTCTACACTACAAATGGGGAAAGCAGAAGACAAAAAAATGTGATACCCTGTGATAGAAGCACTTGAAACTCAGAATTTATTCTATGAGTGGATGGGACCACCAAAAGATTATGACAAACTGGACTTGCAAGGATGTACACCTTCAATAGATGAATGGATGAAGAAAATGTGGCACATATACACAAGGGAATATTACTCAGACTTAAAAGAATGAAATTATGGCATTTGCTTCTAAATAGATGGAACTGGAGGCTATCATGCTAAGTGAAATAGATCAGTCCTCAAAATTAAAAGATCAACTGTTCTTTCTGATATGCAGATGCTGATTCAAAATAGGCAGGGAGGTGAAGGGTGGAGTGGAGGTTCATCGGATTGGACAGGGAGAATGTTGGGGTGGGAGGTGGAATGGAATGGGAAAGACAATATAATGGACCAGACCTGTTCCTATGGTCATATATGAAAACATGACCTGTGTAACTCTACATCATGTACAACCACAAGAATGGGAAGTTATATTCCATGTATGCATGATACGGCAAAATACATTTTACTGTCCTGTGTAACTAAGAACAATATTTTTTTAAATATATAAAAAAATAAAGTGATCAAACAGTATAAAATAAATCAATAAATAAACGATTATGATTCGGGCTGTGGTTGTTACTCAATGGTAGAGCACTTGTCTAACATGTGTCAAGCACTGGGTTTGATCCTCAGCACCACATAAAAATTAATTAATTAATTAATTAATTAAAGATATAAAAAATTATTATGAATTCTGAACCACTCAGGAAGCTGAGGCAGAAGAATCACTTTTTCCAAGCCAGCCTCAGCAACTTAGCAAGGCCCTAAGCAACTCAGTGAGACCCTGTCTTGAAATAAAAAATACAAAACAGGGCTGGGGATGTGGCTCAGTGGTTAAATGCTCCTGCGTTCAGTCCCTGGTACCAAAAACTAAGAAATTATTAAAAATAAAGATTATGAACTAAAGATTGATGATTAGATGTGCATCCTATGAAGGTCAAGGTTGTAGCCAGAAGGGGACAATCTAGAAGGGGGGTGAACAACTGAAGGAGTGAGACCAATTAGGTGATTGTGGCAATAGTTCTAAGAGATGGCAGTGAAAACTGAAGAAGGGCATGGGTTATAAAGGCATTTAGAAAGTCATGGAATAGGACATGGTGATCCATTAGAAACGGGGCTGAGGATAGCACTGAGGGCAAGTTGAAACCATATGCCAACCACTTATTTGTTATCTGCCTCAATTTACTCATCTGAAAACAAAAGCAAACCCAGGACTGAGAATTAAAATTTCATTAAAGTGTGAAGTGTGGATTTCAAAAATACCGATGTTATATGGTTGTTATGACCAAATGCTTAGAACAGCTTGTGACATACAATAAATACCATGAGAATAAGATGTACCTAGGATGCAACTTAGGTTACTGGCTTGGGTGAATGGTAATTCAAATACCATTAGGGAAAAAAAAGAATATAAGCAAGTGTTTCAAAAAAGTTTGAAGTACTGGGCTAGGTACATAGATTCAGTGTACAGTGTGTGTGTGTGTGTGTGTGTGTGTGTGTGTGTGTAGGCTTACATCAGCAAAACCAATAGTGATATATTTTGTATCATCTTATTTACATAAAAGTGTGTTATTTCTGCAATATTTAGTCTCCTTATTTTCTAGATGAAGAAGTTATGATTTTTGACTAAGCAGTATAGCAACCACTTCATGAGGTTGTAACAATGATTGAACAGAAAGTATATATGAAATACTTGCACAATAGCTGGGCATAAAGTAAGAATTGTTTATTAACAATACAATACAATATGATTATTTTGCTGCTATTGTGAGTTACCCAGAGTTAGACAGCTATTGAGTAGCAGGACTGGGCTTTCAACACAGGACTCTCCAACTGCAAAGAAGAGTCCCCTAATCACTATCGTGTGCAGGTTTGGCTCCTGCAATGCAGATGGCTATGTAGCATGAAGGATAAAGACAGACTTTGTCCTCTAAGACCTAACAACTCTATTTGGACAATCTGGGTGAGAAGAAAAGAACTCAGTATATGACGAAGATCACCTAGACAAGAACAATGAATCATAAACTATTTTTCAAAATTCAACTGGATGAAGGAAGTTAGGAGAGTGCTGAAGGGAAGAGAACCAGAATAAGAAGAAACCTGGGGGTGTGGACACATGGTAGAGATACAGGTAACACAGAAAAGCCAGGCTAAAATGTGCCAGATCCCCAGACACAGATGTGCGGATCAGTTGGGTTTGAACCCCAGCACTCTGACTCTGAAATGCCTGCGACTAAGCCCAAGCACTGCCGCTGGGTTTGCTTTGGAATGAAACTTTAGTTGTCAGAAGGAAAGCAGCCAGAGCTGTGTTTGCTTGGTGCTGCTTGCAGGAGTTACACTCGTAAGAAATCGTGGGAGGTGCACATGGAACTCCCCACCCACTGGGGTTGATAATCCATGCTAATTGTACACATTTCCAAAGCCTCCCGTGTGAGAAGGAAAAAATAAAAATGTTCTCTTAACATTTTTGAAGTTCATAATCGTGGCAAATGTTCAATAACTATATTTAACTCCTGTTGCATATTCCTTAGCTCTTGAAATATATTAAACCAACAATTTCACGCACTTGACAGGCAAGACACACTTTTCTGCTTTTTCATTTTGCCTTTCCAGGTGACAGATCATGTCCATCATAGTGTTGAAAGGTTAGCTCACGTGTTACCTTTCCCAAAAGTCACTCCTAACTAAACATGCTTCTCGTTGACCTCCTCCTGCCTTCATTTAGCATTTTGTATTTGTGTTTGATGTTGGATTCGAGTGAGGTCTGGGGCTGCTAGGAGAAAGATGGAAGAATTAGCAAAAAAAAAAAAAAAAAAAAGGTCTAAATGCCCAGACTCCACAAGGCAGAAACTCAGATCTGAGCACAGTCTGACTCTGCTGCCCTTTACTTGCTCCCAATGTAACTAGGCATTGCTGTGGGCTCTTGCTTCTCAAATACAGTCCTTAGACCAACATTATCCTCAATATTTGGGCAATTGTTAGAAACGCAGACTCTAATAAGCCCCACCATAGATCAACTGTATCAAAATCTTCATTTTTAAAAGATGCTCATGTAATCATTATGCGTATTAAAATTCTAGAACCACTGAGCTAATATGAACTCATAAGACCACATTATGAGTGTTTGTTTCCTTGCCTGTCTCTCCCTGCACTGTGAGTTCCTCCAAAGAAGAATGGTATGTTTTGTGCCCCAATAGTTCAGTTTCTAGCCTGGTCCCCAGTAAGTAGAAATAAAATAGCTATCACTTATTCTGTGCTTATTATTTGTCAGGTGCTAACATTATTTATACACACAGACATACACACATACACACTTGTCCTTTAATCTTTGCAACTATCCTTTGAGAAGATCATTGATCATTTCCGTTTTGCAAATAAAGAAATCAAGGCTCAGAAACGGAAAGTAACACCTAAAATCATACAAACAGAAATCAACAGAACTGGCATTCAAATCGAGCCCCATCGGATACCATAAGATGTGCTCTTAACCACTCTTTTGTACTATTTCCCCACTAGATGTTTAACAGATGTTTACAGTCTCAAACAGATTTTGCTTTGCACAATAATGACTAAGTCTGCTTCTTTCTGTCATGAAGTAAAAGGACTAAGGTTAGTTTTAATTTGCCATGCACGGTTTCCAACGTGCAGAAATATCATGTCTGCCTTCATGGAAATGACCTGTAACTATACTAGGAATTCTGCATCCCCCACCTCCCTTCTCTTAGATGATCTGTAAGTGTTAGTAAGCCCTGCAGACAAGCAATCCGTCAGGCAGAAGGCAGCCCAGAGCACTTAAATAAAACATTCTCACAGCCTTCCACCGAGAGCATGGAGACAAATACCGCGGATGTGAAAGGTGTCGCTGGGATTACCAATGACGTGCTAATGGCTGCTCAGGCAATCTCCCTGCCTCCTGCGCTCTGAGTCACCCGCTCCCTTTGGAGCCTGTGCTCACGTCATTAAGGGACCGAGAGCTATTCACAGATCACTGACTAAAGGCAAGCTTGAGCGAGGCCTGCACGCCCCTGTCCCTCTCCAAAGGACTAAGGTCACAGACAGGAGGCCCTGGAGCTTTTAATCATGGCCACAAGGAAAAGAGGAAAAGCAAAGTTTTCTACCTTCCTCCCATCCTTTCTTTTCCCTGTACTTTTGCAAATGAGAACTTTCCTCTTGTTCCAGAATATGTCGGAAAGTCTTTGCAGGGAATAAGCAGAATTTTGAACGAGGCACATACTTTGATTGTTTATTATTATACTAAAAAAGAAAAAAAAAAAAACTTTTGTGATGTTATTTTAATTCCACAGACATTTCATTACTAATCAACCCTGGAGCTTTCAGAGTACACACACACACACACACACACACACACACACACATATCCTTTGGTGGATTCTTTCTGTGACTGCTTGGTTAAATTTATTGTATTTTCACTTTTGTTGTTGTTGTTGTTGTTCTTGCCAGAATGGGAGCATTTAAGAGACTAGGAAATTGAAATGTAATATTTTGAGACATCACATTTACACTACGCTGACGAAATTCTTTGAAATAAAACATCACTTGGTTTTCCCACCAGGAACTTCCTCTGAAACAGTCACGGGTCTGCTTTGGTCACTCTATCAATGTCTGTGACACTTAGATATTTTTAAATCAACTTTCAGGGAATCACATCTTGGTGAGTCTAAAAAGTAATATATTTAGCAGCAATTTGGAAGTGACTTGGGAATGAAAAATTGAATCTGAAAAATCAAGATGGAGTGGACTATTTTCAAGAATAGATAACAATTACAGAATTAGTCTTTCCTGAATAAACCATGATCTGTTTGATAGCTACTTTTATTCCTTCTCAAAAGAAAACAGTGCAATGGCTTATGCAAGTTTTAGTTCTTCAAGATTAACCACGGACGGGCTTTCTCCTAGGAGATATTTTTTCTGATTGGCAGAAAATAAGACTATTAATTATGTAAGGCAAACAGTCTGGAGATATATGATAGCTCAGTTTTGTGTTATGTGTTAATATTAAAATGTGGGATTAAGCATTTGATTAGTGAAGGAAATATCACACTGGAATCATTGAGATTAGTCACCAAGATCACAAGAAAAATTTCTTTTTTTTTAAATTATATTTATTTTTATGTGGTGCTAAGGATCAAACCCAGTGCCTCACATGTGCAAGGCAAGTGCCCTAGCACTGAGCTACAGCCCCAGCCCCATTTTTCAGATTTATTTTTTTAGATTTTAAGTGGACACAATATCTTTATTTTATTTTTATGTGATGCTGAGGATCCAACCCAGTGCCTCATGCATGTTTAGGCAAGCACTCTACCACTGAGCCACAATCCCAGCCCCCATTTTCAGATTTCTAAGTATCCATACCCAGATTGAGAATATAGTCTCAGTATCAGTTGCATTGTCCTGTCAAAGAATGACCATGGAGCAAAAACTATGCAACATGTTTCCCATTTCTACTAAAATAACAAATTTAAAATAGATACATTTTTCTTAGGTGTGGTCCACTGAATGTCACCTTTGGGAGATGCCATTTAGAAAAAGCAAGACCTATCTTTTTGAACACAAGAAAATTTTGGTTGATAGGGAAACTTTGACATAGGCATATTATAGTTAACGCTGCTTGTGATCAGGGGTATGTGATCAATTTGTGTGTTGGAGAGTCATGGGACAATTTTTATTGATTATAGATACACCTCAGGTTTTGGTTATTAAGTTTAAGAAACACAAGCACATGCACATCCAAACTGTAAATTTCAATGGAGTTATAGGATTGTTACAGAAGTTCATAAGTACTTAGGTTCTACTCTGTTTCCCAAGCCATTGGTGGATCTTGGTTAATAAATAGATTCTAACTATTCTGGAGTCAATTTGAGTACGGTGTCCATGTGGTGGAAGGGAGAGGAGAAAGCAACTTTGCACAATTTATTGATGAACAGTGAATTAATCTTAAGAGATTCCTTGAAAATTCACTAGATGATAGGAAAATGGAGTTTCAACAAAGTTATCTTGACATGTCACACTAAGCACTGCTAGTAAAACCCTAGGGTGCCTATATTCTGTGAAGATCTGAGAAGGAAATCCCTACTGAGTACTTATTCTAAACTATTTTCCACCTCTTCTTATTCAGTTCTGACAATAACCCTGTGAGGCAAGACTTTTTATTACTGTGTTATTTGTAAGTTCAGAAATTTTAAGTAATTCACAAGTCATGGGAAGTGAGGATTTCAAACCTACTTTGGGGGATGTGTGTGTGTGTGTGTGTGTGTGTAAACGGATAGAGTGAAGCTGTTTATAGAACTTTCAGGAAATACCTTGGCCTGCAACTCAGCCCTTTGCAAATGTTTCTCTTGAAAAGAAACCAGATTTATTATAGTAGTTGCCTAGGGCATTTTTAAAACAGATTTTAAATACATTAGCTCAGGAGAAGAATTTTCTTGCTACTTCATTGTTGAAAAAAAACTTAAACTATCTTCAATCTATTTTACTATTTACCATACTTTCTACATACTTTCTGTCCACTTTTTAAATAGAGAAGATGAAGTGCCAGGCCAAGGGAACATACCTACACATAGCTAGCCAAAGTCCACCTAAACAAATATTAAAGATGCCAAAAAGAATTGAATCTTTAGGATATGGGATACCAGGGTTCCATGTGAACTCTGCTACTTACATCTGAATGATTCTTGTTGAGATTTTCAACCTTTCTGAGCATCAGTCTCCTCATTTGTAGGATGGGCAAAAATGCAATATTTATTCATGTTGTGATTATAAAGATCAACTGAGGAAAGGATAACTTTAAAAATCTTGAATCAAGTTGTTGCCTAAAAAATTTCTTCTCTAGAACATGGTAATGCTCTTTGTTTTTGTTCTCTTGGATCCAGTGACTGCCAGAGGTTCCAGGATGAGAATCAAGAGATGGCTTTCAGAGGAACCCTGATAGATCCACATCCAGCTCTGCCCTAGCTCAGCTCCAAGCCCAAACTCAACCTCAAGAGAACAGAGCCCTGGAAATAGGGAGATTCATATTGCATTCTAATTCCTGGTACCCTTATGACAGTATCTTGACCTTTATATACTAAAAGTCATGTAGCTGGCTTGATACAATTTAGAGAATATGTGATTGGAAAGAACTCTGCAATGGGTTATTTCATCACATGGTCTGGGAAGATTGATTTTTCTGTTATTATATTATTATAATTATTGTTACTCTTGCTAAAGTAGTCTGTGCAATATGAAAGGAAAATGTTTTTCAATAAATTTGTTCTCACGATCTGAAATTGATGACAGTCTATGCATAGACAATATAAAGTCTTATTTGCACTTTTAACCATCACTCTTCATTTCTCAATTCCGCATTATAGATTGATAGTTTAGGGCAAGACAAAAGTGATCAAGTGTTTTTTATCTCTTAAATATATTGGGATGTTCATCTTTACTGTCTTTACATATAATCACACTTATTGGTTAGAAAGAAAGGCGAGGGAAATAACAACCGAAGACAAAGGATCACTCTGTTTTCCAAAGTAACTCCATAGTCCCTAAAAAGTATATTTGTTCATTCATTCTTCCATTCAGTCATGTAAGCAATAATAACCTATTATGTTCTAGACACTGTCCTAAGAATTTTAAGAAAAACAGATCTCTGACCCTAGTGAGCTAACATTCTAGAAAAACTCATTCTAAATCAGGGTTTTTTAAAAATGGTACTATTAACATTTTGGATCAGATGATTCTTCATTGTAAGGACTGTCTTGTGCAGTATAGAATGTTTAGAATTGTCTCTGGTCTCTGCCTTATCATGCTTTCCCAGGTTTGACAACCCAAAATGTCTCCAGACAATGATACATGTTCCTGGGAAAGATCTGGAGGCAAAATTGCCCCTTGTTTGAGAACCACTGGTGTAAAGCCACACACCAGTAAGTAACTGCAGTCAGTGGAAGCTCCCTACGCTGTTCTTGGTTTAGGACACCCAAATTCAGAAATAAATTCTAGACTATTTTGCATCTCCTGGAAAAGATCATGACATAGCACCTCAGTGGAAATCAGATGTAGTCACATACATATTTATACAATGTGAAACTTTCCCAAGCTACTTATTATTTTCAGGGACAAAAAAAAAGTATATTACAATTTCTTAGGAGGTTTTATATCAATCATTTGCAATAATGCACACAGTTTTAAGGGGCACTGTTGTCTACAGCCTGGCTTGTGCAAAAGGCATCACACAAGTCTAAGTATCTTGTGATAACTGGAGAAATTGTTTTACTCATCATTTGACTCTAAAATGACCTGTACATATCCTTCCCCTGGGTTCCAGAAATTTCATGCCACTGAAAAGGTTATCAGCCACCTGAAACTAAAATAAACAAAAATAAAACAAAACAAAAGTGGCCTTAGGAAATACTTCATCGTTAAGAATGATTTAGATTTGAAATATAACAGGTAGATTTTATCTTGTGTCAACTCAGATCAATAGGTAGTGTTATCTGGGAGTAACAGATTAGGAAAGTTCTAAGATCACTCCTGTTAACAGGAAGCAGTGTCACATTTTATGAGTGATGTCTGATTTGTGCATGGAATGCAGGAATAGAAGTATATGTACCTGGCATTAGGCATCCTTCCTCGACATTGCATTTTCAGTCATGACACCTATTTTTTACATGAACTATTAACTCCATAGATAATATGCAAGAAATTGTTGTATCCAGTTCCATCCAGATCTTTGACATTATCAATGTTATCCTACTTGTTTCTCCTAAACAATTTGTAGGATTGAGTTTTCACTTTAATATGGCATATGAGAAAGAAGTAAAACTAAATCACAAATGTCTATACAAAATCATCTTGAACTTCAATAGGTTTCATATCTCATGAAAATGATTAGGAGTAATGTAAGGCTTTTCTAAAAATTTATCTTTCTTTGCACTATAGACAGGTATAACCTATAGGCATAGGTATGTGTTATCAATATAAATTTTAGGTTCTTATAGGCTAGATATACTTTATTAAACTCTTAACATTCCTCCTTCCATTTAAGTATTTACCATTTTACTTATTTATTAATAAATACTTAGACCATTAGTATGCAAATAAAATGATAAATGATTGAATCACATATGAACTCTTCCATTTGCAACCTTAAAATCTATTAGAAGAAGGCTGAGGTTGTGGCTCAGTGGTAGAGCCATTGCCTGGCATGTAAGGAACTGGGTCAATTCTCAAAGCACCATATTAAATAAATTAATTAAATAAAGGTTCACCAACAACTAAATATATAAAAAAATCTAACTATATATAAAAAATCTAGCAGAAGAGATAAGAAATGTACACACAGTAAGATTACAAAAGATAAAACAATGAACACCGCTGCAGAATATTTTTTTTTAAATATGAGGAACATCGAAGAGTTCAAGATTCCTTTCCTAGTAGGAGATTAGCAAAGAGATTTCCTTGAGTGAGCTTTGAAATACTGGAAGGATTATACTGCTAGAAACAAACAGGGCATTCTAGACAGCAAAGAAGATAGTAGTAAAAGCAGAGAAGGGAAAATTCTGGGGTATACATAGAAAACATTGAGCAGTTCTGTTTAAATGGAACACAACATTTAAAAAAAAGAAGTAGCAAGGAGTAAATTTGGAAAGACAGAGCCTAAAAATTAGAGGAGGTAGACGTGATCTTTTAATAAGTGAAATTCTGATTATACTTAATGAAATAGAGTTGGGTCATAACCTCCTTCTTTTATTTATGCTTCATAAATATGATTCAGTTGTTAGAGAATGGGCTGCTTGCCTGCTTACCCAAGGAAACCAAGCATCATCCTTTATGCTGATGACAATTTTATTTTTACAAACTGGGAGTGGCCTTAAGAAAAGAAGGGATTCTTTGGCTAATTACCAGGAACTCCATTTTTATATATGATAGAGAAAAATAAATCATTGCATTTGGCACTCATTATTTCAAAATTAAATGTTGACTTAAATGATGATTTAGAGTCCTACCCATAGTTTCCCAGCTCCCTGGGGAACATGTGCAGTCTTCTCTTGCAAAATGGTAGAGCCTATTAGGACAAAGGTGTACTCCAGCTTATATTCTTCAGGGAATATACTCAGGTGATTTTGTGTCTGAAGCAGCTGAAAGATAAAAATGGTAGCAAGTACTCTGATTGACAACTTACTAGGTAACAGATATTGCATAAAGTCTTATTTAATTATTCATTCTGCAGATATCAATGTAGGACCTACTAAATAGTAGACATGGTGCTAAGCACAAGTCATGAGCAAAGACAGGTTTCTACTTTCAAGGAGTACAGGAGCCACTGGGGAAATTAATCAAATGATCATAGTAATAATGTGTAATTACAAATTGACAACAAAGCTCTGAGGGATAACAACAAGGTATTCACAAAATACATTTTTTTAAAAGAAATCTGGCAAAGGCTGTGAGGCAAAGAAAGGCTGAATCATGAAGGTCATGAAATGAAAGTGGGGTGGGTGGAGGGAAAATCATTCTGATCAAAGGGAACACAAAAACTCTGAGGCAGTAAGAAACGTGGCATGTTTGAAGAATTCAAAGAAAGCCAGCGAGGTGGAAACCATAGAGAGGTGGGAAGAGAATGCATGATGAGGCAAGTTAGGTAAGGTGGGACAGAGTAGGGATCTGTGTATACTGTGCCTGTGATCAAAAGCAAACAGTGAAAGGCTTAAAGTTGAGAGCTGAAAGGAACATGATCTGATTTCCATTGTGAGAACTTTACTTTCACTACAATGTAGCGGAGAACAGAAAGAGGTCATGGTCGAGGGTGGATTCTTCTTTGAAGGCCAGTACAGCAACCAGGTAAAAGCTAAGAGGGTCTGTACTAAGGAGGGGGTAGGAGACCAAAGGAGAAAGGTGGAGGAAGTTGGATAGCTCTGATAGATATGTAGGTGGTGCCCTGGCATGATCTAGAGAAGGAGAAGGAGGAGAGGTGAAAGAGGTGTTAAGGAGGAGGTGTAGAGAGACTAGTATAGGAACTGGATGTGGCGTATTATCACCTAAGACATGGGAAACAGCGGAAGGGACCTAATGTCCTAGGAAAGGAGCAATCATCTCTCCATAAATCCCTTCTGACACACTGTGATGCTCTCCATTTTATAAATGAGGAAACTGAAAATCAAAGGAGAAAAGTGCTCTAGTTTCTCTTAAATGGAAGAACCAAGAATGGAGATTAGGTCTCTATGGCTGTAAAATCTTTACCCTAGAGATTTTCTTTTCTTTTCTTTTCTTTTCTTTTCTTTTCTTTTCTTTTCTCTTCTTTTAAGATTAAAATAGTGAGTTGTGGCTTAATGTTTAGAACTCTGGGAACTCAACCAATTACTTGCCTTAGTTTTTGAGCAGACAAAAACTGCTTTTAGAACAATTGGTTTACTAACGTCTTTTTTTTTTTTTTAAGTGTATGTGTGGCCAGGCACAGTGGTGCATTCCTGTAACCCAGAGGCTCAGGAGGCTGAGGCAGGAGGATCACGAGTTCAAAAACCAGCCTCAGCAAAAATGAGGCACTAAGCAACTCAGTGATACCCTGTCTCTAAATAAAATACAAAATAGGGCTGGAGATGTGGCTCAGTGGTCAAGTGCCCCTAAATTCAATCCCCGGTACCTGCCTCCCCTGCAAAAAAAAGGTATAAGTGTATAGGCAGAAGGGGTAGGTCCTATGTCTGGTTTTACTTTGTGAGGAAATGACTTGCCTCTGATTTTTAAATTTAGTATAATGTTGCAATATTTGACTTTATACATAGTCCTTTATTCATATATAGGGTTTGGACGGGTGACATATTGTAGTTAGTTTCTAATTGAATACTCTTATGCTTGCCTGAAAGACCAGCAATCTATATCAAGGCTGTTTTTCAAGAGGAAGACAGTATTTTTATATTAAAAAGCATTTGGACAAACCAACATTGAATAGTAAAATTAACACTGAGTAGTAAAATTATAATACCAATCATCTAATAGCATTTTTACAAAAATTAAATGGCATAAAATAGTAAAGCAGTACCTAACATATAATAAGCACTCAACAAACAATGGCTGTTATCATTGTTGTTGTTGTTGTTATAAGGTATTTATAGGATATAGGTCTTGCTCACTTCTATCTTGTGTCCTTGTTGGAACTGTCTCCCCTCTCAGAAATGCCTTACTTTTCTCATCTATGGGTCGAAGCTCATCTCTTCATTCAAAGCCCAATTTAAAACTCACTGATGTATGAAGAAAGACCTGCCAGAAAAATATCATTTATTAATTCTCTTAACAACATTAATTCTCTTTACATTTTTATCCCTGTTCTATGTACCAAGTACTTCAGGCAATAAAACAAAGTTGTTGCTTTCATAGATCTTATAAAGAGGAAAAATAATTTCTAACCGATAAGCATATTAAAAGACACTATGTCATTGGCCACGGAGGGTGAATGCTATTTTAAAACTAAACAACGTATATAGAAAATTATTATGAGATGAGGATTTGATTTTACTGAGGGATATCACAGAAAGTCTCTCGGTTATTCAACATTTGAGTAGAAAAACAAATGAAATGATGAGTGAGACAAATGATAGAGAGTACTTTGCCTCTTTAAGGAACAGGAAGGTGATTAGTGTGATTTAAATAATCTGAAAAAGATAAAGAGATGAAAGAAGAGGCCCAGGGTGAGGACATTGGAAGCTATTTGGGGTAAGACAGGAAGTCACCAGAGTATATTAGGAGAGGAGTGATGTTATCTGACTTGAATTTTACATTTAAACACAATTTCTATGGCGTTTTATGGATAGTGTACAGTATAGGGGTAGGAGTGTAGACAAGGAACCCGTACAGTGGTCCTCAGGAGAGATGGTTCAGTGAGATGAACAAATCTTGGCTATACTTCAAAGATCTAGACACGGTGATTTGTTGATAGATTACATGTAGGGTGTGCAAAAGAAAAAGAAAAAAAATTTAAAAAAACATCACGGATGATATCAAGGTTTGGGGCCTAGAAGCTAAAAGAACAGAGTAGCTCTTAAGTGAGATTGAGAGAGCATTAGGGTTAGAAAGGAAAAAGAAGAGTTAAGTTTGGAAAGCATATAGGGGTCAGCTTTTAGATATGGACATGGAGACGTCCAGTAGACAGCAGGAGAGAAATGACAGTTCAGGGGAGAAGTTAGGGCTGAAAATATAAACTTGGGAGTCATTACCATAGAGATGGCATTTTTGGCCAAGAGCCTCACCTAGAATTAATATGGATGGAGATGTATGTTCGAGGAGCAGGTCCTAGGGCTCCCCAGCATCCAGGGTTAGGAAAAAGTAGGGTCAAAGGAGAATGAAATAGGAAGAGAATCCAGAGACAGCATTGTCCTAGAGAATATGTTTCAAGGAGGAAAGAGCAATTAATTTTAACAAATACTGGTGCTGACAAAAGAAATAATAGTTCAGGGTTTGATGCCTCGAATTTTAAGTGTCATTTTTCTATATTATTTTTTCACTCATGTTATAGAGGATCTCTTCCAAGGTCCACATCTGGCAGCCAGTGAGCCAGATTTTTACCCACAAACATACTTTGTTTGGCTAGCAAAAACTTTGTTTTTTAATAAAAAAAATCAAATTTGAATGACTTTTTGTTGACCATGTGCTGTGCAGTTTACCAAAAAAACAGGTACATGTTCCTGGCTCCAGCAGACATTCACAATTATGATACTGAACACACACGTACACAACAACAAAAATGATGGTAACACAGCTTTTACTGTTCTTAAACTTGGCTCCTCAACCATAATGTAAGATACTCAAACGCAGATTCTTTGAAATCCCTCCTTCTGCCTAGTTCAATGTTTCTGGCAGGGAGAAGTCTAGCCCCCAAGCATATTCCCTGCTATAATTATGGCACTTTGAATATGTTATTACTTTATCTGGCAAAAGCAATTTTGCAGATGTTAACTGTTTGACCTGAAAATAGGGAGATTATCCTGGATTATAGAGGTGGGCCCAGTGTAATCCCATGAGCACCTAAAAGAGAAGAGGAAGGTAAAAGAAGTCAGAGAGATTCAAAATAGAAGGAAAAATTGTTCTTGTTGGCTTGAAGATGGAGAGGGACACATATCAAGGAAATGAGAACCTCACACCTACAACCACAAGGAACTGAATTCTGCCAACAACTTGAATGAATTTACCTGCATATTCTTCCCCCAGAACATCCAAAAGGGAAAGTAGCTCTGCTAATGCTTATATTTTAGCCTCTAAAATCCTGAGCAGAGAACCAGAACTTTTATACCTGACTCCTGACCTACAGAACTGTGAGATCACAAACAAATGTTATTTAAGCCTCTAAGTATATGATAATGTTATTCTACTAAAGATAATTATTAGTGTCCTTAATAAAATATTAATATTGCAATGTATCCGTAGAATCACAAGTTCTTTTCTTCAATCAACAACAACAAAAAAAAAAACACATTCCTATTCTTATTAACACCCTCTAAATTCAGAGCTCTTATCTATACCATCTGGAACATGCCTATTGTTTCTTTTGTTTGGCTATTTAACTCTCATATTATTTAATTTTTCATGTGTATAGTTATAATTTCTGCTGAATAGACTGAGTAGTTCTTGAAGGCAGGGACTGGTTCTATCCTCAAAATCAACTTCTGATAATCTGATCTAACAGGTTACCACAATACTTACACAACTGCATGGCTATCAATTGCTCTAAGTATAAACATTTTGGGTCATGACCAACACAGATGAAAAACATGATCTAGTCCCCTTTTAGTTCCATCTCATGAGACATCAAGGCCATCTCCTGTGGGATCTCCAGCCACAGAGGTTTCATCTCCATTTCTTAAAATGACTGGGCTCACTCTTGCTCCAAGGCTTTTGCATATTTTCTTTTCTTTGTCTGGGATTCTCTTTCCTCTCTTTGCTCAGTGATTCCCACTGCTCCTTTAGATCTCAACTCTGGTTACTTCTGCCTGAAAGAAGACTTTCTCAATAGCTGCCATTGTGACTGGAGTGAGATGAAATCTTAGAGTAATTTTGATTTGCATTTCTCTAATTGCTAGAGATGTTGAACATTTTTTCATATATTTGTTGATTGATTGTATATCATCTTCTGAGAAGTATCTGTTCAGGACTGCAAATTGGTCCAACCAATCTGGAAAGCAGTATGGAGATTCTTTGGAAAACTAGGAATGGAACTGCTATTTGATCCAGCTATCCTGCTCCTCAGTTTATATACAAAGGACTTAAAACAGCATACTAGAGGGACACAGCCACATCAATGTTTATAGTAGCACAATTCACAATAGATAAATTGTAGAACCAACCTACATTCCCTTCAGTAGATGAATGGATAAAGAAACTGTGGTATATATACACATGGAATATTTCTCAACGTTAAAAGAGAATAAAATGGCATTTGCAGGAAAATGGATGGAATTGAAGAATATAATGCTAAGTGAAGTAAACTAATCCCAAAACACCAAAGTCCAAATGTTTTCTCTGATATAAGGATGCTAATTCATAATAGGGATGGGGGGGCATGGGAGGAATAGATGAACTTGAGATAGGGCAAAGGGGAGGGTGGGGAAGGGAGGGGACAAGGGAAGGGAGGGTGGGGAAGGGAGGAAAGATGGTGGAATGAGACAGACATCATTACCCTAAGTATACATAGGACAACATGAATGATGTGACCTTACTTTGTGTACAATCAGAGACATGAAAAATTGTACTCTATTTGTGTAATATTAATTGAATCACATTCAACTGTCATACATAATAAATTATAATAAATAAAATAAATAAATACATATCTACAGTACATAAAATAGAACAAAAAAAAAAGAAGAAGAAGAAGACTTTCCTAGCCTCTTTTACTAAGTCAAAGAACCTTTTCATAGGTTCTCATAATATCAGCCTTTTTTATTACAGTTGCAATTTAATACCCATCTGTGATCACCCAGTTCATGGCATGTCACCTCATTTTAAATTCTAAGATATCAGAGACCATGCCCATTTTTGTCTGTAGCATATCCCTGGTGTTTATCAAGGTGCGTGGCACATAATAACTGTTTTAAAAAAAAAAAAAAAAAACCTGTTACATAAATACATGCAAAACTGACATAGGCAGCATAATGACAAGATGCTCATATCCTAGTCTTTGGAACCTGCAAAAATGTTAGATTACATGAATTAAAGTTGCAGATGCAATTGAAATTGCTTATCAGTCAACCTTAAAATAAGATTATTCTGGATTACCCCGGTTGGTCCATGTTATCACAATGGTCTTTACAATTAGGAAAGAGAGTCAGAAAAAGAGAATCAGTCAGAGGAAAATGTGGCTGAGAATGAGAGTCATAAAGGCAATGTCTCTGGCTTTGAGGATGGAGAAAGGAGGTCATGTGCCAAGGACTGAGGCTGCTTCTAGAGGCCAGAAAATGCTAGGTAATGGATTCTCCCCTAGAGCCTCCAGAAGGAGCACAGCCTGCTGACAGCTTGATTTTATTCCAGTGCAACCCATAAAGGATTTCTAACTTATCAAACTATAAGATAATAATTTTATACTGTTTAAGTCTCTAAATTTGTGATAACTGTGACAGCAGCGATGGAAACTACTACGATAACTTTCATCACTGCTTTGCCCACAGAAATTCTAGATAGATTTTTATTAAGTGATTTCAGTTCAAAACATATTTATTGAGCAAAACTGAATTGTTAAAAAAAATGAAATGGATTGTGCCAAAATACATAAAATCTAAAGCTGGAAAAAAATTTAAAAATAGTACCTCTAACATCTCTCAAATTACCAATTTAAAAAAATGGAGCTCAAGGAAGTGAAATAAGTGTAAAAAATATATATACACACATCTAGCTGGAGGAAAAGCCTCAGTAGGGGACCACCTATGTTGTAAGATAGTAAAAGAGGAAAAAATAATGAGTAGAGTTAGGGGAGCAGCTTTGGATAATCTGTTCTACATATGGTGATCTCAAGGAGTTAACAAGTAGTACTGCATTTTTCTGTGTTGAAGACCAAAAGTCTAGGAGGTCTCTACCCAATTTTTTAAAAGAATACCAAATAACAAATACAATAACAAATAACAGATTGGCTGGAAGAGGAGAAAAAGTACACTTTGAGTAGGGTTTGCCACATGGGATTAGTGACTGTCTCATTATCTGTTGCTTGAGTTAAAAAAAAAAAAACTGCTCACATTATATAAATAGATTCCTTTACTCTTTGGAAGAAAAATGTGCATTTAGGTTGTAAAATGTAATACTGGCAAGCCAAAGAGCTAGCTATTATGTTAACAAATATCATTGGTTTCTTTCATGTCAGAATACAGTATATCTTTGGTTCATGTCAATAGTGGAACTTGCTTTTTGCAATAGGGCTTATTTAAAATTGTACTGTTGGAGACCAAATTTTGTGTCTCCTGTTACCTACCAGATCTGGAGGATTTAAAGTAAAAAGAAAAAATGACAAACAGGTACAAAGTGTCATCCTACTCTGAGAATAATGTGGGAGAATAATGAACACACAAATAATTTGCACAAATTCAGTGGCCTTTAATGTCAGCGACGGGCTTGAGTTGGAAACTGACATGAGAAGGAGGAAAGCACGGGGACTTCCACATAGCAGACCTTTGCATGAAGACAACCAATCACTGTTAGTATATGAATAGTCTAAGTTTTCTGTTAAATTGCTAACATTCTTTTAACCTAAAAACTTTAATGGAAAACATAATCTTGCATTAACACAGGTATCTACAAGCCTCATTAACATTGGTAAAACTGATTCTGGTTAATAGAAAGTGCTATGCAAGTGCAAACTGTTATTAAAGAGACTGTGTGCAAATTAGAGAAAAATGACTAATAGTAACATATTGTTCTGGGATGTCTTCCCCCAAGCAAGGCAAAAAATATCATTCAACCAGTCAGCCAGCCTTTATTTAGTACCTAATCTGTTCTCAAAACTATCCAAGCCTAGGATGTAAGAGAAGCAGGTGGTCACCACATTTGCAAGAACAACTAATTCTAACAGCTAATGTTTATTGAACACTCACTACATGCTAGAAAATTTTACCTAGATTAATCATAATCTTCAGACAACGCTGAAATGTGTAAATTTCCAGTCCCACTTAAAAATGAAGAACCATGAAAAATGGCTAAGATGATATATATCTGATCAAAGATTCTGCAACTAGTACATGTGACTCATATCAAGTCTTCCTTCAACCATGCCATGTCCATTTGGCATGTACAACACATTGCCAAGAATCATAGAAGTAGGACAGTTATTTAAAAATATATATAAATATGCAAATACCTCTACCATTACTCCATCTGAAAACATGTTTATTGTCTTTGGGAACAAGTAGAGCATGATACTTAAATGTTAGACTTAGGACCAAGATTGCCTGAGTTCAATCTCAGGCCCCCCAGTTGGGAAAGTTGTGTGATGTGCCTCAGATGCTTTTAGCCCTACTAATTAGCCCTACTAATGCACCCACCTCAGGTGCATCAGGAGGAGATCCATATACCATAGCAGCTACCTTAGAGTGTTGTTATGAGGTGACATACACATAGCATTTAGAATGAAGCCTGTCTATAAATGATGCTATGCTAATGTTAGCTATTATCAATGTGAATCCAAGTATTAGGGGGTAAATTTGACAAAAGTGTTTGATAGGCAGCATTAAATAAATAAAGCAGAAAAAATTAAAAGATTGATTCATTTTTTTCCTTTACTGAGCATTCATTGAGCATAAGACTAAGCATGTAATAGTACCTGGAAATTAATTAATTCTGCATAAATTATTGAACATGTCCTCAAGGAGCTTTCAAATCTTCATGCATTAATCATTGAGGCCAGACGAAGACAAGTGAGCTTACCAGTCAAACCCCAAAATTGGACTGATGATACCCTCTATTCCTCCTGACCTTTTTGCTAGAACATCCAGCTCTCTTCCCCTATTCATATCCTCCCATCAATCAAAATTGCCACCTTAAAAATGACAAACTACTTTTCAGTCTATATCCAGGGGCTCTCCAGTCCTCTCCCAATCCAGCTCCCTCTCTCTCTCCTCTCCTTTTCTCTCCCTCCCTCCCTCTCCACCCCCAACAGTGATCTAGTTTTCTAAATACATACCATTGTTTTATTTCTACTGCCTTCTAGTATGAGAGTTCTTATCTTTCCACATTATTCTTTTGCTACACAATGGTTAGCCCTTCTTGATTGAACTTAAATGCAACTTGTATACAGAGCCATCCATCTATGATCTTTTCAAAGAATTCTCCCACTTTGCAATACTTCTTCTAGCTTATACCTATATCTTCAGTGTCCTTATCAACTTGTAGAGTGAATTGTCTTAATTTCTTATCATGGCCAAATTCCTTAAAGACGAGCCCTGGTACGTGGCACTACAGTAGTTATTTATACCATTTAATTAATTTAGGATGAACTTATATTCCATGCTACAGAATTTAGCACTTGGATTTGCACAGAATACTCTATAGTATTGTTATAGGAGTAAATCTCGTCACTTGGGCAAATCACACTCAGTAAACCAACAATTGATGAAGTGATCTCCACCTCTCTATCTTAGTTCTTTGAGACACACAAAGGAAGTTTCCAAAGAACACAGTAGAGGAAACAACACTGAACAAGACTTCGGTGACAAAATTCTTAATTATAAATCTCATTCATATTTCTTTTTATCCCCTGAACTGTGTCATCCATAGTGATAATGCTTGGAAGATAATCACTAAGGAGTTGATTTATATTATCTGTCCTACCGTTAGTAGCTTTGGAGACACTTTTTTTTTTCTGTGCTTAGAAACCAGAATTACAGGATGGCATACAAATGCACAGATGGGTGAGCAACTATTAGAAAAAGAAGGCTTTGGGGAGCCATAAAAAAACAGGATTAATTCTGAATAGAAAAAAGAAATTACCCTAAAGGGTAAGTATAAAAAAACAGCATGAATGTTCCTTATATGAAATGAGAACATTTTATAAAAGAATTTAGGGAGTAATAAAAATCTATCCTTACATTTTATTATTTTACAAACATCCTTTCTCTTTGATAATAACAAGAATATGATCTATAACTATTTTTAGCTCATACATATAAGGTTTCCTGGCTAAAAGTGACAAAGATACATGAACAAAAATAAATGTTTATGCTTCATTCAATCCAGAAGAGAATCTTGAATATTCTCTGCCAGATGTGAGAATAGGAAACCCTTTCTTGACTTCTTATCTGGCTCCTCAAGAAATTGAAGTGACTTGAAAATTAAGACTAGCCTCTTCTCTTGTAAAGCTGTCTGGTAAACCATGCACAGTGGCACATGCCTGTAATCCCAGCAGCTCAGGAGTCTGAGACAGGAGAATTGCAAGTTCAAAGCCAGCCTCAGCAACTTAGTGAGGCTCTAAGCAACTCAGCAAGACCCTGTCTAAATAAAATACAAAAAAAGGGGCTAGGAATGTGGATCAGTGGTTGTGTGCCCCAGGGTTCCATCCCCAGTACCACCAACAACAACAAAAAGCTGTCTGGTCCAAGGAAAATTCTAGGGTAGACTTTCTAGTAGATCAATGATGCCTTCTCCAAATCTTAAGAAACAGAAAAGGATGGATATCCATAGAACTTTCTTGATTCATTTACTTATTGAACAGTTAAGAATTTTCTAAGCACAAGGCAGTATGTCCGTTATGAAAGATGAAGAAATGAAAGCTTGTAAAAATAAGTAATGGTTTATTATTGAGTGTGAAAAGTTTTAAATGAATTGTGTTAAATCTGTGACAATCCTTGAGATATTAGTATTAGTCTCATTTTACAGTTAAAGTAACAAAAGCTTAGAATAATTGAATAAAATTTCTAATGTCATATTACTTACAAAATGGCAACTTTAGGATTCAAATTCAGGGATGATACATTACAGAAATAAGAGATTTTGAGGAAAAGGTGATATTGAGTTGGGCTTGGAAATATAAACGAGTGCATTAGTCAGCTTATGCTAGTACATACTGCAGTAACAAATGATCCCAAAAATAATTTCTTTTTTCTTCTTGTATTCCTTGTCCACTGTGGCTCAGCTGCACATTTTTTTTTTATTCTGCAAACCAGTAAACAGAATATGCCCTATGCAAAACACACCTATCTGATGGCAGAGTGAAAAGAATAATGACAGAATCATGCAATGACCCTTAAAGTTGCTGCTTGGAAGTGGCTTAAATAACTTTCATTCACATTTCATCAGTCAAAGCAATTTGGAGGTCAGGTCTTCTGCCAATGCAGTATTAGGATAGAATTCTCTTATAGGAAGAGGTAGTAGATGTTGGGAATTCTATCACAGCAAGGTTTAGATAACTGGAAATGAAGAGAGATACTCTAAATAGAGGAAATAACTTGATTTCAATCATCATAAAAAGTAACATAGAGAAAGTGCAATTTCAAGTTAATTCGGAACATTATTTAGAGGTTCAGCAAAGGACAATGGTTTAGGAATATTTGTAGGCCGATCTGACGTGATTTGCTTAAGCAGGAGGCAGCTGAATGAAAGGGCAAGGGAAAAGGACAGACTGACTCGGGCTTGCAAAAGCATAGGAAATTTCTCTTCTCCTACTGTGTGCCTAAACGTCTGGCAATATTATCTATACAATTTAGACAGTGACAGCCACCACCACCATCTAGTCTCTGATCTACTCTCACAGCTTTGAGCTGAGCTGGGCATTGAAAGCCACCTGTCTAAGCTCACAGCCCTCGGGTCTGAGTAAATTGGCCACTCACTGTCTACAGCATTGAAGTAAGAAAGGCATTTCTTCTATTAACACCCTTCTTTCACTAAAGCAAACCTACACATCTGAAGTGATTTTCCTTTGGAAAGCAACTGAGCCCCTGAAGGGTTGAGGTTGCCTTAAGGTTACTTTCTGAGTTTGATCCCGGGATCAAGAATAAAACATGGCTGTTGTCTCTAATTTTACAGTGAGCTCTTATTTCCAAGGAGACTTCATCTAAACTATCTATACAATGCCAAAGTATCCTGTGAATATAGCAGAAATACCAGGCAAACTGAAGGTTGGTTTTGACATCAGATAAATCTTGTTAACTACCTGGTGACGATGACCTGGGATAAACTCCAGCTCATCACCGCTCCTTTAATGAAATCAAGACCATCTCAGCTAGAGCTTTTCAAATCTCCATCAGTAGCTTAAGTAAATCCTAATTTTGACAGGTGAAAAACAAAGCACACACACAAAAAGAGAACAGCATGTGTCACTAGAAAATCAACTGGCCTCTTGGAACTTTGATGGCCTCATCAGGAAGCAGCAGAGTTGAAACTTGAGGCTATAAAACCTGGATGCCATTTTTACCCTTTTTGGTTCCTTGAGAGAAAAGACCCCCAAATGCATGCAGATTTAATAATCAACCTTTCAGAAACTTGGAGTGATCAAGCAAAATTAGAAGCTATTTCATATAGACTTTCAGGGAGAAGAAAGCAATGTGAAAGAAAAATGCAAATGCCTGGATACTGCCACTTATGGCCACTGCTTCAATCTGAGGTATACTATTTTATATAAATTATGATTATTAAAGACCTTTGGGTAAAATCTCATCCATTTTCTAAGCTTATGAAGCAAGCAAAACATTTGCCTAACACACACACACACACACACACACACACACACACAGAGAGAAATGTCATTTTAATCTGAATAGGGCCCTCTAAGACTTACCCACAAAATAGTGCTCAAGTCACAGAATTTTTAGAAGTAGAGCTAAATTAGAAATTCTATAACCCTGACTTGAAGCAACTCTTTAGAAATATCATTTCAAAACATTTTCAAGGTTTCTCTGCCAACACTAAGAACAGATTTCAAAAAATGTTTTCCTATGTCCCTAGTCAAGCAGAGAAGGGAAAGCCCAGGTGAAAAAGATCCTGTGTCTCTCCAGTTCTTCAGAGTGTGCTAGTTTTATTTATATCACATATTGCACGTCCATGCAATATTTCTCTAGAAGAAAAGATTCTAGTGCTTTGGGGGGAAACGATACAACTTGAAAGCCACCCCTCTAAGCAAGAGAAATTAAAGAGAAAGCTTAAAATGGCAATAGTCTACTGCCTTTAGCGCCATCAGGCCTTTGGGAGCAGGGAGAGTGGTAAGAGGATCCTGAGGAACAAAGGCAGCTGCAGGAAAGGGGGGCGGGGAAGAAACTTGCCACCACATTACCCTTCCTGCACACAAGCTGTCCCTGGAAGCTGCTCGGACGGGTCCTGTTTTTTTTGCTAAATATTGTAGGTAACCAGCTGGGCTTGTCATGCCCACTTAACAGCAGCATTTTAAGAAAGTGTTGTCATTTCCTTGTCGTACTCATTTCTCTACCCTCTATTATCTTTTCAAAATCATATTACAAAATATTATGAGCTTCCTGTATCAGACACTTTGGGTCTTAGTCACTCAATTATTAAAATTGTATGATTTTTTAAATTGCCATTATGTGTGGGCTGTCTTTACCAAAGCGACAAAGCAATTGAGTTAACCCAAATGGTGCTATGATTGCAGGATCAGAACATGGAAAATTATAGCGTTGAGGAGAAAAAAAGGAAGAAAAAAAAAACAGCTATTTCACATCAGTGTCAATAAAATCATGGGAAACTCACCAGGACACCATTATGTTAAAGCAGAGTAAGACCTCCCAACGTATTTCCACACAAGATAAGAGGAAAACAGAGCCATTTAGGGCTGTTAGTTCTACACCAAGTAACTCATCTGTAGCAAACAAGGCTCTCATAAGTCACATGCTCCACATTCCACAAGCGTAATTCTGAGCTGCTGTTGGCCACTGCTCATGTCACCTGTGCCCATCCCATGTCTCTATACACCTGCCATCAGAGCTGCAGATAAACAGCGTTGGCTCTGTTGCCTCTCTCAGGGAAGAACTATGGGAAGTATTCCAAGGACCCTGGGTAGTGCAGGAGTCTTGAACAGGCTGAGATGGCTCTGTAACTTAATGAGGTCCTCACGAGGCCAGCCTGAAAATGAGGTGGAATGCATCAGCACCTACCTACCCTGATGTTTTTCAAGAAACCAAGCAAGCCCCATTGCCTGTTATTCTGCAGATAATGGTAACCACATTGTTCTGGTCCCTTGTTCCTCCACCTAGACATCTGCATTAGACTCTCCTAACATCAACCTACAAATTTAGCCTAAATACAAATTCAGGGGCCCACCCAATTGCTTGTCATAGAGGACAATCTACAATAGTGATACAAGGAGCTTAGACTCAAATGCCCTAAAGTATACATGGGACATAAAACTGGATAGAGTCAGTGATAATAACTTCAGGAAATGGTGGATACTATGGAGTTCATGCTCATCCAAAGAAAGAATCTGAGGTAGCTCCAAAGGATTCTTTCCAGGATAAACACAGACAAGCCTTCCAGTTTGTTTGCTTTTAGGATGTCAGAAATATAGGTTTTAATGTGAAAGGCAATGCATTCTGTTTTTTAAAGTAAAATATATTTGCCCACCATGTTAATTTCCTGTTGTTACTGTAACAAATTACCACAATCTTGTGTTGTTTAAAACAACACAAATATATTAGGTTAGAAGTCTAATATCTAATGGGGCTTGAATCGAGGCATTCTCAGGACTGCATTCCTTCTGGAGGCTTTAGAAGACAATTGGTTTTCTTGTCTTTTGCAGTTACAAGAGGCTTGCCTACATTCCTTGGCTAAGCGCCCATTCTTCCTTCAAAGCCAGCAGCAGATCTACAAATCTGACTCTAACATTCTTGTACCCCTCTTATAAAGACACTTGCTATTATATTGGGCCCGACTGGGTAATATAAAATAATCTCCCACCTCAAAATCTTTAATTTAATTATATCTGCAAAGTCCCTTTTCCTATGTGAGGTAACATAATTGTATGGGGGGTTAGGGCATATGATCTTGGCAGAGAACATTATTCTGACTGACAACACCATTTTGCAATGTTCTAGGCACTCTGAAGAGCTCAGAGGCTTAACCCCTATCTACTTGCATCTGGCTCTTGAGGCCTGAACTCAAGAACTAGATTCCAGAAGCTGTCATCATACCTCCACTCCCAACCTTGTTAATAGTAGTACTTTTGCCCTTAAAATATGACCTTACTTTAAAAATTATTCAATAAGGACCTTGATCTACAATGTGGCTCTCTGATGGTAAACCAGTATCCAGACTTCAAGCTCTTAACAATAGGACTTTGCTTCATTTCCTGGCTCATCTCCAGGACCTGTTTAATGCTCTCTCTCTCTACTGAACGAATCCCAGTCCTGTGAATTATGCTTCACTAGCTGCTACTCAGCTACCCTCACCTTCCAAGCTTTTAAATTACAAGCATCTTGTGAAAGATTATACCTCTTTATTCTGATTTGAAAGCAAGAATAGAACTCAACATAAATTCCTGTCCTCAGCAGGTGCCGAGGGGATAGAGGAATGGGATGCTCAGAGAGCTGTGACCAAGGATAACATTCTACTACATTTACCACACGGATTAGGCAGGCCCAGATTTTGACTCTAATGGTCAGGATGAAAATATTGTAAAAATATGCTCATTGGCAAAGATGCATCTTTTCTACCTAATACAGGATCTCGCTTAGACCTCCTTGCTTATAGCAAAAGCCTCGTCTCCTTCTCTCAAGAGACAAGGGGAAATATATAGTTAATCAAGGACTAGTTTCCTACAGGGCAGAAAAAGGAGAATGAATATTGCTGATATTGGGTTTTATTTCCCCTTCCTAGTGGTAATGAGTCTACAAACAAATCGAACCCCAAGGCCATGGTGCTTTATTTAAAGAAGTTCTATATTTCTGGAGCTGATCAAGTCCATTGAAGAATTTGATTTTGCCTATTGAGGGCCTTGGACACCTCTCCAGACAGAGCCAGAGACTGGGGCCTACCCAGGCTACTCCCACATGTTCTCAAGTCCCCTTCCCTCCCCTTGCCATTCTTCCTCCTTCCTCTTCTCCAATTTTATTCCCTGGGAACCTTCCTCCTGTCCTGTGAAGCAGAAGTATCTGTATTACAGGGAGTGTGTATGTATGTTTTCCATTTAAAAGTCAATTTTGTTGGAGGGCTAAACCTGCAGCTCCCCATTCTGGGTATAGCTGGCTTTCTCAAAAAGACCCTATGAAGAATCTTTGTGTCATCCTGCCCACCACAAATAGCAGAGAACATACACAGAAGTCAGAGCATGCTGGACCCCATGCTGCGTCTGTCCCAAAGACATGTTTGGATGCGTTGTTTTACTTAACTGTCAATGCTTCAAATATCAAGACAGTCCACAAGAAAATTCAGACAACCTGTCTCTTAAAAAAAAAAAATCTTTATTTTTATTTATTTTTATATGGTGCTGAGATCAAACCCGGTGCTTCGCTCGTGCAAGGCGGGCACTCTACCACTGAGCCACAACCCCCACCCCCAACCTCTCTCTCTTAAACCAATCGTGTATCAAAACATCACATGGTACCCCATAAATATGTACAATTTTCATGTATTAGGTTAAAAACTGAATTGAAATTTTAAAAAATCAGAAGGTCTGTTTTCACTGAACTTGCATCCCAATGGGCAAAATACATGTGGAAATCACTAGTAGCTGATTCTTTAAACAGGTTCACTCTCTCTATTTTGGCCCCCATGGGCATTTGGGTTTGTAGCCCAGGCAGTATCATGCAGTAAAAATATGGACAGAATCTGGCATGCCTGGATCTGATTCTGTACTCTGTATATAGCAGCTTAGGCTTCTAAGAGCTCTGTTCAGACTGCTGGTGAAGGATCAAATCCCATTTCCACACAGTAGGAGACTCTCCAAATTCTCTTATTGAATCTGAGTATTCCTGCAGTGAGAATTTCTAAAAACACACTGACCATCAATTGGTTCTTTGAGATCACCTTGTCATCTACATACTGCTCTTTCCAATTATGTTTATTACATCTGGCCCACCTCCAATGTTCCATAATGTAGCACTATGTGTGGGCTGTCACTTTTTCTTTTTATTAGTTGCAAACTCATAGCATGACCAAGGTGATCATTTTGTGGTGAAGGATACAATAACAGGGTCAGGTGGCCTCACCCACACCACTCCTGGTGTCAGCTTCCTGGTTTCCATTTCAGACACCAGGATCTGCTCAATATCGCTTTCAATATATAGTCCTAAGGTTGAGGAGGAACCTTTTAGTGGCAGATAGATCTTTAATTTTTTTTAAATGTTCCCAAGAAACTGTTCATTGGGCCGTTTTATTTTCAGGATACACAGGAAACGTTTGTCTTACCAATTTGAAATAAATGTAATTGACCTTTTAAACACAGAACCTGAGTGATTTAGAGAAAAGGGAGAGAAATGGTTCAGTCTAATCCTATTAGAATGAATAATAATGGCAACTTTTCTATAAGACCTTCGGCTAATAACAGCAGAATGTCCCTTCCAATGGTTATTAAAAGACTGGATATAGAGAGAGATGACGATGGAAGAATTAGTAGCAGGAGTCCAGTTACCATATCCCAGGCTGAGACCAGGAGAGGAGCATGACATTGCTAGGCAACGCTGTGCAGTTAAACAAGTTTTCACTGTCTCCGTGTGATGTAGTAGGTAGAAAGGAAGATTCACGAAAAGCAAAGGGCAAACAGGATGAAATTATTATAATAGGACAGAAATGAAGGGAACAAAGGCAGAGACACAGGTTAGCCACAGCCAAAGTTTGGGCTATAAGATGTGCATTCCAGAAAAGAATTCCAGAAAATCAAGAATTCTGAAAAATCTTAAATATTTTTTTCACCAAATCAAAGATAATTTGAGGAAAATAAGATTAGAGGTATCGGCCATGTAAAATGATTTATATACATGAGATCATGGTAAGAGTAATTATATTTCACAGATGTGGATCAAAGTTTGGACAGGTAAGTGAAGGGTAACCAGGGTTCGATATTAGAAATAGAAGAAACGAGAATTTAAACAGACTCCTGTGTAAGTTCAGGATGGCTTACTGTGTAAGCTACTCCTTAGCTTTCCTGACTCTTCAAGGTGCCCAACAAAGCAATATATTTTATACAGGAAAATATAATGGTGCCAGAATCCACTCATTCATTCAACAATTACTACCTCATCTCTCCCAAACACGGTTCTAAGCACAGGAAATAGAGTGGTGAAAAGAATTCTTTATCCCATTGGGCTTCATGGTCAAGTGCAATTTGGAGAGACTATCAGTATATGAGTGAAAAATAGATGCTATTATTTTTAGAGGAGATGAGTGCTATAAAGAAAAATAAAACAGGGTAAGGAAATGGGGTGAGGTAGGTTAGACAGGATACACAGGTCAGCTCCTCCAAGACGTTTCCAGTCTACCTTCATGTCTAGGCAAGACTGCTTTAGTTGATGCTTATTTTTCCCCATCAGTCTGTTCCCTTTGTTTTGTGTATTTATTCATTCATTTGTTCATTTTTATACTTCTACTTGGAGGAATTGTAAAAATTTGTTTCTCTTTTAACTTCTTGACTTCAATCTACAAACTCATCACTCTCCCCAAATAAATGTCCTGAATCCAGTGCTCTAAATTCTTTGAAAACGCCTGCCCTGTTCCAGTCACCACCTCCTAATTGGTGCCCCCACATTCACTCCTACAGATGTACTTCTCTTCTCCACACAGTAGTCATGATCTATAAGATGCACAAATCAGATCATGGCATCCTTCTGCCTGAAACCTCCAATGATACCCCATAGAACTTAGAAGAAGGCACACCTTCCTGAAGATGGTGTCATGGTGTAGTTTCCACCACCTTCCATTCTCATCTCAACGTTTTTCCTGTGCCTTTTACCACACTATTAGTCAATGCTGTGGTTAGGAGCTTTATTGTAACAATAGAATGTAATTGAGTTTATATCTAATTAATCATCTTCAACTTTCCTTCATACCAATATTTTATGACTCCTTTAAGCAATTTTTTGAAAAAAAATCTAAACTTTTTGACTGAAACTTAGAATTCTGCCTTCCCAATTTTGCTTCTCTCCTCCCTCTTATCACATATTTTTCTTGCCATACAAATTAACATACATGTGAGTTGTTTGCAGTTCCCATTCCCCCCTCTATTCTTTTATTTCTGCTTCTAACATAGTTACTACTCTCCTTATCTCCCATTTCCAATTACTTACACCTTCTCAATTTTTTAAAAAATATCTGGCTCCACCATCAACTCCTTCGACAAAATTTTCTTCGATTCTCTCAAAGTAACAGAAGTTCTTCCTCATCCCTAATGTGGTACATCTCCCTTTCCAATTCACAATGTTCTATATTTGTCTGAATGCTGTGCTAAGTAACCGCATAAACTCAGTGGCTTAACAAAGTGAATATTTATTTGTAGCTCATATCATAAATCAGTCGGACCCAGTGAGAATGGCATGGAGTTTGGAGACTCTACTTTTCCAGCCATTCAGGATTCCTGGCTGCTCCTATTTTCTAACATGTTCCACCTCCATGGATCATCTACTGCATCCTCTGTATCTGAATAATAGCAAAAATAGAGAGAACATAGAGAGGCTGTACTTACCAACAGCATTGGATTGAAAGTGACATACATCCCTTCTCACTGTCTATTCATAAGAATTGGCCATATGGTTTCTCCTTAGTATAGGCTGACTGTGAGCCCATAAAGAAGAGGAAATGTGTTTGGTGAATATCTGGTCAATCTCTGCCATAGTGCCAACTACAGTTTCTTCCTGAAGACCTAATGTAGTATACTAAACATAGATTATACTCAATATTTGCCCCTAAAGTGAAAAAAAAATCATAGGGAGAAAAGAATGTGATAAAACTTTCTTTTCATATTTTCTAGTAATTCTGTGAATTGCTAAAATGTAATTAAGCTGAAAATTAATAAGAAATGAATGTTTTATATGAAAGATAAATACACCTAACTTACACTTTAGTAAACAAAAACTTACTAAGGAAGCTTCAAAGTTTGAGCAGAATGGCAGCAAAAGAACTACATTGCCAAAATCTGTGAAAAGTCACTAATAGCTAACACAATGCCCACAGGAAAATGTATAGCTCTAAATACATTAATGAGAGAACAAGAAATATGACAGGAAAAAGCAAGATATTAATAGGGACAGTCTGGGATAATTAAAGGGGGGCCACAGACAGTGAACAGGGCTCTACAATCCACATGTATAGTGTCCCATAAGTAGAGTGAACAGTGGAAAGCAGCTGGTGTGAACCATCTTGCTCAGAAGGACTCCCTGGACAGTAGTATCCTCCAACAAGAAGCTGCGGGATGTATAGCTGGAGAGAAGCAGGTTATGTCATAGCAGAGCAAATAGCTTCCAATCAGGAAGTGGGGCAGTGGGAAGTACTTGGCAGTTCCTGATGAATGCAAACATACAGTTAAAAAGGAAGAAATAACTACAAAAAATATTATGAAAAATACTATGAACAACTAAACAACCCTACTAGATTGCATTTAAAATTTTATTATAAAACTTACAGAAAATATACAAAAATGTCAACATAGGCATAAGAAAAAATAGAATCCATGAATATATCAAATCACTAAAGAAATTATGATAATGTTGTGGGTTTTTTTCCCCTTTCTCCACCAACCCTCTCCTCCTCCACTACAGAAAACACTTCATTCTTGGACACTTGTATGTGTGAGTTTCGCAAACCTTAAAGGAACAAATAACCACCATATATTTTAGTTGTTCTAGAAACATAAAAGCCAACTCATTTAAAAAACCTAATACAGTCTTTATATTATGCAGATAGCATCATAATAAGAGAAAAAATGTTTGGGGCAATTTTATTCATAAAATGAGTGTAAAAATTCCCGGATTAGATAATCAAGTATAATAGTATACTTTTTAAAAATTTATGACAAAGTTTATTTTATAAATTCCTGGATGGTTCAATCAAACAATGTAATTTACTGTATTAGAATTAAAAATGTTAATTTGTATGGTCATTTTGATAAATACAGAAAAAGCCCTTGATGGTTTTAATACATTGTTTGGAGTTGGTTTTTAAAACTCTTAGAAACAAAAATTGAAAATATTAACTTAATTTAAAGTAATGGAGACGATGAAGACAGCCTATCCAAAACCAATGGTGAAATAAAAATTGATGAAATTTTAACTTTATATCTTTTAAGTTTGAGAAGAACAAAAGGGTGTTTTGCTCAGTTGTTTAACATAGTACTGGATGTCCTGATCCACACAAAAATTGAGGGAGGGGAAAGGATTCAAAAGTTCTTCCCATTATTTAAAGGTATAACAAAGGATATATTTCCTTTGGGGTAAGGAAGAAACCAAGAGGCAAACCATCAGAACTAAAAGATTTGACCTAACCACAAATAAGATCAATTCTCCTAAATCAGTAACATCTGTCTTCATCAGTTAACAATCACCAAATAACAAGGCAATGAAAAAACAAACGTGTCTAGAAATTAATCTAATGAAAGTGCTCAAAACTTTGTGGAGAAAAATTTAAAACACTTTGGAATGACAACTCTCACCCACCAAAAAGCTTGAATAAACAGAGAAATATTTCTTCCTTCATGGAAGATATGACAGCAGTATAAACAAGTTAACTCCACCAAATGCCTGAACACATTTAATGTAGTTCTATTCTAAACAACAATAAGGAATTCAACAAATTTGTCCTGAAATTTTTAAATGAAGAATAAACATTCATTAATAAGCCAGTAATTAATAATTCACAATAATCAAGACTGGGTCCTGGCAGAGTCAACCAATAAACAAATACAAAAAAATTGGCCACGAGAGAAAATTTAGAAAAGGATCCATTTACATGAGAGCCTACTATATGGTGGAGGTGTTATCAAAGATCGGGATACTGAATGAATAATTCAGAAAATTGTGTCGAGAAAAAATATTATATTTTCTGCTGAGAGCCATAGCCAAGTAGGAATGACGCATGGCATTTTTGGGTTGAAAGGTGACCCTGCTCAGGGATTAGGGTGGCTCCGGGTTTAGGGTGGATCCTGCTGGGAATAGGGCCGCTCCAGGATTAGGGCATATCCTGCTGCCTCAGGCACCCCGCTCTTTGGAGTTCCCGTTGAGTTCTCGCAGGGTTCTGAGAGAACTGGCCACGGAGCCCAGTAGAGGCAGTGTATTCCTGGAAAGTGTGTGTAGAGTGTCCGTGAGAGTTCGGGAATAAAGAGTTGCTGTTTGAATCTACAAGGCTTTTGTGGTGGCTCGGTTATTTTGTGCCCAGCCAGACTGCGACAATTTTCCACTTTGCATAATATGAAATAATTAAACTTCAAGTGGATTATAGAGTTAAATGACAAAAATGATAAAAGTAGAAGTAACTGATTTTTTTTTTTTTATTTTGGGGCTAGGGAAAGATTTCTTTGGAAAACTTCAAAGTCACAAACTATGGAAAGAAAAATTGATGATTTTACATAATAACTAAAGAATCTCTTTAATGAACATCATTTTCAAAGTTAACAGATGGGTGGCAGACTGGGAGAAGATATTTGTAATATCAAAATCTGAGAAGGTTGTAACATAAAAAATATATCAGGAACTTCACAGAATCATTCCCAAGAGGACAGGAGACGTGATGCTTAAATGGTCAAAAGTTAAACCTGCACAGTTCCCAGGTGATGAAACATGATTAAGTGACTAGGCATTCCATCCCACTAGCACTTAGAACAATTCTGCAGGAATCAATGATTTATATGCCAAATTTTACCCCAAAGATTGACAAAAATTAGAAAGATGTGTAAATAAAATATTGGTGAGAATATCAAAATTGGAAAGAATTCTCAGCTTGCTAAAGAGAAGATAAACCAGTGTATTCACTATGAAGATCAATGCCAATTATAATCTTTCACTATGAAGATCAATGCCAATTATAATCTAAGAATCCAGCTTCTATGTAGGCTATAGAAATTCGTAATACAAATTCACAAGAAGACATGTCCAAATGGAGTGATGCTATTACTTCACTCTACATCTAGAGTGAGAAAACACTTTTTTATTATCAATTTATTTTTTAATTTATTTTTTGTTCTAATTTGTTATATATGACAGAATACATTATAATTCATATTACACATATAGAGCACAATTTTTTCATATCTCTGTATTCAAAGTATATTCACACACACACATGTGTCTTCATACATGTACCTAGGGTAATGATGTCCATCTCATTCCACCATCTTTCCTACCCCCATGCCCCCTCCCTTCCACTCCCACCCCTTCTCTCTATCTAGAGTTTATCTAATCCTCCCATACTCCCCCTCCCAACCTCACTATGAATCAGCCTCCTTATATCAGAGAAAACATTCAGCATTTGGATTTTGGGGATTAGCTAACTTCATTTAGCATTATATTCTCCAACTCCATCCATTTAATTGCAAATGCCATGATTTTGTTCTCTTTTATTGCTGAGTAATATTCCATCGTGTATATATACCACATTTTCTTTCCTATTCATCCACTGAAGGGCATCTAGGTTGGTTCCATAGTTTAGCTATTGTCAATTGTGCTGCTATAAACATTGATGTGGCTGTGTCCCTGTAGTATACTGTTTTTAAGTCCTTTGGGTACAGTCCAAGGAGAGGGATAGCCAAGTCAAATGGTGGTTCCATTCCCAGTTTTCTAAGGAATCTCGATAACTGCTTTCCATCTTGGCTGCACCAATTTGCAGTCCCACCAGCAATGTATGAGTGTGCCTTTTTCCTCACATCCTCACCAACACTTATTGCTGTTTTTGTTCTTAATAACTGCCATTCTGACTGAAGTGAGATGAAATCTTAATTTAATTTGCATTTCTTTAATTGCTAGAAATGTTGAACATTTTTTTCATATATTTGTTGACTTATTGTATACTATCTTCTGAGAAGTCTTTGTTCAGTTCCTTGGCCCATTCATTGATTGTTTGTTTTGTTTTGTTTTGATGCTTAGCTTTTTGAGTTCTTTATATACTCTAGAGATTAGTGCTCTATTTGATGTGTGAGTGGTAAAAATTATCCCCAAGATGTAGGTTCTCTATTCACCTCACTGATTGCTTCTTTTGCTGAGAAGAAACTTTTTAGTTTGAATCCCCCATTTATTGATTCTTGATTTTAATTCTTGCACTATAGGAATCTTATTAAGGAAGTCAGGACCTAATCTGACATGATGGAGATTTGGGCCTACTTTTTCTTCTATGAGATGCAGGGTCTCTGGTTTAATTCCCAGGTCCATGATCCACTTTGAGTTTTGTGCATGGTAAGAGATAGGGGTTTAATTTCATTTTGTTACATATGGATTTCCAGTTTTTTCATCACCATTTGTTGAAGAAGCTCTCTTTTCTCCAATGTATGTTTTTGGCGCCTTTGTATAATATAACTAAGTATGTGGGTTAGTCTCTGTATCCCTTATTCTGTACCATTGGACTACCAGTCTATTTTGATGCCAATACCATGCTGGTTTTGTTACTATTGCTCTGTAGTATAGTTTAAGGTCTGATATAGTGATGCCACCTGCTTCACTCTTTTTGCGAAGGGTTACTTTAGCTATTCTGGGTCTCTTATTTTTCCAGATGAATTTCATGACTGCTTTTTCTATTTCTATGAGGAATGTCATTGAGATTTTGATTGGAATTGCATTAAATCTGTATAGTGCTTTTGGTAGTATGGTAATTTTGACAATATTAATTCTGCCTATTCAAGAACAAGGGAGAGCTTTCCATTGTCTAAGGTCTTCTTTAATTTCTTTCTGTAGCATTCTGTAGTTTTTGTTGTAGAGGTCTTTCACCTCTTTTGTTAGGTTGATTCCCAAGTATTTTTTTTGATCCTATTGTAAATGGGGTAGTTTTCCTCATTTCTCTTTCAGAGAATTTGTCACTTATGTACAGAAATGCCTTTGATATACGGGTGATTTTGTATCCTGCTACTTTGCTGAATTCATTTAATATTCTAGAAGTTTTCTGGTGGAATTTTTTGGGTCTTCTAGGTATAGAATTATGTCATTGGCAAATAGTGCTAATTTGAGTTGTTCTTCTCCTATCTGTATCCCTTTAATTTCTTTCGTCTAATTGCTCTGGCCAGTGTTTCAAGAACTATGTTAAATAAAAGTGGTGAAAGATGGCATCCCTTTCTTGTTCCAGTTTTTAGAGGGAATGCTTTCAATTTTTCTCCATTTAGAATGATGTTGACCTGGGATTTAGCATAGATAACTTTTATGATGTTGAGATATGTTTCTGTTATCCCTAGTTTGAGAAAACACATTCTTGAACAATGCTAATCACCATCAAAGTTCACTTTTGTGAACAGTGGTTTACAAATACTGGGTGAAATTTTCTTTCTCCACTCAAAATAGTCTCAAGTGGTCTTTCATAAGAGATACCTTAAGTCTCATCTAACCATTACATCAGTTTCCATGTCAATCAGAATAGAATAGGTTTTGCTACAGTAACAAACATTACCTAAATTCTACTGGCTTTTAATAATAAAGGCTTAATTCTCATTTGTGCTCTTTGTATAGTATGGTTGCAGTAGGGTGGCAGTGATCAAAATAATTACTTTGACCCTAGGACCCAGAAATTACATTCCACATTGTTAGTCACAGTGACAGGCAAAGCACATGATACACATGACTTCACCTAGAAGTGACATGTATCACTTCTGACAACATTTCATCAATCAAAATAACTCACATGATGAATTCTAAGCTCAATCTAGTGAAGGCTTCCAAAAGAAGAGCCAGTTAATATTAATGAACAGTGATAGTCTAATTCAGCAGACATTAATTATGGCATTGCTTATAATATAAAAAACTCTGAGTCTTATGTATTTACTGAAAAGGAGAAATAATGGATAAAATGTGATGTACATGTCTGTTGTTTCATGATGCCCTCAGACCTAATATCTGTAAATGAATCATAAATATTTATACACCTAAGTATAAGATCAATATAAGAAAGAAATAATCAGAAATTAAATTTATAATGCAATAAAATTTTTTGTCTTTAAGAAATTCACAGAAAAGCCTGCTGTGTGGCACATGCCTGTAATCCCAGCAGCTCAGAAGGATGAGGCAGGTGAACTGCAAATTTAAAGCCAGTCTCAGCAACTCAGCAAGACTCTGTCTCTAAATAAAATATTTTTAAAAGGGTTGGGGATGTTGCTCAGTGGTTAAGTGCTTCTGGGTTCAATTCCTGGTACTAAAAAAAAAAACCCACAAGACATTTCTTTTAAAAAACATAATGATGGTCCTTGTAAGAAAACACAATGAATACATTAAATTGATATGGGTGTGTATAAGGGATAGTGTAATCAATTAGAAATTGAGCCATATGTATAAAAAATTACAAGTAACAATGCCTTACAATGATTGATGACAGTGTTGTTCCATGCACTGAATGTGACCGACTCAATTCTTCCAACAGACATTCATTAAGGATTTTGATGTCTCTCTTACAATCAAATGCATGATTTGGGAAAGATGACATAGGAAAACATTATCCTACACACATATATTCTCCAAAGTGAATTATTACATGTATTCCTGGGTCCATCAGACTCAAGGAAATGAGACATCTCCTATAGTTTTTATAAGAGATGGGAGTGTCATGAAAATGCCTACCACAGGGCAGGTTTTCAGTAAGTGCGTATCAGTTTTATTCAGATTGTAGTCTGCTATGAATATTATCATAGTTAATCATCAGAGTAAAGCATTTTAATTGCAATTTCACATAGGAAGAAATTAATAAATAGAAGAATTTAGTGAGTTGTCCCAAGTTTTCACAGACAGGAAGAATCATGTGATGATAAAAATTTTCAATTTGTAAATTCTTCATTTGTCTTCATTTGACTCTAAACACGCAGTCTGATGAAAGAAAAAGAAATCTCTGTATTCAAGAAGAATGTCATTTGAGTCTGAAATTATAAGAGTCTCTCAGTCTTCAATCATCTTTCTTTCCTGTGTTTTCATATGTCCCTAAAGGATGGTGCAAATATGGCCTGTGAGATAGAGGTAGATGTACGTAGGAAAAGGTCTAGAACTTTTTTTCTAGATTTTATTACATCAAATTTTTTTTTCTGTTGCAACTTCCCATAGACACAGTAAAGGCCACTTAATTAAGTAGCTTATATTGCTCAAATACTGCCACACCCTACCTTATAAGGAAATAAAAGTGCAAACTGCAAACCTTTCAAAGTCATGCTGCCAGAATTTTTCATATGCAGAAAGGTTTTTCTTCAACAAATAATAAACACTTTTAAGGCAATCCATACAATAAAATGTTAAACTAGGCAGTTTACAATAGAATGGCATACCATTTACAATGAATAAAAGGCAAAACTTATTAAGTAACGTCAAGCAAGACCAAAGAAATATTGGGTGTTTATTAGAGCATGAGAGAACCTTGAATTATGAATACACAAGAGAATGAAGACAGAACACTCAGCAGATTCTGTTTACACAGTCACATCATGCTGAAAAGCAACAAAAAACTATCCATACCATTTATTCCCTTTGAGTGTACCGCTGAAATCCCTAGCAAAATGTTTTGAAACCACTCTTCTATATCATGGGTTAGAAAACTATGCAGCCCATGTTTTTTTTAATAAATGCTACATGCTGAGAAAAGTTTTTTTTTATATTTTTAAGGAGTTGTTACGAAGAAGAATAAGATGATGGAGAAGAAAGAAGAGTAGGGAAAGTGACAATGTGTGTTCCACAAACGATAAAGTATTTAGAATTTGACCTTTCAGTGAAAAACTATGTTGACCTCTGTTTAAGATCAATGGAAGAACTGGCATCCTTCTACATTAGCCAGGATAATATAAAACCTCCCAAAGACCAACACAGTTCTATAATACCTTTAACTCAAAAAGCAGAGCTCAACTGCCTATAGCAAACTAATGAAAACTTTACTGGGACACAGCCATGCCCATCTGTTATAGATTGTCTGTGATTTCTTTTGAGCTGTAACAACAAATTTATATAAACTAAAGTATTTACCATTTGTTCATTCAATATAAATATTGCTCATTCTGCAATAAAAGACAGCAGCAGAAATTTTGCTACTCATTATATGATGTCCCCTTTAATATTGGTAAAGTCTGACTGCTCAGAACTGAGGGACACTTAAGCTTTATCTAAAATATTTTATCCATGATGGCTGTACTTCTATTAATATTTTTTCTTCTCAATATTCTTGTTATGCACTCAATTCTTTGGCTCTATTTTTTGCTACTGGAAATATAATAATTATGAATATATAATATAGATACTAGAACAGTTGATCACATGCCTGGTAAAGTTCAACAAGAGTTATGATATTTTTACCTCAGACAATAACTGATTGGGATTCATTAGTTGAAATATTATGTTAATAAGACTTGAGACAAATAATTGCACTGTGCACATACAATGGGTTTTATTGAGAACAATATCCTTTATATCATATTACATCACTTAATGGCTCCTTTAAGGTTTTTATGAAGACATTTGAAAAAAATGTCTCATAATTTTGTACCTGGATGCTTTATTGCGTAGATAATGTGTATGATTGATTGTGTAGTAACTATTCTATGTACCTATTTATAACTTCTCAAATCTAAATTCATCCTTCATTGCCTGCTTGGCAAAAATGTATCTGGGCCCTTTAAATGCATTGTGTTTGCCAGCTGACAGGTTGGTAAGATTTTTTCAGTGGAGGATATTGGAGGAGCATTGCAAAATGAAGGGCTTCACCTTCTGGTTCCCAGGTGTTCCTTCCACAGGTTCATGGCTTATCTGGACCCCTATAGAACATATAACTTCTCCAGTGAGTGGCAATTAGAAGAAACCTCAGGCCAGCAGTTTCCCCCTGCATCTTCTCAAACTATGTTCTTTCAAAGGGTGTGTTTCCAACACCACAGTGTCTTTCTGGCCATCCAGAGAGGCACAGTCCTTCTCTAATGGCTGGTCTTTTATAAGCCATTCCATTATTCTTCAGAGTTTTCTTTATGTCTTACTGTTCAATGCCTTATTACTTCAATTTCCAGGTCTAGTTAATATTCTTTATATAAAATCATTTCTGTTAAAATTACAATGTAGTTTTTGTCTTTATTGGACATATTAATGTTTAAATTTGTTTCTCCTATTTGGCCACTGGAAAGTCCAAGTAATATTGCATGTGTATGTGTGTGTACCCAGTTGCATACATTACTCACTCACATACACATATAGTTTAATATATTTTAAATATTTACCTTGAAACATGTTTATATAGTCTATCATCTTTAATGGAATTATTTTTAAAATACTGTTTATTGAGTGCTTACTCTGACATGCTAAACGACGCAAGAATTAAATTCCTAAACAAATGTATCTGAGAAGTTCTGCTAAGCACAAAAATTAATTATAAACATAATCATATTAGCATATGTTTATTTTTGACCACCAATCCCTAAAGTGTTGATAATCCAGGAATGATTATTTCAGGGCTTTAGCCCTGTCCCAGGGCTGCCAAATTGCACAGTTGGCTCTTGTGCCTTGAAGTCTGGACTCATTAAAGTCTTCTGACTCACTGCCATGGATCTTTCTAACACTGAGCTCACATATGCGCTTACCACCCGCTTTGTGTTAGTGTCACCTGCTATGGCTGCCTTGACTACATCTTCTCATCTGTGTGAACAGTTCTGTTTCCTGCAGGAAATCCCACTACTTAGCCGGAAAAAGAAATAGATTTCTCCAAGGGTACTGACCAGAAAACCATCACCAAGGAATAAAGCCAACTGTCTTCTATGAAGTTTCTTATATCTCCCTGTAAGACATTTCCTGGCTATCACAAAGCAGCCAACTCTCAAAGCAACACTTTTTCCTTTACCTACTTGGCTGTTAAGTCTTTAGGAAAGGGAATGCCAAGCCACCTTTTAAGATTCAGATGAAATTCAGCTGTGGCATAGTTGACTAAAAGATATCAGGAGATCGGGGTAGCCCTGAGTTACTTCAACCTCTTCATTATCAGTCTAAAAACAAGTACCTGCTCACAATCAAGAACTAGGAGATTCATCTCAGCATTTTTTTTAAATATTTTTTTAGCTCTTTTTTTTTTTTTTGGTGGACACAATATCTTTATTTTATTTTTCTGTGGTACTGAGGACTGAACCCAGTGCCTCATGCATGCCGGGCAAGCACGCTACCACTTGAGCCACATCTCCAACCCCTCATCTCAGCATTTTTAAACAACAAATATTGGGAACACTTTAAATGTTCAACTCAAGTCAATCAGTTAAATCAATCAAGTTTTCTCCCCTTAGTACAAGCAAACAATCTAAATAGGTCACAGAGGAAGATAGAATGGTATGAAAAAGTGATCTTCATGCATTATTAGGTTCAAAGAAAAGTTTAAGACAAATAGAAATACACGTACTTTTAAACGAGTATATCCACAGACACACATGCACTCATACTACACGCATACACAAAATAGAGGGATGATTGTTTTTTCTGGGCAATAGGATCATAAGTGATATGTGCTAACTTGCTTGAGGTTTTTAGAAGTCTCCACAATAAACTTGAATTTTTTCCATACTTAGAAGAAAAAATTCACATTATCTTTTTAAAGGTATAGAAGTTGTTTGAATTCTCCCCAAATTTCCAAATTGGAGAAAAGATCAGAGTCTCCAATATGGATATGAAATACAAATGCTCCTTGATTTCTTTACTTTGCTTTCTTGGTGTTCATTTTTAAAAATTCTTCTTAATCTAGAATGGCTGCTTCTCCCCTCAACCTAGGGGGAAAAAAAGTAAATCCACCAAAATCAGAGGTTTTGACCAGTCAGTTTCAGCTAGCCAACCATTCATCAGTTTCAGTCTCTGAGAATACAACCTGCATGGAAATTGCTTTATCTAATAAATTGCTGGATAGATTATACAGATAATTATGAAAATAAGAATAGACAGATCCAACAATATATTTATCATGGGCTACAGGAGTAGAAATTTTTTTTTAATCTTCATTTCCTCCTTGGAAGCAATGCTGCATTTACCTAACATAGGCTTTTCTTCACTTATAACAGGGAGATAAGTAGCCATGGAAATGTGTATATGAATACTAACATATGTACACGAAATATAAGAGCAGTTATACTGCTTTCGATATGAATTTGCTTTTTAGGTTTAAGGAGATGTTTATTATTCTCTATGCCCTTTGCTGTTTGATTGTCTGGTTGCCTAGAATGTAATCTTAACTTAGCACCTATTATCCAATATCAGATATTAAGCTTTTAAAGCCTTATTATTAAATTCAATTTAATAATTATTATTATTACTATTATCACTATTTTTAGTTGTTTATAATTTTCCATATATTTTGATAAACGTTTAATCAGTACTAGAGTTCTCAACTTTCCTGTGGGGCAGGTATTGTTATTTTGAGAAGAGGAAACAGATGATCAATAAAGTGCTAAATTCACATGGTAAGTTTCTGAAGCTATATTCAAGTAAATTTATTCCAGATTCACATCTGTTCTCTTTCCATTATCCTAAGCTGCTGATTTTCTCATGACTCAGTGGTTTCAGATGTTCTTAGAGATACTCAAATAAGCACTAGTGTTAAGTCCTCAGGATATGAGGATTGTTGACAGAAATGAAAGTTCTCAAGAATTTTATCAACAGTGGCTGAACCAACAAAAGAATGAGACAAAGAGAAAGATGAAATAGGAAAATATAATCAGACCCTACTTTTATTTTCCAGGTTCTTGGGATCTTGGATGTCTGGTGGTTTCTGTAATGAAGTTAGATTCTAGTCATGGTAGCATAGCATGACAAAAGTATAAATTGCTTTGTGAAGCCAAAAGTACTCTGAGGAGATAGCTTCAGATAATTCTTTTTGTGCAAAGAAGAGTGAACATCCCAGTTGAGTGTAAACCATATGGAATTAAAATCTGTAATTTCAGTTTTGAGTACCTATTTTTTAAAAGGAAATACATAATGTCACAGCTAGAAAACAAGAATTCTAAAACCAGTCTAAGACCAATCTCATTGGTCTTCATATTCCTCCCTTGTCAAGGGGTACTACCTAGATTTGTTCCATCTACTGTACAGAGTTTTTATAAGATTCCACTGGCATAGTAATTTTGGAAACAAAAGTATTAAACATTATGTAATAGGAGTCTGTTTTTGTTATAATTTCTTCAGTATGGAACAAACTTTTCAATTACATTTTATTTGATATGTCAAGATCATTGTACTGTCATGTGTAACTAAGTAAAACAAATACAAAAATTTTATTTGAGTTTTCTTTTAATTATGAAAATAATATATCTTCATGGTCCAAACTTTTAAAGTTACAGAAAAAAAAGGAGAAGTCCTTTATATAGTGGCATGCTGGAGCTGCCTTATATTGGTTTATAAGAATTAACTGTATGCACCTCTTTCTAATAAAATGTTCGGTGACATTATGTTGGTAGCCTGAGATTATTTACACTACAGACATTGGCAAATATTACAAAGAAGTACTGGCTGGAACCACTTCTTACACATTTATCTGTCTTCACCAGAGCCCTAGAGCTTCCTGAATTTGGTAAATTTTAAATCAGATTATTATCTTTGAAGCCAGTCAAAAACTGAGTTAGATTCAAAATAAAGAACAGATATTCAGCCTTCATCCTTTAATGTGCCATCTTCCAACAAGGAAGACAGTGTCTGAATAAACAATGAGAAAACATGCATGCATTAAATGTCCTAACTGCCAACCCCTGGATTGACTTAAGTTATTTGCATTATTTGGGCATGAACAAAAAAACCTGTGGCTTTCTTTCTTCTTCCCTTTCCTTAAAATTTATTTTTAAATTTATTTATTTATTTATTGCTTTGGTTTGTTTTGGGGTTTTTTTTAGCCACTAAATACCATCATAGATCTTAAGAGGCTTGCCTATGCCCAAGTTGTTTCATTAAGGTCTCATTTCTGATCTCTACATAGATAGCCAAGAAGTAGAATTGTTGGCACTCTTCTTAGACATCTGAATTCCCTATTCAGTTTCCAAATTGTGTATAGTTCCATGATGCTATTTTTATAACAAATAGGACCGGGAGTGCCACCCTAGTTTGCCTTTTATCCCCTTCATTCATGGAACTATTTTGTGCTGTCACCACCCAAGGACATCAGTAACTAATTTTCCAAGGATCTCAGAAGTTCAATGAGGATATATGAAACGTGTCTGTTTCTCCATACTTACCCATGTTCAGTCAATATACACAAAACATAAGAATGACATTTTGTCCACCAGAGGGCACTCATATTGTTCCATGTATAGAGCTAAGGATTATGGAGATTTGAAGAGAGTTTGGAGTCAGATTAGTAAAAGGACCCTCAGGACTATTCAAGTCTTTGCTGAATGCCAGACAGAAGAATACAAATACTTTATTCTATTTTATTTCCTCTCTTCCCACCTTTCTAACCCCTATCATACACATAAGAAATCTCAAGTATATATTCATGACTTCATAAGAGTAGGGGCAAGCGGGGCAGGGCAAGATCAGGAGGAGAGTCTGGGTTCCACATTTACAAAGCAGCAGCTCAGCAAGAGGGTGTATTTTTCTTCAAAATGTGGGAATGCGGAGAATGAAAGAATAACAAGAAATTGGTTTTCATACATCTTTGATGCTTTCAGACCATGCAACTCAAGTTGTTTTCCCGTCATGAAGCTAATGAACTGTATGCTTCAGATGGCAGGACTTCCACCCTTCTCTTAGAACTTTACACTTCTCAAGTGCTAAGAAAACCAGAGGCCACCACCACAAGACTGTGGTCTAGCGTGTTGACAGCCTCAGCCACATGTTATTCCAACTTCTCACAAAAGCAAAATAAACTTGTGATTTCTGAGACATGTTGTGCAGCTCATTAGTGGTTTCAACTAAGTGCTGTTTGTTGATCTTCGAGTCTCTCTGTCCTCGATACAAGTAGACTTTCACCTATGTTTCCATCTTTTCCAAACATTCCAGCATTAAGAACCCACAAATTAGACCTAAATTTAAGTCAATTGGTCTGAGGTAGGGATTCTCTCTCATTCCAGTCATGTCAAACATTTCCCTTAAACCATTTTATTTCTATACAAGAGCATTTTTATTTTTACATTTCAAATTAGACAGATCAAAAGACCCACTGCTCACCAATCGAAGTCTGAGGACCTTCTCTGTTATTTGGAGTATTCAGTTAGGCTACCTTAGAATAATCTGAAACCTAGCTATTTGGTATCTATGCAACACAAATACACACACAATTTATGTACTTCCCAAAGGGAATTTTAAAAAGAAATGATTTAAGCTTTTTGTCCATTTGGAGAATGGTGGCAAAGTAATTATCAGAGAATTGCAAATGAACGTTAGTAGGCTTAGTCTTTCTAGCATGGCCCAAAGTTGCCAGGTACTATAAAGCTTTGGAAAAAAAATAATAATAGCCTGTTGGCACTTCCAAAACCAAATGCAAAATTGGCTAACCTTTCCCAAGTCACATCTGGGTTCAGTTTGTTCCCAGTACGAAGAACTTAACCAATCATGCTGAGCCTCAGAAAACAGCAATGTTAAATGAAAGGAGCAGGAATAGGTAAATATCTCTTTAAGTCCTCCCCTGAGGGGAAATGGTGTTTTATTATGTATGGACAGTCCTTACATAATTTCCTGGTATTACAGAATCGGTCTGTTTGTGGCTGAATGGTGCCTATTGGGTTTAGATGATCCCTTTTAGAAGTAGCAATTTACTGGTCAGAAGGTTTCAAAACTAAAGTACATTATTACAAGGACTTTAAGGTGGGTGGCAATAAGCTGAAGGGAACTTTTTTTCCAACGTGTGAGATAATAATGCAGAAAGAATTCCATAATTCAGGTTTAACATGAAAAATACAGTAATATAAAAGTAATTAATATAGGTAGAAAATGGAAATTGACTAAAAAATGCAAGGCAACTGTGATTTACACTGATTTGTCTTTTACTAATTCTTCTCAAGAATGTTATAGTTGGTAATTACTTTGAGAATCAGAATTTTTGTGGGCATATCAACTTCAAGATTGGAATGATTTATCCCAGAGAAGGAATTATTATGAAAAGATGCTATACCTGGAATTATCATAAGATAAACACTAATTTCTTCACTGACAGGATGAAAAAAGCTAACTAGGTCTTTATTGATTAAATAATAGTGATAGTAAGAAAATAGTATCAGAGCTCATTTCTATTGCCCTTTTTTAGAACCTCCTAGTGATCTAGTTAGCACCTACTCCTTTCGTGAGATCTCAGTTCAATTATCACTTCTTTAAGTGGACCTTAAAAATACCTCCTTGATTAGGTCAAATCCCTATATGATATGCTTTCTAAGCATCAGTCCCCTCTCTTTTCATGAGTTAGCAAAGTTGAAATTTTGCATTTATTTTTGCAGCACTTTAATAACTCCTATAGTCCAACAAACATTCAAGCTCCACAAGGTAGCTGGTTTTGCCATTTACCAAGTCACCATCATCTAGTACAGTAACTGTCATGTAGAAAGTTCATACTGTTTATTTATGAGATTATGAATGAATAATCAAGTGAGGAAATGATGAGATTAATACAATATTACAAAGTAGTTAACAAACGCAGAAAATCCAGTTAGCTAACACAAGAGAGCAAAACCATTTAACAATGGAGCTGGGTAGGACTCAATAATACCTCTTCTTCCTAATATGTCTTATCATAAAAACTATGAGCCAAACATTAATGGCTCAAATTAATAAAACAAATTGTCAATGAACCAAATTTGTTTTTTTCAGCCAGGGTAGTAAAATAAACCAAGTGGTCTTTGCTACTTTATAAGCCATCAGCAAAATTCTGGGTAAATGGTTATTTGCAAAGCTAAATTAAAGATCATCCAGCCAAAATAATAGTATTTCCCCAGAAAACCTATATTTACCTCAAAAAGAGAGAAAGGAATTGTATTTTATGAGGAAATTCTTCATCTGTTTAATCCAGGTTTAAAAATAGGCACTTCCAAAAAGTAAGCAGATCTAGTAAGAACACGGATTTTGGTTTTCTTTGCTGCTCTTTAAATAATAACATACATATATTATAGAAGACCAAATCATGACCTAAGAAGAAAGAAATTGTATGAGCCTCTGTCAGGGCTTGCAGTAGTCTGCTTGGACTGTTGTCACAAATACAACAGCATTTGTTGTGGGTAGCTTAAACAATGGAAATTCATTTTCTCATTCGCTCAGAGGCTAGACAACCACGATCAAGATATCTGCAGATCTTGCTTCTCCTAAATCTCCCTCCTTAACTTTAGAAGGTGATTGATCCCCCTGTGTCTTCACATAGTCCTTCTTCTATGTGTGTCTGTTTCAAAGACAAAGAGAGAATCTAGAAAACAGCAAAAGAAAAGTGATTCAGGAACTCTCAGTAAGGTTAACAGCTGACACTTCATTGGAAGTTATGTAGGCCAAAAGGCAGTGGATGACATATTCATACTTCTAAAAGAAAAATAAAATAATTATAATGAAATACCATAAGCCATTGCATGCCAGCACATTAGGTGACCTAGATGAAGTAGACAAATTCTTAGAAACAAGTTACAAAATTCCCACCATTACCTTCAAGCTCTGCACATTCTTGCCCTTATGAACAACTTCACCCCTTATCATACTCCCTTTAATATCATACTCTCAGTTGTGCTGACTCTCACACAGAGAGCATTAGGGACTACACATTGTTCTACTCCTTTAACTTGTTGATTATTCCTTTTTATTTTTGAGGATTGAGTTTAAATTATATTTCCACAAAAACATTTTCTTGATCCCCTTATAATAAAGAATTACTCATTAAGGTAATATTAACTTCTCTAAAGAAAAAAAAATTTCTTTGATGATACCTGTCCATCAAATAGTCAATGGTCTACTTGGTAGGCTTTGGATCTTAGTTTCTAATCATTCTCATGTACTAAAAACTCTGTGCAAAGTTCTTTCCTGAATAAAATTTTCGAGCTTGATTTAGGTCTTTGCACCCTAGCCCCCAAGGTAATCTCTCTGGAATTAAAAGAAGATTCCTTGGGGTCAGTGATGCAATGGACTTGGGTAGAAAGGTCACATACCTTTAATGCAATCTTTACCTCAGAGGTCTAAATGAGACATCTCATGTAAAACTTCTTTAGATTCCATTCATTATGGTTTGGGATCTTGAAACAGGACTTTTAAGAGGATCTAAAATTATCAATATTTTCTTACTGCCTAGCAACTGTTCATTTATTTCTGGATTATCTTTAGTTTTCTAATAACATCTTGATAAAAGGTAGAAGTGAAAGTTAATTTATATGATCATCCTCTTTCCAGATGCATCCCCTAAAACAGAGTTTCTCAACCCCAGCACCACTGACATTTTTAGATCAGAAAAATGTGTTGCCAGGGTCTATCCTGTGCATTGTGATATTTATCAGCATGCCTGGCCTACACCCACTAGATGCCCATAATGTCATCCTCCACTCCAGTCATGATAAACAAGAATGTCTCCAAACTTTGACAAATATCACATGGGATACAAAAGCATCTCCAATTAAGAACTAAAACTGTAGGCTCCACAGGCTCATCTTTTACCTTCAAGTTATCATAAGCAATACCTTTACCAGTATTTGTTCCTAGTCAAAATCTGGACCATTTTTCCAATCTTCAGGAGTCTCCCAGCTGCCTAACATAGGTTCTGTCCTCTTCCCTCACTGTTAGGAGTTATCTAGCCTTCAGGATCCAGCTTCTCCTAATTGTGCTGGTTTCTGAGGCCTATACTTCTTCCTTCTTGTGGTAATTAATTTTATGAGTTGACTTGATTGGGCCATGATGTCCAGATATGTGGTGCTTAGATACATCATTTTAGGATGTTTCTGTGAAGGTGATTTTGGACAAGATTAATACCTAAATTGGTGAATATTGAGTGAAGCAGATTGCCTTCCATTAAGGGCATGGTCCCTATCCAATCAGTTGAAGGCCTGATTAGAACAAAAGACAGACCTCCCCTGAGCAAAAGGGAATACCATAGCAATAGTCTTTGAATTCAAAGGATAGCATTAACTGTTCGAGTCTCCAGCCTGCCAATCTATCCTGCATACTTTTCACTTGCCAGACTCCATAATTATGCAAGGCAATTACTTAAATCTCTTTCTATATAAATACACATTCTGTTTTCTCTGGGGAATCCTAATATTTTATGTGTGTGTGTGTGTGTGTGTGTGTGTGCGCGCGCGCGCGAGAGTGCACACACATGCACTGATTTTGGACTTTGCTTTAAATAAAAATATGGTCCTCATACTTTGCATAAATACCTATTTTCAGTTTGCACACAGCTTATTCATGTTTGGGATAAAAGGGGTCTTTAAATATGTAGGAATTAAATGGCATAGATTCCCATATTAATATATTTCACTTGGTTTTAATTTCAGAGACAAATGTTATATTTTATCATTCTATACCTCCAGCATCTAGCTCATAATAAAAGATCAAAAAGTGTTTGTTGCCAGGAGCTCAGGGACTGTGTCTGTCCATTCTTGTATCACTTGTCATATGATGTGGGTTGAATTAATATAATGTTATTGTAAATAGGATTTTTAAAATTTTAAAATTTGCTACTATTATGTAGAAATCATAATGGGGGAGGCAGTGATTGACCTTATAGAAAGTAGCTGCTTAAGATTCATGTCTATAAGTAAAAACAGCTTTGTATCTTTTCAATCTCCAAGTTTTTGTCTGTTTCTTTTAGGCCACTGTTAAATAGAAATTGTGAGAGGCACTTTTGTCTGGTTCCCTATATGAGGGTGAAGCATTCAGTCTTTCTTCATTGTTAAGAAGGGTGACATAAGTTTTTCATATGTGCCTTTAATTTAGTTGAAGAATTTTTTTTTAAAATTTTTGGTGGGTTGAGAACTTTGTTTAAATTATCAAAGTGCTGAATTTTGTCAAAAGTCATAATAATGAGATAGCTATTGTTTTCTTCTTTATTCTGTCAAGGGCATGAATTATATTGATGAATTTATATGTTAACATTGCATTTGGGGGGCAAACTACTTGATCACTTTATCCTTTTTATATGTTGCTCTATTTACTCTGCAAATTTCAGTAAGGATTTTACATTTTTATGATCATAAAATAAAGTACTTGTTGAGTTAAATCAACAAGTGAATGAATGCTTCATTGCTAAAACATAGGATTTCATTCCAAACCATGTCCTTTATCCACTTTCCCATAGTCCTGAAACATTCAATATGTTGTGGTTGCAGAGAAGTCTTCAGATATGTCCTCTCAGGCACAAGTTCAGCCAGTCAGACACACAGAGCCTAAGTTCTCTCCTGCAGCAACACTGTGGAGGTTAAAAAGTAAAGCATAGAGTTCACCGGTATTGATTGGCCTGAGTTTAAGTTCTAGCTCTGCCCCTTATCAGTCATGTAATCTTTCAAGGCTTGGCTTTATCTGTAAAATGACGATAATAGTATTTACTTAGAATTATATGAGATTATGATTAGAAAGTATTTATCAAAATGTCTGGTTATAGAAAGAATGCAACAAATGTTAATAGTTATTATCGTGTCCTGAAGACATCAGTCCAATTTGTCCTAAGGCAGAAAAATAAAAATTACATGGAAATGGCTAGTCAAAAGAAGAGAAGAATTGAGAACCATCCATAATAGGCAAATGGTAAAGGTCTAGACAAGTTCAAAAAACAGAGTAGTATTGTCTGAGAGACATGTTATTTATATCCAGGGTACCCTTATTTGAGCAAATAAGTTTATCTGAAGAGACCAGGGCTGGCGAGACTATGACAATGCTTCAACCACTTCCTGTAGGTAACTGGGATGGCTGGGTCCAGAGAGATCCTGGGATCATATCAATTCAATAGGCTGCACAGCCCCTAGAAAATGTTTCCCAGAGTTCACCTACTTCATATGCTCTCAGTTTCTGACCAAACTATTAAGGATACAACATTCATTTTACAAACTCATTATTATGCACTTCTATCACCAGGGTCCAAGCAGGAAACAGATGTCAAACTCAAACTGGGAAAATTAAGGCAAGTTTAATAAAAGGATTCTTGACAGAGTTTTCGACAGCATGTAGGAAAACCACCAGAGACTATGTACTACCCCAACGATCTCCTGCAGGCCTGAAGAGGCAAGGCAACAGAGCTAGGAGGGAACATTGATATGGAAGGAACTAGGTAATAACAACCTGATCCCATTCTGCTTGTCCCCCACTGGTCTCCTGTTAATGCCCAACTAAAACTAACCAGAGGGAGATAAGGGAGCCCAAGTCAACTTTAGAGTTCTGAGCAAGGTGGGAAATAATGGAGAGCCAATATTGAAGGAACCCAAACATCAGCTATCCAGCACATGGGTTCACATTCCTATATCTCTGACACTTCCTCAGAGGTGAATAACTCCATATGGCTGCTCCAAGATAAAGTCCACATTCTGTCTTCCCCAAGAACCTCATTCACCTCATACATTGATGGACGCAACTTTCTCCCCTTAAGGAGAAATCTTTCTGCATCTTTTACACTACTACTTCCAACTATCTTCTTCTTTACTAACAAAAGTAGTGCCCCAGTGGGCCTGTCCTTCCAGGCCTCACAACAGACTCTCATGTGTCAGAATTGGCTAGATATGTCCATATAGGACATCCACTCCTCCATGATAATAAAGTATAATAAGATACATTTGACACTAAGCAGTAACTGATTACCATGGAATCTTCCTTAAATATTTAGACACATAAGGATACTATAGGACCTTAAGTCAGGATTCAAAATGGCATTAGTCATTGTATAAAGTAATAAATACTTTTAAGAGATTGATTATTTATATCCTGGATAAATAGCATTTCCTTGCAGTCTCTATGTTAACAGCTTCTGAAATCTAAAAAAAAAAAAAAAAGAAGAAGAAGAAAAGTAAAAATTGATAGGTTAGTAAACCAGCCTTGAAATTCCTAGTCCACAAAACTGGCCAAGACCCAAAATGGAAACTGAGAACAAAGAAAAGGAACTGTTTTCATAAGTCAGAATATAACTTGAGGGAAGTTGGAAAACATCTTCAGACTGGTTTTACAACTCCTGTTAGCCAGGTTAATTGATATTGCCACCCAATTTTATTTGACTAGCTTTGAAAACTTTGATGTTCACCTTCCTAAATGAATACAATTCCATACTTCTGTGAAGAATGTTAAGTGTTTTACCTTCACAGCTATTAAACAGAACTGAAACACTATGCCATGTTGGAAATCCTGAAGTCAAGCCTGAAGAAGCACCTGGAAGCCATGAATTGCCAAGTAATATTTAAACCAAGAAAAGATTCACATTTATAGATGAACAAAAGAATTTCAGGGTGGCCTGAGTTATTTATTAGTATCATCTTAGAGACAATGTCTCTTGGGTGGCAAGCCTGGCACCAAAGCTGGCTTCAGTCACATGACCTGAGGTGCATTTGTTACTTCTATCTTGGGTACCAGGCTTCCTGTGCCACCTTACTCAGGCTTTCTGATCACCCAGTTCCCTTCTAGTTTAAATGTCTCTAAGCAGAAGGGCTTTTTTAGGTGGTTGAGTAAGAAAGCTTAAATACTTCCTACCTTCCATCTCAGACAATATGTTAAAAAAAAAAGACTCAGCATTTTTTACACCATAAGAGAACCAGCCATAAGAGAAAAGGTTTAGACAGATAATCAGGGGGTTAGGATTCTTGTTCTGGCATGGCAAGTGTGACTTTAACATAAACACTTTACCTCTCTGGTCTCAGTTTCTTCTTCTATAATGTGAAGGTGTTGAATCTCATCTGACCTCTATACTATGTTTTAGCTTTTGTTCAAATGGAATGTTACATGGAAGCTCAAAGGATGAAGCAAATAATAATAATAATAATAATAATCATAGCACAGATCCTCTGGTATGAAGGAAATGTGATTTCTACCAACCCTCTCTACTTGACCATCACACTTCCTTATATCTTTTATCATTGAGTTTTCAAAGTATGATCTTTGGCCCATGCATGTGATTATCTCTGGGGTTCTAAAAAAGTAGAACCCTGGGCCAAATGTACTGAAAATCAGCTGGTATAGGTGAAATTCCAGAGTCTATATTTAAAAAAACATCTCAGGTAAACCTCCTACACAAAAATTTGACCACAGCAAAACACTCCAAAAATTACCAGGCATATCTGAAATCCCTCTGTACTCCTACATTTAATAGTGCTTCTTATAATTGTAAACTAAAGCCTTTTAAGATCTTTGCATTTCTCTCAGAAGATTCATATCACACATATGCATGTACACATGACAAACATATACTCATAGACTCATAAATGTTCCTAGAATTTCAACAAGTTTATTTAACTGATTACATACCTGAGTAATGTCCATCCATGGACAAACCCTGGTCCCCTAGTTAAAACCTTTACCATATTATATTGAAGCTTTCATGACATTTTGGAGTGAATATGGAGATTTGTTAGTCAGAGACTTTGAGATTAAATCTTACTATCTTGAATGCTAATATTGTATTAAACTAAATGTTGCCTGCCACCTATGAGCACCAGCCCAGTTTTCACATTGTTCAAAATATTTGGTAATTTTTGTTTACTTGTTTTTCTTAATTCCCAGGTAGCATTACACTGAATTTTCCTCAAATACTTGACTATGGGAATGAAATGACTAAACCCCAGGAAACAAACTGAAGTGACACTTTTCCAATTATGTTTGGAAGGACTGTTTAGGTCCCAAAATGGTTCATTTCTCAAATTATGTCCACAGACATTCCTGCCGATGGAACGAGGGTCATGTCCTCCACCAGGAATGACATGGCCACCTCATTGCTAGAAACTCAGACATTCTTTACAGAGGACACAGTAGCAAGCTTGGAACTGGTTTTCAATATGCCAAACAATAAAACTGTGGTGGCGCCAGGCACACCCATAAAGGCCTGCTCCATAAATATTCATGGGCCACGACAGGAGCAGGATGGTCTCTTCCCAAAAGGAAGCATTTATCTTTCACAGTGCCACCCAGATATGCCAGTAAATGGTATTTCTAGCATATAACAGAGAGGGAGTCCAATACCATTTAGATGGCTTCTTTCTTCTTCTTTTTTTTTTCTCCGATAATCTCAGTAATTTTGGCTTTCATTCTGCAGTTGGCCAGACAGCAAAAGACCCTCTCAAGTCACCACCCCCCTCCTGCCTCCTACGTGCTCCCAGTCAATAGGGAACCACTTAAGTGCATGAACATGAACTAATTTGAAGTTTGCTTTTCATCCCAGCACTAATAGGAGAAGAGGAATGTGTTTGTGTTTGCAAGTTTTCCATGTGGGTTAAGTAAAGATTGTTTGCTCAAGTTGGAAGCTTGGAGGAGAAAGAAAAAAACAAGACCCATGCCTCATCTTGTCCTTTGGAGGTAGGCAGAAAAGCCATTGTTCCCAGTGCAGCTGAAACTTGTGGGCTGAGAAACCACTGGAGCCTCATCTCTGAGGTTTTTGAAAAATTTCCCCACAGACTTCTCATTGTCAGCGACCGAGGCAGGCTGTTTTGTTTTGCCTTTTATTCCTTATTTATTGCCAAAGTCAATGGCAATGACAGTTAAGAATGGAAAGAGTAGCGATAAGGAGTGAAATGTAGGAATAAAGTATTGCTATAAACAAGAGAAGATGCTAAAAAGGGAAAGGAGTCCCTCTCTTCTAGGGTTGAAAGTGCTTTTCATCATCCAGTAAGACCAAAAGCAAAATTATTTTTAAAGGTAAATAGATAAGTAAAGCAGTGATTCATCCAGAGATCCAGGGACGCCTACCCCTTCCCACCAAAAAAAAAAAAAAAAAAATGTTGCCTTTCCATTCTTAGTAGATAAAACAGTGTTTAGAACAATGGGAATAAATTAATTTTAAGGTATAAATTAAGATGTTTAATATGGAAGCAAAATCTATGGAGATTAAAGTACAAACCTACCTTTCATAAATTCAAGGAAAAAAAATACCGTGGAATAATTCCCACCCCCTCCCACCCGCCATAGCTGAACAATGACCAAACTCAGGATGCTGCTATTATTCGGGGATTATTAAGGATTCTGAGTTTTCAATCTTGGCTTATCCATTTAGTGGAATATGCAGCATCTTCCATGCTTATCTTTATGCTGTAGTTTTTATGACAAATCAGCAGCCTCTATTCTGAATGTCCTCACTTTGATCCATTTGTGAAAAAGGTCACTAACAAGAGAAAATATTTCCAATCTTCTCCATCACTGAAAGGAAGGAATCCAAGGTCTTTAACATCATCCATGTGGGCCACTGTAATCTGATTCTTGCTTATTCTTTAAGCTTCAGTTTCTAACATTTTGTCCCTTGAACTTTATATTCCAACATTTTCAGGTACAACAATTTCCTCCAACTCATGGGCTGCGGTTTTAGGCCTCTCTGGGTTTTCCTGTGGTATTCTATCTCTCTTGGCAACCCTTCCTTTGCTCATTCTTTTCCCTCTACTTAATCCTACTTATCTATCAAGTCATAACTCAGGTGTCACCACGTCTAGGAAGTCATTGTCAACACTCTCCACTATTCCTTCACATGGGATTAGACACCTGGGCATGACATTCTCTGGAGAATTGCCATATTTGACTGAAACCATTTTTGTGTTTATATCCTCTATTAAATCATATGTCCCTAAAAAGCAAATACAATGTCCTATTTATCTTTGTATCCTCATTGCTAAGTAAAAAATGAAGGGGGGGGGGGGGGGGGACTTAATTGAATTGAATCAAAAAAGTATAGCATGGAATGGAGGGGAAAACACTGAATTTCAAATACAAGGCCTGATAGGCAGGTCTACCTCACCTCCTCAACCCACTGGCTGAGGCTCACTTTGTTGCTGACAACTTCAGTATTCCCTGGTTGCCAGTACAGTTTTTTGGTTACTCTCAAGGCATGGCCTATGTTGTCTTTCTCTTCTTGCCACTGGAATTCCAGTGACAACAGTCTCTGCTCGAAGTCATTCAGGCAGAACAAATTAATTCTCTAATCTTGCTACCCACCTGGTAATAGCCAACAGCTAAAATCTAGAGCAGAACTGAACCAATAACCAGAACCCATTCCCTTATCAGACCATTATTTCCTCCACAATTATTTTAATTTTTTTATAGTTGTAGATGGATAGCACCACATAAAAATAAACATAAAGGCATGCTAAGAATCAAACCTAGTACCTCATGTGTGCAAGGCAAGCACTCTGCCACTGAGCTATAGCCTCAGCCCCTGTAATTATTCTTGCTGACTATCTTAAGTTTGAATTTCCTGAAATAAATTTTTTGCATGAGATTTTCACTTATCTGACTCTTATTCTTCTCTCCATTTTAAGAACCCAACATATTTTCCAAAATATAGTATACACTTAATGACTGTGCTTTATCATTTCTATGATTCATTTCAATTATCTATGGTCAGATATTTTATGTAGGAAACATGATTATCTACTTAAATGTGTGTTATACACTTCATGATGTTGACATGTGGGAATAATCTTCTCAGCTAGAGAATACATTTCTAGCATGGCTTGCATCTATCATGGCCATATATCTAGTTTTTATCAATGAAACAAATAGAAAATACATTTGTCTTATTTGGTGTGAAGCTTTAAATTAGTGATTGTAACTTCTCCATGCTCTCTAGTTCCTATTGGCCCAATGCAAACTTTTTCTACATACTTTGTCACATTATGATCTCTGTCATAACTGCTCAACTCTGTTTCTATAGTGCAAAGCAGTCACGGACAATTCAAAAATATATGAGGCTGTGTTCTAGTAAAACTTGATTTACAGAAAAAAAGACGAAAGGTCATACATAGCCCACAGGAAATAATTTGCCAACCCCTGTCTTAGAGGATAGCAGAGCACAAGATGGAATTAGCCTGAGTCCCATGTGGAAAAAACCCAGTAATACAGACCAGGATTACCTATCAACTTGCTGCATGTGTATAATAGCAAACTGCTATTTTATTAGGCCACTGAGATTTAGAGTTTATTTATTAAATAAGTTAGCATTGCTTTTACTAACTTATGATCCTAGTATAAAATAAAAGAATTGAAGATTAAGTATACAGTTAAAAAGGCCATCAAGATGAGCTTAATGCAGCACAACATGATTTACTTCTGATGCTTACCAGTTCCCCTGGCATTCTGGCTTTTAGGAATCATTTATTCTTGCTCACATTTTTCTTCTAAGCAACTCTCCTGTCTCTTCTCTCATGCCTTATTAGGTGATCAAATAGACAAGCAATCAAATATGATATATCTTATTCTATAGACCCTTTTTAAAACTTTACTAGGTATTTACTCTATACATACATACTGTTTTTTCTTTATACTTAGCAAAGATACCATAATTAACCTAATAAAAGAAAATAGCCAGTAAGTTCCACTCACAAATGCATAACTATACTCTCTAGTCAAAGCTGTTTGGTGACCTGTGGGAAAAGAAAAATGCCTAGCTCCCTGTTTTGTGTCAATGTTCTATTCAAGCAATATAGTTTGAACCCCACGTGCCATAGAGTGTATTTAACTTCTAATTTCAAAGCTATTTCAGCCTAGATCGCAAACGTATATCCAAAGTGTGGTGGAGATGAAGGGACTTTGATAGGGGATATGGGGTCATTAATACTTCAGCCAGGTCCAATTTTAAAGGATAAAAACAACCTAAACTCATAATCATTCTTGCCCTCTGATAACTAAAGAATTTTAAGTGGGTAATGTTTCTTAGCATGCTTTCTACTCCAAGTAAGAGCAAAGTTAAAATCCAAAGAAACCGATTTAAGTAAGATGTCCTAGAAAGCCAGGATAGGATTCAGAAATCGTTTGATCAGAACTCTGCTTCTACTTCCTTGGAATTACCTTGTCTTTTTCCTCCTCTGTATGGTAGATACATCTTCAAATGTCTTCCCTTATGGCTATGGAAGATGCAGACCTTACGGCTTCACATCACTCAAAGTAAGAGGGGTCCCATCCTTTCTTCAATCTAGATAAAACATTTCATGTTCTGACTTGAATATAGCGGTCAAGTAGTGTTGATTTATCAAAACCTGTGGTCTTAACAAGAGACTGTCGGCATTCTTCCATTCCCCTTGGTGCAGTAATTGCCTCTCTTGTTAATTAGGGCCCACCATATCTGCATACTACCCATGTAATACAGATCTGGAAAGACAGTCATAAAGTCCACCACACTAAGTGAAGACCAACACAGCTGGGGCCTCCCCTAGAGTCTCTCCAAGGACAGGCATCAGTTCCTCATGCACCTAGATTTCATGCTACTCTACCCCACCAACTAGCCAGACAGACTCTGCTTTGCTGCTTTATAAGAAACCATTCCCATGTCACTGCTGAGAGAACTGAGAATCAGTGAATTAAATCACTCTCCTAAGATGTAGCAGCTAGGAAGTGGTAGGGCAAAAGCGCAAATACAGCTCCACCTGACCCAATCCCATGTTCTTATGCCCCACCTGTTGTCTCCCACTCAAAAAACAAGCCAAAGTTAGTGCATACTATCACCCCAGCCTGGCCTGCATATTAAGAGGGGTTACATTCTGGAAACTCCATCCAAAGAGTAGACTCTGCTCGCTTATATTCAGTGTTCACTGTGAATGCAGAACTTAGTTTGAGTTGGAAAAAGTGCACAGTGGATGCTTGTAACCATCTCAGTGCCTCATCACAACTCTTGCATTGAATAGGTATGTGTGTGTGTGTGTGTGTGTGTGTGTGTGTGTGTGGTGTGTGCACACGCCCTAGCCCCTTTTTCCCCAGTGGCTTTTAAAATCTTAACAGAATGTTGCCTTCCTGAGTTCTCTTTGTGAACCTTTTTCTTCCCAGATCCATTCCACTCCTCTTATATTGCATGGCTAGTATGCAGATTGGGTGGGCCCTAATTAGCAAAAGCCAGTCAGCATTCTTTCATCCCTTTTGGTGCAGTAATTGTTTGATTGTAAAGAAAAAAAAAAACTCCAGAAGTCTGTGACACATGGCTGACCTCCCTTCAGAAACCTTCCAGTGTGTCTCACAAAATCATCCCAGGGTTGTTACACAGCAATATGCCAAGCTGTCCAAATTTTATTTTTAAATTAGTCTCCAGACAGACCAGACCCACTCTTAACACAGGCTCAGTACTTGAGGGAGGCTAAGATTAGGTACGCAGAAACCTTCTCCAGTTCTTAACTGCATCATCCTCAAGTGCCTAGGTGGTAGGATGGTACATTGATTGCATGCAAGTATAGCAAAGGACTAAATGCAGGAGCTCCAACTTATACAATTCTGAATTTACTACTCAGTTTGCCTACTTAACATGATTTGGGACAAATCATTAAGCTCTCTAAACCTCTGTTTCACATATCTGCAAAAATGGAATACACTGTGTATCATGAATACAAGGTCTAACACATAGAAAACATTCAAAAAAGTTCACTGCTACTGTAATTATTATAAATATTAATTTTTATTTTTATTATTCTTATTATTCATCAGAATTAGCATTTTACTCAAATGACCAAATTCATTCAATTTTGTCACTGTTAGATATTAGCTGCATATGATTTCCATCTGTTTAATATACTGCCTTTGGGAATCTAAACTTTAATTTAGATAAAGGTCTATTTCCCTCTTTCATATAAAAAGAAAATAAACAAACAGATGCAAAACATATTTTTAATATCTTGGCTATTTGCTTTCTGATTTATGGTATCCAGTACTGTGCTTAAATTTTTTATTCCATTTCTTTTTTGTTAGCTAAAGTAGCAGATCTTCTTAAAATTTCCTTTAGTAATTACTTTTGATACTTACCAAGTCCAAGATACTAAGACACAGGCCCTATAAAGAAAATATCATCTCTACACAGTCAATAGATCCAGGTTTCAATGGGCTTAACCTGAAGCTCTGGTCTGTGAAGCACCTCAGTGTTATCTCCCAAGGGCCTTGGAGCTAATGAAACATGTTGCAATCCTAATATCTACTTAAGCAAATTGAATGTGACCATCCAGGAAAATTACTCTGTTGTCATAGTAACTCTTTTTACTACTTAGGTCAAGAAGGATAGGGGAAAAAAAAATTGGCAGCAAACTCTACAACCTAAAATAAAGTTGTGGGAGGTATGAAGCAGAGACAAATGAGGGATTTAATTCAATATTCAAATGAGGAAAACACCTGAAATGCAATGTGTTCCCCATAAAAATTCTTCCTTAGCATTCTTAGAAGATTGGGGGTGTCTGAGCAATCGATGCACAGAATGTGAACCATCGAAGACCTCTTAGGAGGTCTAATTTGAGTCCATCGTTTTACAAATAAAAACAGAAACCCAGAGATGTAAAACAACTTACCCAAATTTATACCCAATTATCAGCCCACACAGAAGCAGAAACAAGATGTTACTGCTTTCTTTCCCTGAGCTTTTCTTATTCTACCCTTGGGACACAATGGTAAAAAAAAAAAAATACCACTCAAAAGACCTTTTGGAGTCTATGCTATTATCTTATATTTTAATAGTTACAAAAGATTAACTCAATGCAGCAAGACAGAGACAGGTTAACCTCAAACTGGTTCCAGGACTGGACAGTTATCAAAAAAGTTAAAAAGATCTCATTCATCAGACATCAATTACATATCAATCAACTTTGTGGTAGGTACTCCGCTGGCTCCTGGAGATCACAGATGATTTGGTCAAAACACTTAGACCACTCACAGTGCTTATAAAAGTAGAACACCTTATGGTTATACGAAGAGCCAAGAGTCTGAAAAATCTCTGGCTTCAAGGGATTTATTTTCCATTTCACAAACCTTAGAACATATGGCAAAGTTATGGTACTAACTAGCAACAGCTGCAGCCCGATTTTAACTCTATGATGCTTTCAAAGCCAAAAGGGGGCAGGAATTGCAAAACAAGCGCCAGTTGTCGTCAATGAAAAGGCAGATGCTAGCTAGTCAAAGAAAGAGAGCCCAAGAAATTGAGCAGGAACACAGCATGGTTCAAAACCAGGAAACTGGCTCCTTTATGCACAACATTTGTAAAATATATGTTTAGGTTAACATCTTTGAACCATGCTAATCTTGGCTAAATGCCAACTCATCATTTGATATACCAGATCAGGACCGGGTGTTATGGTCTTGTCCAACAATAATCCTTGTCTTTTCATTTGTTTGTTTAACTTTTCTTTGTGGTTAGAGAGAATCCCTGGATTCCAACTGATTGCAGAAGACAGCTGTCTTGGTGATCATTCTCAGATCAGCATACCAAGACCAAGAGGCCATCTGAGGATAACGCAGTCTGAAGTCCATCAGTAACTGCAGGAGTAATTGTTAACAAAGAGACCTCATAGAGATATGGGAAATCAGTCTATATTAAATAAAAATGTCATCCTGCCATGGTACCCTGCAGTGGATTCTGTTTCTCTAGTCACATAGTCAAATGGGCGTAAAATAGATGCAAATAAATGTTTATTGGGTGAGTAGATAGGTAAGTAGTTGGATAAGAACAATCATGGTTAAAAGTGATTGTGTTGATAATTTCTAAACACATGGACACATGCAGTCAGTCACTCATAGAACAAATATTTTTTTGGTGGCTGTCAGGTGCCAGATTCTGTTCTACATGTTAGAGTTAGCAGCAGCAAAAATGTCAAAGCCCTGTCCATCATGGACCTTACATTCTAATGACAGGAGACAAAAAATTGACCAAAAGAAAAGTACCATGTGGTAAGAAATTCTATGGAAAAAAAAAACAGTATTACAGGATAATGAGAGTGGAGGCAAAATCATAAATGACAAAGATGGCTTCTCTGAGAAGGTGATATCTGAACCCAGACCTCCAGGCAGAAGAAGGGTCCTGAGGAGAAAACAGGCTTAGAGTGTTTGAAAAACAGAAGTACAGTCAGTACGACTGAAGTAAGAGAAGGCCAGGGAAAGAGTGGTAGGTGATAAGGTTAAGGATTAGGCAGAGACCAGAGCACATGTCACTGTAGGGAACTTGAGATCTTCTATAATTGGCTAACCATTGGAGGTTTTTGAGGAGTTCAGTAAGGGGATCTGACATACATTTTAGAAACTTTACTCTGCTTTATGAAGAATAAACTCAGGAGAGATGGAGAGGGGTGAAGGAGAAATGTGGGAAGAGTTTATGATAATCCAGGCAAGGTGTCAATTTGTCAGGGACTTGGAAGTGGCAGTTCCAGGAGTAAGAAATGGTCGGAGGAGAAACCAGCAGAACCTGTTGATGGATTGGATACTAAACAAAGAAATAATTCAAATATCACTTCTGAGATTGGGAACTAAGCACAATTGAAGAAATTATGGATCTTATTTCTGGGATGGGAAAGAGTGGGGGAGACATTTTTTGCAGATGAAATTGAGAAGCATTAAGTTTAAGAAGTGTGTTGAACCTGAGATGAGAGACCACCTTGGTGGCTACATATATATCTGGAACTCAAGGGAATGGCAAGGTCTAAATATAGAAAACTGGGGGTCAAAAATGTATGGTTGGTAGTAACTATTGAAGCACTGCATTAAGGATTCTGAAGTAGTATTAGTTCACTGAGAAAGAATGCTGAGATTGATTAGCAATAGAGTATCAATAACTTCAATAATTTGGGCATCTTAAACACAGAAAAAGGGATTATAAGTCAGAATTATGACTATGAAGTCATATAGCAATACATAACTCCAGGCAAATATTTTTATACAGCGAGATATAATCTAGGACCTCAGTAAGGGCATATTTATGTACTAAAAGGAGGAATCTACTACAGGCAAGATATAAATAACTATCATTCATTGAATGCTTAATTTTGGGGCCATTTACATTTTCACTTAATCCTTATGATGAGCTTGAAAAATAGGTATTACTTATCTTGATTTGTAGAAAATTAAATGAGAATTTTAGTGGCCACGTTTATGAAGCTAGGAAATGGTGTCACCAAAGTTCAAAATCAAGTCTAACCTGCAAATTGGTGCCACCACTCGGGAAAACAGTATGGATACTGCTTAGGGAACTTTGAATGGAACCATCATTTAACCCAGTTATCCCACTCCTCAGTATACACCCAAAGGACTTTAAAATCAGTGTAATACAGTGATGCAGCCACATCAATGTTTATAGCAATTCAACTTACAATAGCTGAGCTATGGAACCAGCTTAGGTATTCTTCAACAAAGGAATGAATAAAGAAAATGTGATTTTATATATATATATAATGGAATATTACTCATTGATAAAAAAGAATGAAATATGGCATCTGCCAGTAAGTCGATGGAACTGAATACTATCATGCTAAGTGAAATAAGCCAGTCCCAAAAAAACCGAAGGCCAATTTTCTCTCTGATACATGCATGCTAACCCAAGACAAGGGAGGGTTGGGAGGGGAAGAGCAGAAGTCTATTGAATTAGACAAAGGGGAACAAAGGGAAGGGAGGAGGGAGGGGAATAGGAAGGTCACTAGAATTAATCACATAACATTCCTCGCCTTATATTTGAATACACATCCAGAGTTACTCCACATCATGTACAACCACAAGAATAGGATCCTAATTAGAATAAGTAATAAAAAGTAGCTTTTTATTACATAGGCCAAGAATCCACACTGGCTGACTTAGGTATCCAACCAGACAGTGAAATTCAAGTTGGCAGATATTAAACTTAGCATCCATGTATGTATAATATGCCTAAATACATTCTACTGTCATATATATCTAATAAGAACAAAATTAAAAATTTTAAAAATAAAGTCTAGCTTTAAAGTCCATGATGATTTCATTATATCATAGGAATCAGAATAAGGACCAAGTCAGAAAGAGACTGGACCAATATGTTTAAAGAAAACAACTGCAAATCAAAGCAATTGGGCCTTCCAGGAAGGGACACCCTATACCATTTTGATGATAGAGGCAAGGGAGGAGCACATGCTGAAAACTCATTTTTTGCTCTTTATTTCACTAGTATTATTAAACTCGGAAGTGCAGTGCAAGACCAGAGCAAGACTAAATCCAAGTTAGGTGGCTTCTGTATAAGAAAGCAAGGTGAGGACTCTTTGTGAGGCAAGGACATTCTTCCAGAGTGAAAAGCATCATTTCCTTTAGCCATCTTTGCATCCAGAAACTTGTAAAGTGTTAAACATAAAGCTGTTCACTCTTCTTCCCAATCTCTCTCCAGGAAAACACTAGGAGTGCATTAACATCATTACATGGTGAGGCAACTTTTTATTACATAGGCCAAGAATCCACACTGGCTGACTTAGGTATCCAACCAGACAGTGAAATTCAAGTTGGCAGATATTAAACTTAGCATCCAACATGTGCAAAATTCATCTGTAATTTCCAGATGAATAAGACATCCCTGCTACCCTCATGGAATTTAAGAAATGACAACATACACAAACACACACATACGTACACAAACACAGTTATGAGGTAGATTATAAATGTCATCAAGAGCTACAAATATTCTGTTCTCAGAAGGATTAAAAAAATCATGTAAGAATTACATGATTTTCAATAGATTAGTTAGTTAATTTGTTTGCTTTAAATTGACTATGGCCAGAAAAAAAAATAATCTGCATTGAAAACAAAAATCAGGGGGAAACTATGGACCAGTAAATCTTTGCTTTGAATGCCTTTTAAGGAACAAGGTCTGGGGTACAGGGAGATACTTCCATGTCCTCTTTGATGATTTTCTAGACTGAAAGATTTGATGGTATTTCAGAAGTAGATAAACCTATTTGAGAATTTGATAAAAGCTACAGATATTTGCTCAAAAAAATACACTTGAATCCTCAGGTAAGAAACCCCGAGTTAGACTGTTCCCTAATTCCTTCAAAAACTCCAATGAATGCCTTTCCAAGAAAAGTCACGTCTACCCACCTTCCCACTAGACCCCATCTTACACCATAAGTCAATGCGACAAGCTTTAACTGAAACTAGGAATGGCTCTTCTGTTTGTTGAACTCACCCATGTCAGACCTCTGGAATGTTTAGTCTGATGGTACAGCACAAACTCAACTAAAGGGTACTGAGCCACTCCCTCCTTAGGAAGGCTCCCCAGTGAGTGAGGACAGTTCCACACTCTCCACAGAGGAGGAGGGAATAAATGCTTATTATGCGGCAGAAGCTTGCAAATTAAAATGACTCCAGAGATATTTCAACATTTGAAAGACTTCACAATCAAAATGTAGGCACACCATCATGCCCCTAACGTATATATGCTTTATGATGACAATTCTTTCAGTTTAGTAATTCAGGCTGTGCTACACTGGCTCTACTGCCTAGCAGAGATCATATGTAGATGGCATCATGTGACTAATGATATGAGTTAGATTATTCTCAATTTAATGGTTCCCAACAAGGTGGTTAGGCTTCACCAGACCTACTTAAGAGATGGCCAACTGTTAGCTTATGGTTTTACTTGTAGGTTTATTTTATTTAGCCAATAATTTTCTTTAAATCTTGGAATATTTTAATATTTTTAAGTCAGGATAGCAAACATAAAACTCCGGATTTCTTAAGGCTTTTCAAAAATTCTGGACATCAGACAAAAATGGGTCCACTGGTCATATTTCTACATGGTAATAATTGGTTTAAGTTGAATTATAATTGCCCCTTTGAGAAAACACATGGGCTCTACAGTTTGCCACAATCTTGCTAGCTTGCATCATATTGTATCTGATGTGCTTCATGCATTTCTAATTATCTGCCTGGCCCCTGAACACGTGAGTTTTCACTCACTGATCTAGATACAACATAAATTATTAGAGAATAATAATACAGTATGTAAGCTGTGGAATCAAGCCAACCTGGATTTGAATCTTTACCATCTACTAGATAGATGAAATGTTTTACTTAATTTTTATGATCCTAGTTTTCTCACAGGTAAAATGTATCTAGGTTGTTTATCACGATGCTTATTATATTCTCATCTACAAATAGTTTTGAGGCACAATTCATTAATAACTTCAATTAATAATCACTTTTCCTCCTTGGGAAGGAGCAAACTTTTATGCCCCATTGAAATCCAGCTTAGTCATGTGACCGGTTTTGCCAAGGAAATGTGATCAGAAATGAGATACGTTACTTCGATGGGAGTTTTTAAAGCTGGTTTATACTTTAGCATTTTCTCTATACCCCTGCAACTGATGCTGCTCTAGATACTTGTCCATCTAATTTTTAGGTCCCAGGAGGAGTTCAGGATAATGTGGATGATAGCCCCTGGCTGACGCATGGCAGACATGAACAATGAGGCAGAAATAAGCCATTTTTGCTCAAAACCATTGAGATTTCAGAGTTGTTACTACAGCAAAACCTAACCCATCCTAATTTATATTGTGGTAGTAAATATTTTTATGACTATCACAATTATGACTATTATTCAAGACCATTGCCTTTTCCAAACCTCTCTGTTTCCAGAGCGTTTTTAGTCAGCTTCTTTACTGCTATGACCAAGAGACCTTACAAGAACACAGAGGAGGAAAAGTTTATTTGGGGTTCACAGTTTTGGAGGGCTCAGTCCAAGGATGCTCAAATCCATAACTCTGAGCTCAAGGTTAGGCAGAACATTATGATGGAAGTGTGTGGAAGAGGAAAACAGCTTAGGACATAACAACCAGGAAGCAGAGAGAGCTCCACTCACTAGGGATAAAATATATGGCCCCAAATCATGACTCCAGTGACACTCCTCCTCTAGCCACACCCTACCTACTTATAGTTACCACCAGTGGATAAATGCCCTGATTAGGTTAAGGCTATTATAACCCAATCATTTCACCTCCAAACTCTCTTGCATTGTCTTATAACAGAGTTTGGGGGGAACCCCTTATATTAAACTATAACAGAGTTCCTAGCAAAGAGAGCAGGAGACCCAGACCAAAGAGCAAGAGACACCAAAGCTGCTCTTTTAATCAGATCTGCTTCCCCCTCCCCATTCCATTACCCACTTTGAGTTTCCCTTGATGAAATCCACATCTCATAGTCATCAATGTTCCAGTGATCACAAAGCTTGGGAAAGGGAAACAACAAATCATTCCTCTTCACACTGAGATTGCATCTCCCTCACAGTGTGAAAGTAACCACAATCTTATTCCTATGTCACCAAGATGTGCAAGGAAAATATCAGTTTTCTCTACTTTCAATTTTTCTCCAAAGTTGTTACCTTTTGGGTTAGTAGGGGGAAATTACCTCTAGTTGAATCCAGAAAATTTGGTCTGACTCAGTGATATAAACCAGAAGTTAGGTGACATGAAAGTCTGTCTATTTTTACAAATAAAGTTTTATTAGAGAATGGTCACACTCATTTACATATTTTTATGGCTGCTTTCACACTGAAAGAATAGAGTTGAATAACTGCAATAGAGTTTATATAGTTCACAAAACCTAAAATATGTACTGCCTAGCTCTTTGTAGGAAAAATTTACCCAAAAACTTTAAATAACAAGACTTTTGGAAAAAATTCTTTAGTCTTTCAGATCTCTTCCCATTCAACTTCTCTCCATGATGTTATCTGAATTTTAAATGGTCTGTGATTTTATTATGACCACACAGTAAAAGGAGAAGGAGAGAGACTGGGGCTTTAAGTGCATGGGCTGGATACCCTCTGGATTCTTGCTCCTAGCTATTGCATAGTAGCTGGTATGATTGTTCACTGAACTAATTACCACTGGAATGAGACTAGTCTTATTCCCAAATGTGCTATTGACATTCAATGCTGAAGTTCACAGCTGGTGAAACTCATGGTCTGTTCTTTTTGCCTGGTCATCATTTGGTATTTTCCTTGATGACCTGGCTACAGATGATGCTGTAGACTCCCCTGCAGGTCAGATGAAATTCCCAGGCAGTAATCAATTACAGGACCACTTTTTCTCAGGAAGAACTTCTGGCAAATTTTCCAGACAGAATCTCAAATAACCTCCACATCCTATCTCAAGGACATATCATAAATTCTTCATGGGAAATACAGGTAAATAGGGAGGGCTATGCTCCGGCTTTCCTTCTGCTCAACCATCCTGTGATGCCAAGGTTCAAGTGGGTTAGACAAACTATAAGAAAACTACCTTTCAGAATCTTAAGCAGAAAAAAGAAAAATCTCTCAGCCCCCAACACTCCCTTCATGTCCTCTAACACTTTACCTCTAATATTTCATTTCAAAGGATAGAGAATGAGACACAGAGCTGCCCATCTGCTACTTCTACCCCAAATTCCTCTAGCTGATATGAGTAATTATATCCACTTTGCATTTCCTGAATACTCAAAATTTCTATTACTAAAATTCTATAATCAAGCCTATCAGGCCAGGGTCTTAATACATTAAAACACAGGAAGGAGGGAATATGAGAATTTAAAATTTTAATATGTTAGTTTCTTTCAACAAACTTGGACTGGAACACTATTGTGTTGTCACAGCTTTGAGAAACCCTAATTGGGGTGTCAGAAGCCAAATGTTATATTTTCATTCCTGTTGAAACATATGATAGATATAACTCTTGGGCTTACTTGAGGAAAGTCATATACACTGAAAAGTAAAAGTGAAAAACACATTAAAAGCATTCAAAAATATTTCTCATAAATTATGCACAGGATCAAATCTACTTGAAGGTACCAGATATCCATGAAAAACACATAAGAAATTAATTATGGAAACTTTACCTATTAATACAAAGGGATCACCTTTAAGCCTCTTAGTCAAAGAGTTGTTGGATCGTCCTCACCAGAATTGTACTAGACATTTTAGAAAGTGAATTTTTCAGATAGATATTTCTAAGCCCAAGTATCCCCCTCTTTGAAATCCAGTGTTTGATAGGAAGTTAACTGAGGTTGCTCCCAGCTACGGAATCAACTTCAAAATGAGGCAATGTAGCATGATAGTAAGAGGACAGTGTGTGGAGTCTTAGAGCCCTGGATTTAATCCTAGCCCTAGCTTTTTGTTGCTGTGGATATCTGTTCATGGCCATTCCAGAAATTATCATGGGCCTTTAGATCTAAGGGACTGGGACATCATTTTGATATTTTTTCCCTCCTATCTGGACCACATTGGTTTACTTTATGTTTTTTTCCACAGGCAAAAATTGTCAATCCCAACCACTTGCCCTTTAAACAAAAATAACAATA
>NW_026000174.1:39758462-39763677 GCF_001458135.2 Marmota marmota marmota | reverse complement strand
TATATATAACTTTTAAGTAAAAGAACAATTGTTCTACCCAGACTACCGTATACATCAGCAAAGTTAGATTCCAGTTAGGCCGACTCTCAGAATCTGATTGAACATCCTTCTCTTTTTACCTCTCCCATGTGACAACTGAAGGACTAGCCCCAGCCTCTGGACTTGAGCCATTCAAGTTTTTAAGGGTACCCCTATATTTATAGTCCTGACCCATGAAATTCCCCACAGTCTTTTTTTTGTGTGTGATTCTTTGTCATTATTTCTTCAGATTGAGAGGTCATTCAGATTGATGTCTGGTCATTTATTCAATGGTATTAAGAATTATTTTGTCAAGTGCTAACAAATTAGAAAGATATAATAGTAATGTTAAATATTTACCAAACTTCAAGACATGGGGCGACTCCGAGATTGGTCACAGTTTTGATTGGAAATTGAAATGACCAATATCTTCAAAAGATTAAGTAGAAATAAAGTAACAGTGTATCTGTTTTGTAGCTTTTGCCAAAGCATCCTCAATATTTCTTTAAGTTAAAACCCACACCATTTCTGTAATTCATTACAAAGGGCTTTTTCTTATCAGGGAAAAAGCAGAACAGAAGTACCATACCTATAGGTTACAATGACAATTATGGTATGAACTTCTAAATGTTTGCAACATTCCTCAAGTACTAATAAATACCCTTTGTGATCTTGAGTACAGACTTTCTCATTTTACCTAAAAAAAAAAAAAGTGATAATGTTAGGGAGAACTTCAGCGACTCTAGAAGGTTCTAAGGACTAGTACAAGATAAGGCAGGTCCATGGAACAGATATGAATCTGAGGCAGGGAAGAAAGCCAACGGCAGCAAAGGGCAAAAACATATACTCTGTGTCTTATTTACTCTTCTATCAACACTGTGATATAGTAATAGACAAGTTAAATAACTTGCCCAGGGTCATACAGCAGAATCAAGGTGTATAAGCAACCAAGCAAGCAAACTCCCTCTTTGCCATTCTAAAACTTCCCACCACCTTCTAGAATCTGAAATATAGGATCATAAGAGAAGAAATAAGAAGTAGCTGAGATCAGGAGAAGTTGAGAAATGGAGTAAAAACTGTAAGGCAGGACAATGCAGAACATAGACCATGAACAATAGCTAGCTATGAATGAGGATTCATTGTTTGTGGGGCCTTTTATATCATAAAGAATCTGAAATGCATCAACAATTGAATGACAGATATTTCATAAATCATTAGCACATAAACTGCTGTCTTTAATCAAAGGACACTGGGAAGTAGGCAGTATTTAACACAAAGAACAAATCTCTAAATAATGCAGTTGCATGAACCAATGGGAAGATTTTAGTATGACCAATGCAAAAGTAAAGAGCAAATAAAAGTCAAGAAGAGTTGGAGGATTTGAAGAATTACTATTTTTTTGACATTGAAAAAGGGAGTTGCTCAATTTTTCTGGATATATAGGTAACTTAAATACTATCGATAATTCAACTAAATATTCTGTTAGATCCCTCAATATAAAAATTGAGAACAAAAATAAATAAGTGGCTGCCACTTACTATGATCTGAATGCCACCCAAAACCCACGTGTTGAAACTCAAACTTTTTTCTGGTGGTACTAAGAGATGGGATCGGTTGGGAAACGACTTGGGGCCCTCATGAATGAATCAACACCTTTATATAAGAGGCTTCAGAGAGAATCTTCTTCTCTTTCTCACTCTTTCATCACATGAGGGCACAACATTCGTTCTCCCTACAGAAAGCCTCAACAACTGCCATCTTGGGAGAGAGACCAGGACCCTACCAGATACCACACCTGCTATGCCATGATCTTGGACCTTCCGGCCTCAAGAAATATAAGGAATGCAGTTCTATTGTTTGTAAATAACTCAGTCTGTTTTATTTTGTTATAGCAGCCCAAGTGAACTCACTCCTGCATTCAAAGTGTTTATAAACCTTGAGGCACATATAACCATAGAGAAAGCATTTGAATATATTTTTTCACTGAAAAAGAATATGTAAAAGGGTGCTTAAAATGTGTAGAATTTCATACTCCAGTTTTGGGGGGCAGTGACTGAAATTAAACTCCTTTCACCCCAACACAGACCCTTATACTACAGTTTCCATGGAGACTGAGAATTTCTATTGTATGATAAAATATCATTAGATTTAAAATCTAAGTGTATGAAGCAAACACTGCTATTTGCATGAATTGGATCCACCAGGAAAGATTTCCAGGAGGTATAAAGCTAAAGAAAAGTGAGTAACATTTCATTCTACTCCATGACAATTTGTCCTTTCTCTGAACTCTAAAACACAATTTAGCTCTTTATCACAGTGCCTGCTAACTGTTCCCTAGTTGTTAAGTTGGTATCCTTTATCCTCAAACAAGGTTTCAAAATCCTGAAAAGCAGAAACTGAGTCTTCCACTCTTTTTTACTACCTTCAATGTCCAGCTTGCAGCCAAACAGAGGTTGTGCCTGCTGGTGGCTTCTTGAGCTGACAGATGTGAAGAATCTCAGTCAAGAGAAAGAAGAGAAAGGCTCAAGGAAACTTTGACAAGCAAATTTGGGATGAGTTTTGCAATTTTAATGATACTCATATTAAAAAAAAAAAAAAACACCCGCATTTTCAGAGAGAGAGAGAGAAAGGGGAGTCAGAGAGAGACTGCATACATCAGAGACCTAATTCAAGGCAACCTAGGGAATCAGGGGACTGGCTGATCCTCAATTCATGCTTGCATTGTCATTTACTGGCACACACAGAATATATTAGCATTCCTTTAGTGGTGTTTCACTGTAGAATCTGGTGGCTATAAAGGGAGCAGAAATCACAGTCTCTGTCCTTATAAAACCTGTGGATTTAGAGGTGATTCAAAAAGCCTCTTGGATGTTCAGCTGTGCCTCCCTCTGCTTTTGCTCACTTGTTCATCATTGATTTTTGCATCATATTATTGAAAGTCAATTTGTGCCAGAAACAATAATTATGCCATATGACTAGATAACATTAATTTAAAAAAAAAAGTCTTAACCCCTCTTCAAGCATTCAGAATGTCTGGGAAATTTGATGACCCATATAAGGAAAGAAGTGAGAGCCCACAGGAGAAAAAATGCTTCTTGATTTGGGCTCATTTCTCAGCATGGAGCTTTTAGTTCCTACATGTATTTTTCCTTCTCTCTGTGCTTTCCAGCTTCGTCTCTTTTTTAGGCCTGAATTGTGCTCACTTCTTTCTCTAACTAAAAACAGCAAATATTTTGGTTTGAGGACCTCACTTGGCTTTCAGAATGATGACTTGCTTGGGTTTAAATGTTATTAGAAAAGACGATGGGTCTGATAGCTTTTTCCTACTCTGTTTCCCCACCCCCCCCAAGGGATTTGTTTAAAAAAATATCTGAAATCCCTGAGTTATATGAATAACCGAAACACATAAGCAGACATAAACTCTCAGCCCTGACTTGGCAAGAGGATATACATTATAATTCCTCACAATTGGATGGGACAAGCCAGGAATGATGTAAGGGAGGGGCTGAGGTGGGTGTAGACACATCCCAGTAGCATGCTTGAAGTCTACTTTAGGAGAGATCTTATAAATTGGAGCAATACGCATAACCACAATTATTGATAGTTCTTTTCTTCCTTTTCTCCTGCTGTCATCTTCCAATCCTTCTTCCAATCCTTCTAACTCATCAAGAAGTTCTCAAATATGTTTTGAGAGTTGTCCCTTTTATAGCCATTCTTCCTACTGTCTGTATATACAACTCCTTTTGTTGTAGCACAAGTTATCATGGTGCTTTACAAGTATTTTTACCTGGTTGTCTCTGTGGTTTCTGTCTCCTACTAGCCTATGTTGTTCTTAAAATTGGGACCATGTTGTATCATTCCGAATCTCTGGAAGATAACAGTGATGATATTAATCCACTTTCGGTTACTATAATGAAATACCTAAGGCTGGGTAAATTTTAGAGCAAAAGTTATTTAACTCACAGTTCTAGGAGTTCAAAAGCATGGTAAATCAGCTGCACTATGATGAGCACCTCATGACAGATAGCATCTCAAGAGCAGGAATGCATTCAAGAGGGAAAGATAACAGGACAGGGTGCCTGAGTGAGATTAAGCTCCCAAGAAAACTATTAATCCTTTCTCAAGACACAGCTTCAATGACCTAAGTAAGGACTTAGGCTCCACCTCTTCACCACACTATGGACCAAGTTTCTAACACATGAACAGGAGGACACACTCAAACCATATTCCAACCACAGAAATGACTGACATATCATAGATGTACAATAGATATTTAGTTAATTAATTAATTTAAAACTATTTGTATTTGCCATTTACTGTTTTAGGCATTGTGATTTGTTGTGATGTATGTCCTAACTGATCCTTATAAAACGCTATAAGGGAAGGAAGATGGCGGCGAGGGGAGTGCATTGCCCCCGTGTGCTGCTTCACTGTGTGGGAGTATGACAAGTCAGGACGGCTAAAGGATATCTTGTTAGGAATTTCCAGCAATAGTGGGGTGCTCCGGAACCTGGAGGAAGGATTTCCATCGCACGAGGATCGGCTACGGGGACTCAAACGCGAGAGGTTTGTCGCACGGAGGGTAACACTGCTTATTCAGCAAATCGCCCCGCGGCTAGACTCTGCAGCGCGCTGGGATACAGACGCAGGGTTACAGCGCTGCAGTTTCTGCCAGCAGCGCAAGCACCGTACTCAGAGCTGAATTCTGGGTTCGAGACGGGGGAAGGAAGCGGTCCATCTCGGTTCTCCACACCGGTCAGACCACAGAGGAGGCCAGCAGCCACCATGTTGGTAAACTGACGTCACCTCCCCTGTTTTCGACTGACCGCAGCTCATTCAGCCATAGATCAGGTAATTTCAGGCTGCAATTCGCCTGCGGCTTGCAGACAGATTGCTAGGGTTCAGCGCCTGGGTGCTTCTTAGAACCTGATCTTATCGGAGAGAACACCGAGCGCGGGGCGGCTCCTGGAACCGTCCCGGAACCGCCCTGGCCCAGGGCTGCGGAGCCTGCGGAGGCTGCTTCTTGGACCCTGCCCCTATCAGAGCATACACCAAGCACTAAGCAGCCGAATTCCGGCTCCCGGACTGAGCCCGCGGGACTGCTTCTGGAGCTTACACTTATAGGCAGATTACACCGAGCACGGAGCGGCCGAGTTCCGACTCCCGGAACTTCCCTGGACCGGGGGCTAGGAGCCCG
>NW_026000174.1:39735627-39756153 GCF_001458135.2 Marmota marmota marmota | reverse complement strand
CAAAGTGTCGAATATGATATGTCAAGAAATTTGTAATGTTTTGAACAACCCACAATAAAAAATTAAAAAAAAAATGCTATAAGGTAAGAACCATCATCTTTCTCATCTCAATACCTCATCTGTACTTCAGTTTCCTCATTTGTAAAAGGGAAATGACAATAAGACCTACAGAGAAGACAACTGAAGCATAGAGACATGAAGTGACTTGCTCAAGGCACATAGTAAGAACCTGAGGGAGATTTTCAGGTTGGGCCTTTGACACCAGAGCCTCAGATCCTATTTAACTACATTATTCTGAATGAATGGGAAGGCTCAAGCCCCACTGAGTAGGATCTCTCTTTACTGGGAAAAAACCTTAGTTTTACCTCAAGGGGTAACATGGCAGTGGGTTGAGGTAGAGAGAGAGACTTCTACTTTACAGTCCTCTCCTCATCTTCCCTGGGTGCTCCTGAAGCATCCCCATGGGTATATTAGACAGTTTGGAGTTTGGATATTACTGCTAGCAGTATATTACCATAGCAGTAATATCCCAACTCCAAGCTTATGTTCGTATAAAACATAAGTTTAATATCCTAAATTATTTGTTAAATGCAGTGTATGTGCTAAATATACTGAATTATTTGCCCAAGGACACACATCTAGTAAGTAGCAGAAATCAGGTCTCCTGGCTTCAAGACCAGTGTTCTTTCCACTACATCACACCAAAGGAATTGATTTCCAACCCTAGTTTCATGCCACAGAGGCTGTCCTAGTTATCTTATATTACAAAATACGTAGCAAAATTTTCAAAGCAAAATTAAAATGTTGAAATTTTAATGCCATGTGTTTTGAGTTGATAATCAGAAAATGGGACTAACTGTAGAATCAAATGATTGTAAGATAATATCAGTGCTAAAATACTGCAAATCTAAAAAGGTTGAAGTCTGCGGTAATATTCAATCATGCAAACTATACTTACACATTCAAATTCTAACCTTGAACAACTAATCCTTAGGAAATCCACAGTCCATTAGTTTTATGCAGTTGTATTTGGTTGGAGTAGCAAATGAGTTGGTGTTTTTGAAAACAAGGTAATGAAAGTCTAGTGTTTACTGTACTATCATGGGTTCCTCTCTGCCCAGAATTTTTGGAATTTTAATAATAACCAACGTCAATGTTTAATTTAAAGCTAGAGCACACTGGTTAAGAAACTGCTAAAAATAATCTGCTTCATATTGATGGCTTTGGCTTTGTTGACTCATAAAATGTCAGAGTTGGAAAAAAATAACTAAAGGAAGCTTTAGCTATGATTGTACCTTTAATTATTGATGTTCCATTCTTTGTCTTCAGACCCAACAGGCAAGATGCAGTATGACAGAGCAGTGGCCACATGATGAACTAAGCATGGACAGGGTCAATCTTGATTCTGCCCACCAGACTTCTAATCTTAGCTGTAAAAACCTTGGAGTCCAGTGTTGGCTGATTTTTCTGGCATTATTCCATACTAAATGGTAAGAAGGACAGGGATAGACATGAGTTCCTAGATCTAAAAAATAGAAAACAAAGGGATGTCTATGTTCTTAGCCCTGCCACACATGAAGGTCTGTGCTTGTGTGTTACAAGAATAGTTCCATAACAGATCCTCTCATTTACAACAAAAACTCTAGAATCAGGAGATTCAGGAACTCTCACTGTTGATATGGGTCAGAAATGGGATTAAAGATCAGAAGTGAGTTCTAGTCTTGCCTTATACCAATCATGTGTGCCTGAGTTATTCAACCTATAGTGTGCCTGCCTCAATGTGTACCTGATGTACCTGAAATATCCTCGTTGACCTTCAACTACCATTTCCTCAGACATGTAAAATACCATGCTTAGTATTTTACATACATTAAATCACTCCATTCTACACTCACATAAGGTACTCACATTTTTATCTTTTCCCCCATATAATACTAGTCAACTCTGTGAACCCTATACTTAAACACTCATAAAATGAAGAGCCAGAACCAATTTGTGAAATCACAAATGGAGATATGACATAGGCTTTCCAGGAGGTATCAACACACAGGTGAATCATGAATTGCTCATGACAATAGGAATAAGTCAGCATTCAAGGTTAGTTATTTTTTGTCTCCAGTTTCCTTTTCTAAAATTTATCAATTTCTGACATTTTCACACAGCAAGAACACAAAGTCAAAGGAAACCTATGCACTCATTACCCCCCACAGGATCTGATTCAATGGTTTGCAGCTTTGAGGTACAGCAGGCAGACAAAATCTTCGGACATCTCAACAGCAGTTAGAGAAGCACCTGCTATAAGATGGGACTCTTCCCACTGTTGGCCTAACAACCCACACCCAGACCCACCATAAAGTGGAAAGTACCACAAGCGGCTTCACTGTTTCTAGAAACCCCGAATATAGAGGGTAGTTCTTAATCACAAAGATTAGACTGGCCCCAGAAATGTTTTCATATAACACCAGTATCAGCTGCATATAGAATTGCTCTCTCAAAGCAGGAACCAGTCATACCCTGTGTTCAACACATTTGTTGCTTTCGTCATCCACTTAATGAACTTCTCCGACAAGCTATTTGCACTAGGCTACTAGAGTCCTATAACCTATATAATAAAATGAGAGGAGAGTAGTAGTGGTACCAGGAGCTAATAACTCCAATGTGAACACAGAAGAAATGAAATCAAGGCAGATTATAGGAGAAAGGGGGTTCCAGAAAGGGCTGTTAAATTTAGGGGGAAAAACAGAAGACATCCAGTTATATTTGAACTCCAGATATACAACAAACACTTTTATTAGTATTTGGGTCAAAATGTAACATACTTACACTTAAAAAGGATGTCTTATGTAGCTGAAATTCAAATATAACAAGTGTCCTATACAATACCAGCAAAGTCTTACTTTGAAAAAAGGTTGGAGATACTTTACCAGCAGGCTCGATTTCTTTATGCATTAGATGTGCCTCCTGACCAAACACAGGGATGTTTACCAGATTCTGCGTCTCCAACCTTGCAATGGCTGGTGCTGAATCAGATCCTTCTTTATCAAGGGAGTCAACAGCCCAGGTAACTTAGCATCACTAATTTCACTCTCGGCCCTGCCAAGATCATGCACCTGGCATGACCAATAGAAGATTTGTGGATAAATTATGGCTCAACTTATTTCCTGAATTTTTTTCTCTATTTCATGTACCCAAGCTCCTACCCTGCCCCTCAGTTTCAGTAAGAGGTGTCTGTCTAGAATCAAGCACAAACTAGACACTTAATAAACATTAAATGTTTAACTCAGCAATATGAAGAAACGGAGTAGAAGAGGAAAATGGGGCCTCGGCTCTGCATTCTTAGGCAACTGCTTCTACTCTCCAGCTCTTGGTTTACTCATCTGTGAAACTGAAGGGACAAAATAAATACATGATCTGTGTCTCCTTTTAAGGCAAGCCAGAGCTGTTTTGTCTGTGTGTGTATCCAGAGCCTGCCTTATATATTAAAAAAAAAATCCATAAAGCTCTTCTGCTTTCTCTTTTAGGGGAGCCAAAATTTAATGTGTAAAGATAATATTGAGCAATAACTCATTGGGAAATTACTTTTGCTAAACTTAGACAGTGTTTTTATTTCATAATTCAATACAAATCCCTTCAAATTTCTAATCCTGGGACCAGTTTCAAATCCTTGGAGCTTCTCAATTTTTATATAAAGCTACAAATAATAAGCCAAGCCTTTTGACAAAAATTGTCTATATATGAATAGTCTTGGGTCAGGAATGCTGCCTTTTTGGCCTAGCTATTTTAAAAGAAAAAAATTCCAACAAATAAGAACGCTCATGCCCTTTAATTTTCTCCAATGTCTCTTTTCTTATGTTAGAATTAATAGTCAAATTATGACTGAGGTTTTCCTCTCAAAAAATATTCAATTAAATTAGTGATGCTCGACCTTAACTGCAAATTAAGAATCACCTGGGGATCTTTTAAAATGACCCAGGTCAGGCTCTCAACCTGGATAAATTTAATCAAAATCCTGAGGGATTCAAACCTAACGTACCAGTGATTCTAATTTGCAGCCAGAATTGAGATCTACTGAATTAAGTCACCAAATTTGTTTCCATGGCATCGGATTTTTATATTGTTCTTGCAAGATATGTAAGGCCAACAGTAGGTCATCCAGTCTGGGAGCACTATAAAGAGATGGATTTGTGGGGAGGGAGGGATTATGGTGGAGGTAATTCCAGAGGAGCCTCAGCCCCAGGGAACATGCAGCCATCATAATCGTTGGGTGAAGATGAATGTATGCTGAGAAGCCTCTTGGGGTTCAGAAAGCTTCCAGTTCTAAAACCACCTGGTGATATCATGTGACAATATGAAAGAGGAATTTGACATCTCTTCCCATGGTCCGGATTGCAGAAATCCTTTCAAAAATGCCTCCCGGGACCATGCCATTTCAACTGCTGAAAATAAGTACAGTTATTCAAGAAAACCAATCTTCTTCCTTGCTCCTTATCCCCTACAAGCTTCCTGCTGCTTCCTCCTCCTCTTTGTTCTCTTCATCTTTCTCTACTTCTACCAATAGTACCACTGCTGGTGCTTCCCAAGGGAGGCATGCAGTGATGATGGAAAAGACAGGAGCAGGGTCAGCTGCAATGCTGTGCCCTGTAACCAGAAGTTCATCTTCACTCTCCTCATGATCTAACTCTAGGGGTATTCATGGTGTTAACATGGGCTGAATACACAGTGTATGCCAGCTTAAAATTCTCTATTTTTCTCATATTCATCTAATTCCTGGAGCAATCCTCTGCAGGATGGACATGTTATCCTTACTTTATAACTGAGGAATCAGAGAGGCAAAATAATGTGCTCAGTGTCACATGCCTGAAAAAATAGCAGAGCTAATGTGCACCTCAATAGCTGCCTCATCGATGGTCAACATTCCACCTCAGCTTCAAAGTGGTATCTCTCTCTCTCTGAACTTCCACAGCACTTATTTTCCCGTTTTGACTTACTTTGCTCCATGTCAGGCTGATTTGTGGGCCCCCACCTATAGGTACTGACTATAGGGTGGTGTTTTGTGTCCTCCATTGTGCCAGCACAGAGTCTTTCACAAACGAAGAATTCCACTCTCCAGTAAGATAACCAATGTAGTGTCAATGATGACATAATGGAATTAGTCCAGTTAGCCTTAGTGGGCGTAAACAGATTAGATCTTGTGGCGAGGTACGCTGATACTCATTTAAATTAATTCTAGATGAGAAAATAGAAGGGACAGAGAACACTACACCACATTCTTAATGCAAAACTGAGTTATGTTATCCTTTAGGGACACAAATGTTTTTTAAATAAATGCAAGAATAGGAGAAGTCAGCAGCAGAATCCAAATAATTTGCTATCACTTGGTTTGAGATCTCAACACTTAATATTTTAAATAAAGACAAGTTAACTTATAAAGTGTACTTAGTTTTAAACTTCTATTCTGAAACTGTAAATAGACTAATTGCTTTATAGGCATTGTGGCCTCAAAAATTTTTGAGACTTGCTCCTGAAGAGGAAATTTAATTCATTTCAAGCTATTGGTGAAATAAGCATATTTTTACTGCTGAGCTGAAAACTCTTGTATAAATAAACAGTGTAGGACTACCCGTCAAAGAAGAAATATAATTTATGAAACCATTGTCCTTTCCGCAGTATGAACACTGGCCAGAGCTCATTTGTTAGCTATGACTCTCATAATAACTAAAGAAGTCAAAAATTCTGACTGTTTGCGATACAAATAAAAACAAATCTCTCCTGGTTGTGATTTCATTTTCTTAGTAATGTGTCTTCCTATAGACAATTTATCAAAAAGCTTCTAAAATTTCATGTAACATAACTACACAGTGCCACAGATGGCCAAGCAAAGGAGTCAATGTATGAAAAAGGGGTTAGAAGACAGCAGGAAGAGAAGTGGGGACATGGTGGTGTTCATCAGGTAGGTAGGGCTAGATTCTATGTCTATACCTGTAGTCCTGTTGAGTTCCTAAGCAATTGTTTATTATAAGCTTGTTTTCCTAATAGAGAGTTCTTGTTTATAATAGAGAAATTTTAATGCAAATATAAGAAGGTAAACAAAAATTTGAATCCTATGCCATACATCCTATTGAACAACTTACATCTACAACTTTCTGGACTTCATATCAAATACATTCAGTATGTATAACAAATTATATTTAATACATTAAATTTTAACCTATTTTTTAATTTAAAATATAACTTCGCATATCAATATATATCTAATAAATCAGTTTAGGCCTAGATAGTATTTCATTGTGTAATAGATCATACATTACTTAATTATGCTGTATTACCCTTTCATTATTCCCATTTTCACTATTATAAATGCTGTGATGAGCGTCCTCATAACAAAATATTTGTGCAGGTGCATGATTTCCTTAGAATACATTTCCAAAAGTGGATTGGCTTGTTTCAAAGGGCATGCCCTTTGAAGACTTTTGAAACATGATGATAAATTGCCCTCTAAAAAGGCTGTGCAAACAAATGCAGTGAGCATTTTTACTGCAATCTCACCAAAATTGAATATTTTGATGTCTTTGAAAAACAGCTTTGCCAATTTGATAAAGGAAAAAATGCACTGTATTTTCCTTCTTCGTTTGCATTTTGTATGTACATTTTCCAAGGTCTATTTACAGGAGATCTATTCTTAGTTTTTCATGCCTGCCTGTCTACATCTAGCACTGAAGAATATGGCCATGGTTGACCTCACTTGGTGCTTTCTTATCTTCCTTTTTTCATGCAAGAGCTGATTCTTCCTGACAAGGTAAACAGTGCCCATGTACATAGAGAAAGAAAGATAAGTTATCACCTACAATATTTCTGGTATGACAAAAAGACCCTTTGAGGATGCATTATAGAGGAGACAGTTGAGATGGTAAAAGTTCTTTCTGGCAGAGAAGGGCCCAGCTTGGATTTTTATTCACAGACAGTGAAACATTGCTTCTGGCCAACCAGATAGATTGCCTAAAGGGCAGATGGCCACAAGTGCCACCAGAGAGGTACAGTTTTCATCAACACCCCTGGCAGCATTAGGCTAAAGAGAAACATTGAAAGGCTCATTCTTGTTGGCACAAACAGGAGAAAAATCACAGAAGTCCACCCAGTTCTACAGGGCCTGCCAATTTCTCTACAAATTGAAAAACACCTGCTGGAATAAATCATCTACAGGAAGCAGAGAAAAGAAGAAAACCACATTACAAACTTCTTCACCTGAGAAGCTAAGACCAGATAGCAACTAGCATAGGAGACTGACCCAGGGGTCTATCTCAGTTGCCAGGACCATGGGAGGCTCTCACATAACTTTTTGCACTGTCTCTCACATGTGAAGTGGCCTTGGATGAGAGAACCCATATCAGAGTCAGAGCTCCTGGGTTTGAAACCTCCTTCACCAAATTCTAAATTTGAGACCATGGGCAAGTTATCACTTTCTCTAATCATTAATTTTCTCATCAACTAAAATTGAAAATCTCTTTTTCATAGTATTCACTATGGATGAACTGTGTTCCCTAAGAATTCTTATGTTGAAGCACTAATCACCAATATGATGGCTCTTTGGAGTTAGGACTTTTAAGGGAAATTTAAGTTTAAATGAATTAATAAGGGTAAAATCTTAACCCAATAAAATTACTGGCATTATGAAAAAAAAAAAAAGGCCTCCCTCTGCATGTACATTCACTGAAGAAGGGCCATGTGAGGATGTAGCAAGAAGGCAACTCAGAATAAGAGATTTCATCAGAAAAAAAATATATAATTTTGTATAGGAAATATATATCACATATTAATTATTCAATAAATTTAACTTTGCTTTTTCCTATTCTTTCTCTCTTCCATAACCTCTCCGCCCAGATATTTGTTCAGCATGCATCTGACTTTCCAATAATTTATTTTGTCTCTGCCTTTTCTCTTTCCACCCCTGACCTTAATATTTCCATCCACATTCTGATAACTAATGTGAATTTCTGAATGTTCCTTCTTTTTGGTCATTTGGTTTTCGTGTTCTCAATGCTGAGATACACTTGATCTTGACTAACGAATTTGTCACTGGGAAGAAAAGTACCTTAAAATAGTGTCAGGCACATAGTGGACTTTGTAAATGTAGTTATTGTCATTATCCAGCATCCTCTAACAATATAATTATTTTTCTTTTCTAGCATTCAGTAAGTGTAGGCATAGTTAGTCATACTGTCCTCCAAATGAGTAGCTGAAACAAGAGTTCGAATGCTAGCTAGATCCTTTGGGGCAGAGGGTAGAGCGAATGGGGGAGGAAAGTTCTTTTCTGTATTGTACAATGCAATGTCCCAGACCAGAAAACACCTGATACCAGGAACCCAACACCACAGAAAGCATGACTCTAAAAAGAACTCCAGAATATTCACTGGGGCAATAGGGTGGGACAGCTAGACTGTTCAGGAACGTCTTGCCAACTGATTTGGGGAAATCCTAGTTGATGTTTTGGGGTTTTCATTTTCTGTCTCTCACATCTTTGCCCAAGCCTACTGAGTTCTCAACAATAAGAGGAGAAGGATCATGTGAAAAAGAAGTATGTTGGTAGGAATCAGCATAGAGATTGTCATTATCAGAATGCCCAGGATGGTTTAAAGCCAAGATAAAACCAAGATGCAGAGCCAGAAGCAAATCACCAAAAGAAACATCAGACTAGATGGTCTTTATGGGGACTATACAGGAAAACAGAAGCAGGGATGCACCAAAGATGATGAAAGCTCCCAAGAACAGCCTGCCATCAGTAGTTCGGGGTTGAAAATCATGCAGGTTGAACGTCCACTAGGGTATCTCCTCTCCATAGAGTATCAGTGTGTATCATCAGGGCGGTGTTGCATTAAGGAGGCAGTATTGCCTAATTGCTAGGAGACTTCATTCTGAAATCAGATTGCCTTAGTTCATATCCCAGCCCTGACACTTATAGCCATATTATCTTAGGCAAATAACTCAACTTTTGTGCCCTATTTTCTTTGTATGTGAAAAGGCACAAACTACAATATAGACCTAACAGAGTTGTTTGTGGGAATTAAATAAGACAATATAAGTAAAATACTTAAAATAATTCCAGATTTAGAGCCAGTACTTAATATATATTTTTGGTTATATAATAATGTTATTATCATAATCATCACTATTAATTTATGATTGCTGCTTTGTTCCGTGGTGTGTGTGTGTTTGTACACAAACCCCCTCTAAGTCCTAGCAGGGAAGCATACCTAAACATGAGATTTAGGATCTTGTTATTCATGAAATCCATCTGGCTATCTTTCTATCTCTTTTTAATATGTATCAATGTGCCATTTTCATCCAGTTCACAAAAATAATAAATACCAATTACTGAATTCTTCATAGAAGGTACTTGGTATATACATGTAATTATATTTAATTTCATAATATGACCATGAAGAAATACTATTATTATATTCTCTGGAGCAGAAGTCAGAAACTATAAGTTTCAGTCCAAATCCAGCCCACCACTTGTTTTCTTATTTGTTGGTTTGTTTTTGGTAATAGGGATTGAACCCAGGGGCACTTAACCACTTTTTTTTTTTTTTAATTTTGAGACATAGGTTGTTACAGTCTCTCTAAATTGCTGAGTCTGGCTTCAAACCTGTGATCCTCCTACCTCAGTCTCCTGAGCCACTGGGATTACAGACATGTGCTACAGTGCCTGGCCCTACACCTGCTTTTATAAAATACAGTTTTATTAGAACAGAGTCACACCACTCAATTACATACTCTATGGCCACAGTCATCATACAACGGTCAAACTGATTAGTGGAGACACAGACAATATGGTCCACAAAGCCAAAAATATTTTCTATCTGGCACTTGAAGAAAAACCTCTCTGACCTCTTCTCTGAAGAGGAGAAATTGAGAGTCAGAAATAAACCCTGGAAGATGCTGTCTACATAGCAAAGATTGAAACTCAGGTCTGTCTGGCTTTAAGCTCAAGCTCTCAATCAGCATAAGTCTCCTAAGTTACTGGTCTTAAAGTAAAGGCTAAGAGAAAATAAATAGATGGAGCTATATGAACATCAATTAGTCATCTAAATATCCAACATCAGGCCTATGAGTCTACATCATTTTCCACCATTGCCACTGACCAGCTAGGCTGGCTGTCCTTGACTGTCTCATCAAATGCCAGGCAACATGTAGTGAGCCCCAAAACACATATTTTCCATTATGTCCACCGCATTGCTCCAGCAGTACAGGTTTGTCTTTTTCAGTGTTACATAAAACAAAGAAATTTCTATTGATGCTTTTTCCTCTACAGATAATACAGTTCCTGTATGGGGGTTGTTAGCAGCATTTTTAACTTTCACTTGAATATGCCTGAGGGGTGGGGAGGTAGGAGGAAAGAGGTTAATTCACATTGAGTTCCAAAGTGGTTAGTCCCATCAGATTGTACAGGGCGAAGGCTCAGTTTACAATTGGAGCTAAGAGAGCAGGATGTTATATTGGAAAGAGTTCAGTATTATGAGATCAAACAGCACCTCATAAACATTGGTGTGCCTAAGAGTTATCTAAAGACATAAATTTCTGGGTTCCATCCTGAGAAATGCTGATTCCATAGTAGTACCCAAGAAATGACATTTCTAACAAGCGGATTCTAAGCCACACTGCATAGCTCTGAGTCAGCAAAACTGGCTATGGTCAGTTGCACATAATTATCTAAGCAAGTCACTAAAGCCTGGACTTTACTGTTTTCATTTAACAAATGGAGCTACTATGCTGATAGTCAATGAAAGAGGAAAGAGTAATGCAGAAGTTGTTTAATATGTAGAAAAAAAATAAAATGGGATTTCCTAAGCAAACAGTTATGTGGCAAGAACTGCACTCAGCACTTTACATGTTATCTCTATTCTCACCAGAACCTGATAATGAGAGATCACCATTTAATAGGCACTAGGCACATAAGAGGTACCATGTCCAAGATCCAGAGCTGGGAAGTAAAAGAACTGCAATCCCAGATTTGAATATCATCAAAATATGCTTTTCAACCCCCTAGCAGATATCATGAGTCTGCTAACTCTACCTGCAACTGCTTAAGTGGCAACACAATCCAGAATGCAGGGAAAGGCTGAGGCTCCTGATTACAAGTAGTAGCCACAGCCTCCAGTCAGAGGAGTGAAGACAGCTTCCCCATTTGCCCTCTGCTGATGATGCTATTTGATGGAGTGCTTGAGACCAGTGATTACCCACTCTTGAAAGCAATCATTTCATTCTTCATCCTTCAATGGCCTGCAGCAGGGATGCCTAGGGCTGATAGAGCTTGCAGCCAAAGGTGAAAAAAAAATCTTTCAAAACCCAGGTAGCTCAAATAAACACCTCTTGAGAAAATATATTTCAGAATTAAATGTTTAATGCTAGGTTTTCGTTTTGTAACAGCAATGGGCTGTGGAAACGAGTGCCAAAGAGCAGGAGGAAACTTGCAGCGACCCTCGCCAATAACAGAAAATTATTTGTTGCTTCCCAAAGTGGTATTTGAGCCCAGCGGGCTGCACTTAAGATGTGACTGGATAATGGCTGTGTGACACACCCCCTAATGGAGCTGTCACACAGGCACCATGGAGCAGCATGAGCTGTAGCTTTGAAGAAGCTACTCCACTGCCAGGCTTGTGCTTATGCTGCCTTGAGCCAGGATGAAAAGTGATCCTCCTGGCTGCTTCAGGATGCTTGAGGGATATCATGCCTAGGTGCAGAGGAGAAGTACCCCTTTCACTGAATGTATGGGACATCACAACTGAAGTCACCAGAAGCAGAAACAAAGGATGGGTTCCTTTTGGATTTCTAGGGTGTTCTCCCAACAACTGAAACAATTGGAAAATGACCCCATCAGAAATCCCCTATTCATCCTTTTGTATTTGTGGGAAAACTTACACAATAAATCCCTGCAGAGGAAAAAGAAGATGCATTAGTTTCCTATTGAGCTAGATAAAAAATTAGTATAAATTTAGTGACTTAAAACAGACTTAAGATGGAGAAAATGCTAATAATGCAGATTATCCCTTCAAAGCATATCATGTCTATAACTGTTTGAAAAAAGAATTTTTCAATACTCTAAAACTTTTATCCAATTCCCCAAATAATACACATCACTGACAAATAAGTTAGAACACATGTCTCCATTGTTTTCACATTCATCTTGCTAGTTAATATAGATGAAAATGCCACATAACATTCATGGACCTGCACTCATTCATCAATAACAAAAGGTCAGGTGAGGATAAAAAAAAAGTTCAGACTCTGAGCTTCAGTCGACCTTATCACTTATAATAAAGAGTACTGCACAGTCTATGCACAGTGTGCATACTTTGTCAGTAAAATTCTAACAAATGTGGAAACATATAAATGCACAAGCACACATTCTTTTTTGTAGAGCTGGTGACTGAACAATTTTTCCTGCATCACTGATTATGTTCTTCAGAAAGAATTTGCAACTAAGACAAGTTACAAATAAGAAGAATACTCTAAAGCCTTATCCTCATCACTAACTGTAGCTCAGGGAGATGAACCTCAAGTTGGGAAGAGACTAGTGGCAAACTGGCTGGAACACTGGGCTATATCCAATGCAAAGCAGGCAAAGGTCAAGACTGTGTGAGAATAACTTTGAATAAAATCTTCTCAGGGCTCAAATAAGATGGCTCCATAGAAAAAAGAAGCCAAAGGGAACTGTACAAAGATTTTTCGCTTCCTTCTTTGAGTCTGTCACTTCTATGTGATGTGCCCTTTGGGGTTATCTGTCTTCCTTTCTCCCCTTATCCTACAGAACAGTGTACAGAAAGTCTCTTGAGGGCTCTCAAGTGTAGGCTGTATCTGGCTTATTCATCCTGTTAACTTTAGAACCTGGCAAAAGAATAGGCACTCAGTAAAATATTTATTTTAGGAATCAACAGGTAAAAGAAAATAGTACTAGGACCCTTTCCTTTATTTTTAGTTTAAAGGATTATGACTGGAATTCTGTAGACATTACGAAAGCAACCACACACCCTCATACATGCACGCAAAGAGATATAAGCAAAATTTTTAAAAGTAGAGCTTACTAAGGACAGTTTACATTCCTACAGAAGATAATAACTATGCCTTCCAAGCACAAGGCTGCCGTTCTATTTTCATAAACTGTGCAGTAACCACGTATGCTCTTCATGCAGGAGCCATATTGTGTTCTGCTTCCTAGGAGCTGAGGTACATAAGACCTTCACAAGTCAAAAAACTAACCAAACCAACCAAAACTTGTTTTCTGCTCTAAGCCTTTGGTGGACAAAATTTTGTAGCTTGTTTATAAAGTAGCAATGAGAGCAGACTGACGTTTCTCGAAATTCTCCGTTTCACTTAACTATTCTCATTTCTTGTCCTGGAGGACAGGGAAATTAACTAATACAAGGAGTTTGCAAAAGCATCTAAGAACAGTCCAAGCCAAAGCAGGCAAGAGATGTTCCCAGGCAGTCCAGCACCAAGAACAGGAACCAAATCTGTTGGCAAGTTTGGGACATAAAAAGTTGAAGACTAAGACAAAAGACTCTAGAAGTAGGTGGAAACTAAAAATTGGTGGATAGAAACAATAGGGACAGGGAGCTGGGGCTGTAGCTCAGTGGTAAAGCCCTTGCCTTGCATGTGTGAGGCACTGCATTCGATCCTCGGCACCACATAAAACTAAATAAAGATATTATATGTCCATCTACAACTAAAAAAAAATAAATAAAGAGATAATAGGGACAGGATCAAAGCAATATAGACATGATAATTGCTATTATTAAGGCCTTAGACCCACCTGATATTCATTTTCATCCGCTACTATTTGAGCAATGTGATGATAGCTGTGTAGTTGAAAGGTACAAGGTCAATATAAATACAGGTGCCTATCACTACTGTAAGTCATCTTCTGAATCACAGATTTACCATATAAACAGATTTAATTCATAAAAACAACGTGTCAAAACTTTTACCAAAAAAAAGAGGAAAGGTAATTCTTCATGATACCTCTTTAAGTATCTAAGGCATACTTAATAACTAGAAGTTCCAAATTCTACCAAAACTTTTATTCTTCATTTATCTAGGGTTTTAAGGTCACAGACCTAGGCCTAAAGTAAATTCGAAATTTATAGCTGGGTTATAGAGAGGTGGGCCATACTATTAAGTAAGTAAAGGATAAAACAACTTTGAAAAGAGAATTTAGATTTGGTGGTGGAGAGCAGCAACATGTAAGAACAAGCTCTTCATGAATTACATTATAGGGAGATGTATTCTAAAATGAAAAGTACTACTGAAGGCTAATAGCAGCTTGTTTTTGTCCTCAACACATCCCATTTAAAAAAGTGAAATTAAAAAATAAACTTTGAATAGGAGTTCTAGGATAACGGGTAGGCCAAACGAATACTGAAAACTTTGGAGGGGTTGGATTGGTGGATATGTTCTCAAAATTGACTCTCCAAAGTGGCTAAAAATGAAGTAGGAATTCTTACGAATTTGGAACATCCAAACCTTAGAGGTCTTAGTATGTACAAATTTTTGCCTGGGATGCTACATGGAAGATTCTTACATTGGATGTAGTAGGAAGTTAAGAATCCCATATTTATTATTTGTAAGATAAGAGTTGAATCAGGCTAATCCTTGTTTATTAAAAGGATAATCATGGCAATAAGGTAAAGAAACATTTGCCAGAGAATCAAGGTTAGAAATAGCAATGTGGCCATACCTAAAGAAACTAGAATAAAAGGTTAGTCTGTATTTGTTGAAATTTTAGGGACTTTGGTAGCACATATCTGGGAATTTTAGCTGTTGATGGACTATCATTATTGTGGCTAAGCACTAAACTTCTCTCACTGCTTGTTTCTTTCTGTTTCTTCCTTCTCCACTTCTGACCCCAATTCTTTGCTTATCCATCATGTCTGCTGCTTCTAGTTTGGACTTACTCATAAGTTTGTTCACTCCTGTCCATCATGGTCCTTCTCTATGCTCCCAGTGCTCCAAAATGATCCAATATGACATGTTCTATAGTACATACAGAGAAGTACAATGTAGAAAGGGAACTGATTATCCCATAAAAGCCATTGTTTGGTTGAGCTTCTTTCTAATACTAAGGTCTAAGATAGGCCATATGTTAGCTTGAGGTCTGCATTTGAATCAGGATCTTTACATCTGATCCCAATAGCTGCGTACAGGGTAGGAGGCTGAATTATCATGTCTCTCTTGCTTTGCTTCTGTCCCTATTGTTTCTGTTTTTTTTTAAATATTTTTTAGTTTTAGATGGACACACGATATCTTTATTTTTATGGGGTGCCGAGGACCAAACCCAGTGCCTCACACATGCTGAATCCTGTGGTAAGGAAGAGATGTCCACATATTGTCAAGGCAGTATAGCTTCTCTTAGGGACAGAATAGTGAACATCTTGATTAATCTGTATAGAAAAGTAGGCAGGAATAACATGGGATAAATAAGTCTCTCAGGTCTGTGTCTACTCTCAGTCTAATTCAGACAAATCGAAGCCGGTATGCAAAAATGATTAATAAAATCCCACAGCCAAGCCCAGGAGGGAAACTCAAAAACGGTACCAAATATGAATTCTGGTGGTCATGTGAGAGGCACCACTGTTGTTTCACCAACCATCCAGGTCATTTTGACAACAACTGAGCACTCAGAAAGTGAACTGTTTTCCATGAATGATAGAAAGTATTCCCTTTTCCCAAGGACCAAAATAAAAAGCAATCATCAAATCCAGCAGCCTGATATTTTTGTCTGGTTAATATCTTAGACAGTGTGAAGAGGGGGACAATGGGCTGGACTTGGCACATTCTCCCATGCTGAGACTGTAAGCCAGGAATATTTTTCCTAGAAAGCAACCCAGTGGGGAGCCTCTGTGAGAGAGTGAAATATAAATTATTCATTTTCTGTTCTTTGTTACTACCCCCAGAAAGCCTGGTTTTGCAGAAGCAAATAAGACTCAGAAGTTACCATGACAGGGCTCTGTGCCCTCAACTCAGCTGCAGATCACTGTTTCCCAAGAAGTATACACACCACTAAGGACTGCAGGTGGTCTGAATGGTAGCAGGAGAGGAGTCCATGGTATGATTGAGAGGCAGACCCACACATTCACTATGGCTCAACCATTTGTGAAGTGCATAAATTCTCCAATTCTGTGGAGCTCGGTTTTATTAGCTATAAGAAGAGGGTAATCTGAGGATGTTCTAGAAGGGAAGGGCTGGTTTGGAAAGGACACGACTAAGGCGGTAGGCCCTCCTGACCAGCCAGCCTCCCTGACTCAGGGGAATTTTTTTTTTAACTACATGAAAATATCAACTACAGAACTAAAACCTTGGAGCCCCAAAAGGGAGCAATTGCAGCACAGCAGACACAAAGTAAAGAAATTCACTCTTGAGGAGTGACTGCTGCCTGCAAAAGGAACCAGCACCATCGTTAATGCAATAGAAGGCAAAGCTAGGTCCAGCCCTGAAGATTGTTTTCCAACAGCAACATGTGGCTGTGAAAGAACCTGCAGCCTGCCAACAGACTGATCATTTTTCTAGTATTCTCTTCTTCTGTAGTTTAGAAATAGAACTGGGCTCTTTGAACCAAGCAAGTAGGAATCGTAGACAATTTATAGAGGAAAATCTTAAATTAATCCAGTGATTAGCCCAAATATTAAAAACAAAACAAAAAGAGGAGAAAGGTGACCTTATTCATACCAAATTGATGAAGAGGATCAGGCAAGTTTCATTTAGTATTTCAGTCTCGGGCAAGGGAACTTCAAGGTATCTACCTACTCAGAGCCTCAGAAACCTGCTATACTCACTGCCTGAAAAGGCCTCTAGTCGCCCTTAGCTTCTTTCTGGTAGGTTTGCCTCCCTTCTACACCTTCCAGGGTTCTTATTCAAATCAACTCTTGCCCAGGTAAGAACTGTGAATAGGCCTCTTGCTGTTCCAACTCCAAATCAAATAATGACCTCTGGCTATCAAAGCAGTCTGGTTAAGTAAGAGACAGAAGGATTAAGGGCCTCCACCTGCCTCTTTGTCATCTGTATCACCAGTAGTCATGTTGCTTTTATGGCTCCCTGTATTAAATACAAGGCACTTATCCTGAGATCCAGGAGGGTCAATGACCAAGTATTACCAATAGTCCCTAGGAGTTTCAAATTACATTGATGCCACAACTACTCATCCTCACTTGCCATTTCCATGTAAGTTTATCCTTTGTTGCCCCACCAAAATCCATATACAGGGATCTGCCAACAGAATTTTCAAAAAAAAAAAAAATGGACTTTTCTCACAAAATTGCAGTGATGTGTTACACTCTTGACCTGTAGTCTACGTGACTTGTATTACAGAGACCTTTCATTGTTTATCAGATTCAAGAAAGGAGAACTGTGATTGCAAACTTGAAATTGATGCATATTTATCATAAGGGGAAAGAACAAGAGAAAACAGGAACAAAATATCTGAAAATCTGCTGGGCGCAATGTTGCATACTTGGAATCCCACCAGCTTGAGAGGCTGAGGCAGGAGGATTTCAAGTTCAAAGCCACCCTCAGCAAAAAGGTGCTAAGCAATTCAGTGAGACCCATCTCTAAATATAGGGCTGGGGATGTGGCTTAGTGGTTGAGTGCCCCCAAGTTCAATCCCTGGTACAAACACACACACACACACACACACACACACACAATCTAAAAATCTACTCCTAATTATAGAAAAGCACAAAGAATAATGTTATTTTGTTCATTTGATAGCAAGTAAATATATAAGTGTGTGTGTGTGTGTGTGTGTGTGTGTGTGTGTGTACAGGGCCTACCAAGTTACGGCATCCTTGAATACCTACAAAACAAACCAGGAGTCTTGTCACAGTTTCATCCCTTAGTAACCTGCCATCCACTTTAAGACTGTCAGGCCATTTGTGAATATGCACCCAGAGAAGCTGGATGGGCTGCTTGGGTCACCTTCAGCTATCTTTAGGAACTTACTTTCTCATATAAATGTAGATTCATGAATATCTATTTATTTCCACAATACTTTGAGAAAGTTTGTTCCTATTTTTTTCAGTTGTAGTCTTAGTGACTTGTTTTTACAGAGGTCATTCATTATTTCTTGGTATACAAAAAAAGGAAAATTACAATTGGAAAACATAATGTTTCCCTCCAGAGGACAAGATGAGAAAAATGGAAACAAGTATCTACAAATCTACTCCTAGTAATAGAAAAGCATATAAAAAAGATGATGATTGCTCAACAAATACCAATTAAAATAGATACACAGATATGTATATATGTGTGTATATGTGTATGTACATACACATGCACTTGTGTGCATTTCTTTTATGTGACAGTATATGCACTGGCACTCACTGCCAGGAGAAAACAGATAGGGGAACAAGTGACCTGCTAGTTGTTGCCTAGAGTTTTCCGTAGAATAAAGCAGAGGCACAAACAACGTGTCATTTGTTCCCCACATGAAGGCCTGGGGAAAAGGAAAGGATGTGGTGTTAAAATTTCAGAACTGTTGCAGAGGAGTTGAGTCTTGAAGGAAAAGCTTTTCTCTCTATGTGGACAGACATGGAAGGCAAACACCCTGCCTAGAGGTGTGGGTGGTTCTTCAGCATTCCATGAAAGGAATGGAGTGAAAAGTCAAGGAGAAAGGTAAGACTGGTGAGGCAAAAAGAAAATTTGAATCCTATTCTTTGCTTTCTGTGTTTTATGTTCAATTCTTGGGTGAAATCGTGAGTTCCAATTCTGATCGGTCCCTATTTGCAGCTCTAAATTACATGGTGAAAGGAATTCTGAGAAATGTTCTGACTCTGAGGGGAAAAGAGTCATGATCTCTCATACCATGAATATGTCTAAGACTATCATCAATACAGGTGTGGAGCATGGCAACACATCTGCCAATTACTGATCATTACAGCTGAGACAGGCTAGACGCATAATAAATATTCCCTGACTGAGAGACTAGAGAACATCCTCAGATTTGCTCACCCTAGAAACACGAAGCTGTAATTATCCAGGATTGGTTTTACATGCATACCTGTGACACTGAAATTTTAACTACATTCCCCTAGGTGATTAGTTTCATGACTTGTTAGTAGCATATCACCACTTTCCAGGCACACCTGGGGATATTGAAATTAAGGGCCAGTATTCTCTCCAGAAAAGTCAATTAAACTGTTAAATGAAAAGAAATGCCTGTGTAACCCATACATGACCCTATGGCAATAAAACCCAATTCCACTACGTCCACAGAGACAGGAGTATTCAGGATCCATCTCAGCTGTTAAACACCAACCACATCACCCTCATCCATTGGTGATACATGCTTTTACTGAAGAAATATTACACTATGTGCTCCCTCCTAATAGTTCTCAGAGCACCCCTATTAGCCTCCCCATTTCCCTCTTTCATCCACACATGCCCCCTACAAATCTGTGGTGTGCCAGGTTCTGTGATCTCCCAGGTGAATAAATTGAGAGCTAAACCCCTTGGAGCCCAAACGCTAACGGGAAAAACAGTATTGAGACAAGGAATTACATCTTCCAGTGAAAGCTCAGTCCCCAAACTTCTCTAAGGCCTATGTTTGCAATAGCTTCACAAGGATTTTTATCAGACCTTTTTCTTTCAGCCACAGGAGAACTTGTTTCATTTTGTTGACAGTTATGATTTTTGTTCTCTCTCATTTCTGCAGTATCTTTGTTTTTCAGCCGTGGAACTGACATCATTCCCCAGCTAGTTTTCAAAGGACCTTCCTCCGTGTGGTTTTTATTATTATAGAACCAATAGGAACAGATATCAAGTTCAATCCACATGTGCTTTTATCTTCTTGTTAGCCCTGTTGGACTAGATGTTTGCCTCTGAGATCTCTGGGATTCTGTTTTCTGGGGGTTGTTTGTTTTTTCTAGTCTGCACATAGAATCTGCATAAGATGTCCTCCAACAACTTCCCTGGCTTTATCAGACCTCTGATAGAATACCTCCACCAGCACACCCCTTGAAATCCAACACCAGTAGGACCTGCCTGAACACTTACAAGATAGGGATTCAGAAATTGGGTAAATTACAGCTTTAAAACAAGATTGATTAGTACTTTACCAAGTGTTTTGCAAGCAAATACACCCCAAACTGGTTTATACCAATGGTGAGCTTCCATGCATGCCTGGCCTCTAGCTTCAATCATCAGATGTAAGTAAGAGAGGAAAGGCTGATGACAATTCTGTGGTCATTACTGTAGCCCAAAAATCCACATGTTAATTATGGGAACCATTTCTTTGATTCATTGTCTCGATTTAAACTGCTTTACTTTCCTTTGAGAACAGGTATTTTAAAAAGACCATATTTTTTCAAAGTTTCTATTGCCAGCCTATGACTAGCAGGAATACCAGCTGGACATTCGGTCTTTTTCAACATCTTAGTCTCTTTAGCCAGATTTGATCTGTCTCTCCTGAGCTCAACCTTGCGTCATTCAGAAAAATAATTCAAATAGCTTTTGCCTCAAAGTGGTTCATTGAGAGATTCT
>NW_026000174.1:39669876-39735603 GCF_001458135.2 Marmota marmota marmota | reverse complement strand
ACAGAGAATGAGGTCTGCTCTGATTAGCATAGAATCCAGCCAGTTCTTTTTCTATGATCAAGGATGATTTTTTTTTCCCACTTCTATCAGGAGGTTTAGAATCTACCAGCTGGAAACATTTTCTCTAAAAACAACAATGTTAAAGTCTACAGGGGTGGAGGTTACAAAGCAACACTTCCTCAGAAAAGCTTACGTTATATCAGACCTTGATTTAGTATGTGTTCTTTCTAGAGAGGACAAAAGCTTTAGCGGAAAAGCAACCTTAACATGATGGGGGAAGCTGGAAGCCCATCACCCCGGGAGGAAGGAAACATAACAATCTCAGAAGTTCTTTACCTTGCTTCATAACCAGAGTAATGATCAGTTATTCTACGATTCAGATCATAAAGGAGAACTGGACTTTTCCTGGGTAGAAAAAAGAAAATTTATATATAATTTCATATACATATATATATATATTTTTTTTTAATTTATTTTGTAACAGCTAGTCCCACAATAAACCACACCTTCCCTTATTCATGCTTTTATGAGATACTCCCTGCTTAAATCTAGATTGAGATTTTGATTTGCCTGAAACCTGTAAGATATAATATAAAGGAGGCTGCATAGTCTCTCTGGTTGGGTCAGAAGAAATCTTAGTCTCTGTACTGTGTGGGTCTCTGGTGTGCTAACTCTGGAGGATATAAGACTCATGCAACAAGACTGACTTGTGCATAAAGAAGTCACACTGGATGTCCAGCCTAGTTGAGTTTTCTGGGGCTAGCCCCAGGTTATATCTCCAACACAAGAGCAACCAAGCAGCAACTACCCAGAAAAGCTTATCAGACCTATATTATGAGAGACGATACATTGTTGTTTTTAGTTACTAAGATTAGGATGGAGGATGGGGAAGATGTGGTTACACTGAAAAAGGTAACAGCAAAAAGTGAGGGAGCCAACTCCCAAAGTTACATGGCATTAACCCTGAATTATATAAGAACTTTTAGTTGAAATGGTCTTAACCAACAAAAAGGATATTTTGATTTAGGTAACTGAAAATTCTACTTGTAGAAAATTCAACCCATAACTAGATCTAAGCCCTCAAATAATGGAATAGAGAATGGATCTCATGTCTTCACTTCTGCTCTTCAGTGGACTCTAATCTCCAGCCAGCTCTTCTTAGCTTGTGAGAGCAAAGTGGCCACCAACTGTACCATAATGTTTGATGCTTATCCTCTGAGAGACCCAGTGGAAGTACAGCTTTTCTTTCTCAGCAATTTCAACATGCATCTGTGATTGGTGTGGATTGGCCTGGCTTGGGCCATAAGTCCACTCACAGAACCAGAGATGATACCAATACCTCTTTAAAAACACATGGGCTGAGTAAAGAAGGAGTGAATCTTCAAGAAAACTAGGATTTTTATATAAGCTAAGCTATAACTTCATTTTCAGTAACAGAAACAGTATAAATATCTTTTAAAAACAAGTTCATTTTTCTCTCACATATGAGTTCAAGAAAAGCAGCCTCTCTCTTCTCTGAAAGCATCAGAGACTCAGAATTCATTTATCTCATTGCTTTGCCATTATTAAAATATAGGTCTAGTCTCTTGAAATAAAACAGCTGCTGCAGCTCCACACATCAGTCACATCACCTTAAGCTGGAAGGAGGATAAAAGTAAGGAAAAGATGTGTTCCTTCTCTTTAAGGGAAAGACCCAAAAGTCACACATACAACTTCTGATCACATTCAACTTACTGAGTTCCCTAGGCCACATCTAGCTTCAAGATAGAGGAAATGTCATTTTTTATAGTCTTGTACCCTATTAAAATTTCTGTTTCTGTGTAAGAGTCTTTTTGGAAGACAACTAGCATTCACTAATATATGCAGTTACACGTAGAAAAAGAAATGGGGCCAAATAGAAAAAAAAAAATACGTTCCAAATACCTTGCCTGGATTTTTATAAATAGGTTGTTTTTTTTTTTTTACCAATATGGAAAGTTTCCCTTAAAAATTGCTACCAGAAGCATTCTACTACTAATGACCCTCCATTTCTCTAAAAAGAGTCTTCAAGGTGATTGTTTTCTTTTGTTGTTTTTGAAGATCGTGCTTGCATTTTTAATTAAAAAAAATAAAACAGGTAAATTAGGATATTTTCATGATCCTATCACTAAAATTAGTAAACACTATCATGTTTTAATAGGGGCGACAGACCTTTTATCTTTTTCTTTTAGAAAATAATATTATGTTGGGAAACTGAAGTGGAAGGATTGCTTGTTATAAACCTGTTTACTATAAACCTGGGAAACACTGCAAGGCCCTATCTCAGAAACAAAACCAAAAAAAGAAAATAAAATATGACATATTCAATTGAAATCCTGTATGACATTCCCTTCCCTTTCCAGGTATATCCCACTTCTTGAATTTTGCATGCATCAATGCACATTACAATAATTTCTCTAACAATAACAGTAATGATAGCAAACCCAGTGCTTACCATGTGTAGGCACTGTTGAGAGAACTCGAAAATATTAACTCATTTCATCTTCATAATAACCAAGAGATAGGACTATTATTATCCACATTTTAGAGATGAAATAGTCAAAGAATAGAGAAGTTAAATAACTTTCCCAAGGTCACAAAACCAGAAGAAGTGGAGCCAGGTATTTGAATCCATGCATGCTGACTTTGAATGAAGTTCATGCTATTAAAAATCACTAATAGCAGAGCTGGGGTTGTGGTTCAATGGTAGAGTGCTTACTTAGCATGTGTAAGGCACTGGGTTCAATTCTCAGCACCATATATAAATAAACGAACAAAATAAAGGTCCATCAACATCTAAAAAATAAAAATAAAAAATCACTAATAGCAAACTGCCACTCTGTGATAGTAAGAATAGGTTAATTTAAAAAATAATATTCATGGGAGGGGAGGGGAGGGGAGAGAGGATAGTAGAGGATAGGAAAGGCAGCAGAATGCAACAGAAACTAGTATGGCAATATGTAAATCAGTGGATGTGTAACCGATGTGATTCTGCAATCTGTACACGGGGTAAAAATGGGAGTTCATAACCCACTTGAATCAAAGTGTGAAATATGATATGTCAAGAACTATGTAATGTTTTGAACAACCAACAATAAAAATTTTTTTAAAAAAAGAAAAAAAGTACCATCAACTGGTCTTTGATAAAGGAACAAAGGGTATATAATGGGAAAATGTTTTCTCATAATTAATTCCAAATGGGACATGGTCAGCATGAAAATAACATTAATCTGATGGGCTATCTCAATTGGAAGTTTTGGCTAAATAATTATATTGTAAACAAGTAGTAGTATTTTGAAAGCAATCTTTTCAGCTGAGCAGTAGTTCTCAACAGTGGGCTTAAAATACTCAATTAAGCTATGTTGTAAACTGGTACCAATTGTAATCACAGAAAATTAAATCCCAAACACCATAATCCAAAATGTTAAATTCTGAAAAAAACCAAATTCCTAAAGTCTAACATCCTGAAAATCATAATATTAAAAGATGAACATCCTATGCTGATCCACAGTGGGGGTGGGGGGGAATGGAGGAATTTTAGATAGGGCAAAGGGGAGGGAAGGGAAAGGAAGGGAAGGGGAATGGGGGTAGGAAAGATGGCAGAATGAGATGGATATCATTCCCTTACATGTATGAAGTACATGCATGAAGACACAAATGGTGTGACTCTACTTTGTGTACAACCAGAAATATGAAAAACTGCGGTCTATATATGTACTATGAATTGAAATGCATTCTGCTGTCATGTATAGCAAATTAGAATGCTAAGTGAAGTTAGCCAATCCCTAAAAAAAACAAAGGCTGAATGTCTTCTCTGATAAAAGGGGGGTGACTCAAAATGGGATAGGGAGAAAGAGCATGAGAAGAAGATTACCACTAAATAGGGAAGAGAGGTGGGAGGGAAAAGGAGGAAGAAGGGGAATTGCACGGAAGAAGGAAAGAGATCTCATCGTTATACAGATTACATGCATGATGATGTGAAGGAGAAAAAAAAAGAAGTGTGTCACATTAGATTGGGTAGAGAGATGTGATGAGAGGGGAGGGGGGGGGGAGGGGGGATAGGAAGGACAGCAAAATAAAACAGACACTAGTATTGCTGTATGTATATCTTTGAAAAAAATAATAATATTCAGTCTATGTTAAATATCTCAAGACACATGTACTAATGAAAAACTTTCTTCAAAGTGAACAAATAAAAAAATATATTTCCATTGTCCAAAATTAACCAGCCATGAGGACTGGAAAAATGTCATAGCTAAATAATAGACACTCTAGCTAACTTATCAAAATGGTGTGACCAAACCAAGGCAATTGACTGTTCTCAAAGAAATCAAAAGTACTGAAATCTTATTGAACAGCACTTGCACAATGAAAAGTCCTCTTCTGCACTCTTCTACATATACCAACAAGTAAATAATAGCATCATTCGGCTGATAATTATGTTGTGTTTGTATTTTAATGTGAGCATAATTAATAAATATTTATTAACAATATAAACTCTGCCCTTCAATTTAGTGGAGGGATTCCAAGAAATAAGAAAAAAGCCAACAGAATAAGAAAGTTACCATGAAAAGATGCTTAATACAAAGAAAAACTTCTCAAGGTAGAACTCTGTAAAGCAACTTTTCCCAAAGTTATCTTTTGAGAAGAATTACAAAATTTTATGTGAAGAACAAGAAGGAAGTGCTTCTTGCTTAAATAAGTTTGAGAAATCTTGAGGCAAACACAGGATAAAACATTTTCTTATTTCACAGAAAATGACAGTTTGAAATGTGGAAAATTTAAGAAGATTCAGATACCAATTGGCCCCTCTACTCTTGCCCAAGGAGAGGATCTAGTAATTTTGAATTCAGAAGCATGGTGAGTCAGTAATCCCACATCTAAGAGTCCATTGACAGATGAGTGGATAAAGAAAATGTCACATACACACATACACGCACACATACATACTTTATTATCTGGCTTTAAAAAGAAAGAAAATTCTTCCATTTGTGACAATATGAAAGAAAACTTGAGGATGTTATGGTAAGTGAAATAAACCAGATATAGAAAGACAAATACGACATGATCTTATTGTAGAATGGTGGTTGGGGAATGGAGGAAAGGGAGAGATACTGGTCAAAGGGTATAATATGAATAAATTCTAAAGACCTACTCTACAGCATAGTGGCTAAAGATAATAATGCATTCTTGAAATTGCTAAGGGAGATCTCAAATGTTCTCACTATTGAAAAACAGCAACAAAAGCATGGTCAATAATTTCAAAATGTACACAATATTAAAACATTACTTTGTATACCATAAATATATACAATTTTTACTTGTCAATTGTACCCCAATAAAGCTACTGGAAAAGTAAAAGCTCTGCTGGTAATGAGAGAAATTTTATGTAGATTTTAAATTAAAAGCTGGAGACTTCAATTTAGAAGTTAGGTAACAAACTGATCTAACTAAATAGTATCTAAATTATTACTGCCAAAAAGGTATGGCACATAGTACTGAAAATGCAAGATATCTCCCTGCTGCAAACACACACAAATATATAACTAAATAAATTATTAATCCCATGAATAAATTTGGAAGATAATTTTTCTACATTATTCTTTTAAAATCTTTAAAAAGTCCCCAGAGGTTTTGAAAAAGTTACGCTTACAAAGTGGAAGAAATTAAAAATCAATTATCAGCCTGATTTTCTATCTACTCCTTGTCCCCAAATTGATCTTGCTTCTGCCATATAAAATAGAACTTCAACTATAAATGCCAATTTGTTCAACCCAGAAGCACTTATCAATTAAAGGACATTAAGATGCAACGATGAATAAGCAAGGTGGAGCCCTGAAAAAGAATGGAAATTGTATAACGAAATTGTGGTCTGTATGCATGCTCCCTTTGCTGACTTTGGGACTTAAGAGTTATTTGTAAAAGTCCATGATAATCCTCTCTACTAAGGGCACTTAAAAAAAATTCAAGTGCTTTGGCAACTTACGCCTGCATATATTATTAAATAATACTATTTTGCATAGAAATTGGATTTCTTCACAGATTTATAAACAATCCCTTGGTCTCTTAAGAAGACATGTATTAGAATAAAGCAATATCGCATTAAAATTTATTTGGTAAACCAACTAAATTAGGTGGCCTGACATACTTTACTATGCCAAATTTGGTATGCTAGTAGCTTCCCTGGAGAACGAAATTATTTTTTCATGGATGTACTGAAATATCTTTGATCCTATTTCCTGTTTCTCCTCCTATTGTGCTTTTATTCCTGGTGCCCTTTCTCAATCCATCCAGGGATATCTCAATTACAGAATTTGTGGTTTGAAAAAATTCCTAATAAAACATGTGTTTAATTTTACAGATTAAGAAAGTAAGCTGAACTAAAGGAAGGTTAAGGGTTTGTCCAAATTTTCCAGTGCCAATTAGAGTTGGGGAAAGACTGGAAAGCAAGTCACTTCAGGTGAGTCAACATTAAGATGCACGGGGATGTCAACAGTACTGGGATGAAGTGGCTAAGATGTTATTTGTGTTTTATGCTAAGATTTTTATGTTCAAGCATTTGAGGGGAGGTTCATGAACAAAGGCTAGATAGCCTGGTAGCAAAATAAACAATTCCTGGAGCTTGATTTATTCAGAATGATGAAATGCAACACATAAGGATCTTTATTTTTGGAAGGAAAATTCATATTACTGACTCCTTCTCCTCCTTCAAGTCACAGACAAATGGCACACCTTCAGAGAACCCTTCTTTGGTCATGATACTAAGATAACCCCCCATGGCTCTACCTCTAATTATCCTCTTTATTTCTTTCACAGTACATATTTCATCCAGAACATCTATTTATTTACTTGGTTATTTACTTTCTTCTTTATCAGCCCCCATTGGAACAAACAATTCTTTTATCTTTTTCACCATTGGATGCCTGGTACCCAATGTAATATTTGGCACAGAGAAGACACTCTTTACCTGAATGGGTGAAGCCACATCTAGAAAGCAAGTAAGAGAGAAGAGGGCAAGACAGCTACAGAACATTCCACCATTTGTGTAGGAGAGAGATGAAAGAAGACAATCGAGCAGGGATTCTTGACACAGAGCAGATACCTAATGGAATGTGAACAGCTGAGAAAAGGTTAGACAACAAGGAGCTGCACCAGAGGAGGATCAGACACATGCAGAGTGAAGGAGGAGGCATTTGGAGCCTCTTGTTGGAGGCTGTATGCTGAGCTCTTCCTGAGTCAGCTGAGTGGGAGTTGCCTATGGAGGTGTTACACAGATTGATCTTTGCTTAGGCTGAGAATAAAAATGCTCTGTCCCCAGCAACACACACACACACACATACACACACAAAAAAAAAAGAAGGAAAGAAAAAGAAAAGAAAAATGTCTCAAATACCAAAATCTTTTCTTAAATCCTGATGTTGCCACAACCCAGGCCTTATCATTCACAACCCCTCACCCCTGACACTACAAGAAGCCATTACAACCAGAAGAAGTCTGGATGGTCACAACGCATCCAGCCATATTATGGCTTCTCCACAGTGCCTCCTCTTCAGTAACTGGAATAACCAGCTGGTGGTAACATTCAGTTAGAAAAGGTATCTAGAAAGATCCCAAGAGGCAGTGTGCCAGAATCTGGGAAAGGGAAATTTTAGGCCACCAGGGAAGAAATTCATATACACTTTTCCCAAAAAGAATTTCAGGTTTTAAAAACTTCCCTAGGGAAGAAAGTATGTTTGTTCTGGTAGTTTTCTGCACCCTGCCTACCCGGCAGACTAAAGGCTCTGCATGTGTTCCCCAGACACAAGCCTCAGTTTCGTCAGTATCCAAACCACAGAGCCAGGATACTTCAGTTTTACCCAACTCTAACTGCATGCATTTCCCAAGCCAGCTCTCCAAAAGGATAAACTAAACCTCTGGTGGAGTACGAGGCAACAATTTGTAAATAGCTGAGGGTGAATGAGACTCTGGAGTTGCTGCAAACATGTAAATAATCAGATGCAGTGTGATATATAGGGAGAGCCACAGCACTATAACCAGATGGAAAGAGTGAGCTTGGGATCAAGACCAACTTTGGAACACAAAATTACGTAGTTACTGGAGACATGGCTTCCATGCCTGTTCTGGGAATTGCACAAACATATCCCACACATCCTGCGAAACTGGCTGAGCTGCAGTGTGGCTACAGTCCCTGCTTCTTTTACTAACAGATACCAAAGAATTGGCCAATATTCAACTTAATGGAATAATTTTCTCCATTAGGAGAACCCATCCTGCTTCCAGATTATTTATTAATTGAATTTCTTTTTTTCTGTGGGTTTATCCTGGAAAGAGGTTTTGATGGAAATCTATTGCACTTTTTATAGGCACTTTCTATAATAAATAATCCTCCAGTCTTCCCGTTCTCAATTTATCTATCCTATGTGAACTGCCAGGCTCCACTCTACCCTCTTACACTGGTCACAACTGCCTGATCCAAACTGAGTCAAAGTTGTTGGCCCATCTGGTCCTGAGGCCCAGTCAAACTCATTTTCTTGGGTTCTATAGATACCACAATTTGGCTTTAATTAGCTCCAGGTGAGTTTCTATCCTATGCAATGTAGAATTCTAATCAGCACAGAAGAGAAGGGGAGGAAAGAAGTAACATAACTTCCAAATAACTATATATAATCAATGAGTAAAGATTTCTAGAAAAAAAACGATGATTTTGCCCCTTAGGAGACATCTGACAATGCCTGAAAACATTTATTTTCATAGTGTGGAAGAAGGGTGCTACTGGCTTGTGCTTGCTGCTGAATATCTTTCACTGTGAAGGACAGCCTCCACAATGAAGAATTATCCAAAAATGTCAATGAACCAGTACTGAGAAATCATGTTCATAAAAAGGCCATTCATTTTAAAAATTATTCAACCAAAATTTATGAACAATTTATAATATATTATGCATTAAGTTAATAACCAGATAGGATGGGCAAATATGACTTAGTCATTGACCTTGAGTAGTTCATAGTCTGTAGGAAAGACAAACTGATCAGCAATTACAGTACAGCAAGACAACTGTGCAGTACTGGAGGCATAGGTAATGATTATTGCAGCTCAGTGAAAGGGTCTCTGATGCTTAATGGGGAGATCAAGACTTGGAATGAAACCATCATTTGACCCAGCTATCCCACTCCATACCCAAAGGACTTAAAATCGGCATATTATAGTAACGCAGCCACATCAATGTCTATAGCAGCTCAATTCACAATAGCTAAACTGCAGAAGCAACCTAGATGCCCTTCAAGAGATAATTGGATAAAGAAACTGTAGTATATATACACAATGGAATGTTACTCAGCATTAAAAGAGAATAAAATTATGGCATTTGCAGGTAAATGGATGGAGTTGGAGAATATCATGCTAAGCGAAGTAAGTCAATCCCCCCCCCCAAAAAAAAGCTGGATATTCTCTTTGATATATGGATACTGATCCATAATGGGGGGCGCAGGGAGGAATGAAAGAACTTTGATTGGGCAAAGGGGAGAGTGGGGTGGGTAGGGTGCATGTGGGCAGGAAAGATAGTGGAATGAGATGGACATGTTTGACTGCACATACAGGTACATGTATGACTGCACATACAGTGCAACGCTACATCGTGTACAACTAGAGAAATGAAAAGTTGTGCTGCAATTGTGTACAATGAATCAAAATGCATTCTGCTGTTACATATACCTAATTTTAATTATTAATTTAAAAAAAGAAAGCTTACTGGAGGAGATGACAACTGAACTGAGTTTCATAATGTATGCAAACTTGACTAAGAACAGGGGAAAGTTTTCAGTAGTTGCTTAAACATGGATTTATCTATTATTTAACATTTCCTCATTCAATAAACAGTTACTAAGAAAGGAAATACAGTAGAATGGTTAAGAGTATAGACTATCTAGGGCTGAGTTGTGGCTCAGTAGTAGAGCACTTGCCTTGCACATGTGAGGCACTGGGTTTGATCCTCAGCCCTGCATAAAAAAAAAATTAAAAAGTAAAACAAAGGTATTGTGTCTATGTTCAACTAAAAAAAATTTAAAAAGAGTATAGACTATAGACTATAGAACTAACTTCACCTGGATTCTAATATCAGTTCTGCTATGTTTCAGTTGTGTGAACTTAAGCAAGTTATTTAACTTCCCTGTGACTTTATTTACTCGTCTTTAAAAATAGGAACAACAACAGAACCCTTCCCCTGGGATTGCTGTTCAGAATAAACAAATGAATGTGTGCAAAATGCACTTTAGAAGTAATTACTATTATTATCCTTGCTATTGTTCTGTGCCAGATACTGGCTAGATTCTAGAGATGCAAAGGGGAGTAACACAGACATAATCTCTGTCCTTCTAATGCAGAATCTACTGGGAGATAGGTAGAGACAGCAAAGGGACAGGTGAGGAGTATTATCAAATTACACAGGAAGGATCACTGTACAGATGCTCCTCCTCTTGCAATGAGGTTACTTCCCTGTAAACCCATCATAAATTGAAAATACTGCTAAGTCAAAAATGCATTTACTATACCTAGCCCACCAAAAATCATTGCTTAGCCTGGACTACCTGAAACATGCTCAGAACACTTACAATAGCCTATAGTTGGGCAAAATCACCTATGACAAAGCCTATTTTATAATAAAATGTCTCATGTAACTTATTGAATACCTATGTTCAAAACAATGCTGACAACTCAGTACATTGCAGACTATCAGTTGTTTGCCTTGGTAATCACATGGCTCACCAGGAGCTGCAGATCATTGCCACTGGCCAACAGAGCATTATACAGCATACTGCTAGCTCAGAAAAAGATCAAGTTTCAAAATTCCAGGTAGGGTTTCTATTGAATACATATTGCTTTTGCACCATCTTGAAGTCTAAAAATTGTAAGTGGAACCACTGTAGGTCAAGGATTGTTTATATTAATAAACAGAAGCTAGAGTAAGTCAAGTTATCAAGTAATTTCAAAATCATAGTGGATAATCACACCAAATGGGCACTTGATATTGCTGCCAGATGGCTATAGCTCTGCTCCAAATCTCCTCAGTCTGCAACCCAAACTGACAGAACCTCCAACTACTTGAATTTTAGTGGTTACCTTGAGAGAGAATTGCATATTGGCTTTCAAAGGCTCCTGCCTAGATGTGTCACACAATGCCTCAGCATATATTTCACTGGTGAGAGCAAGTTATATGACCACAGTATACGTTAAGGTGGTAAAAGGTGGACTTCAACTATATGTCCAAGGGAGGAGAATGGGATTTTTTTTAATTCACATGAATTTAATGAAAAGAATCAGAATTTTTACAACATAATAAATACCAATATTTACCTGGTTTTGGACCAGATGGCAATGACATACAAGGCAAGAACTGGTAGAACACAGACACCAAAACCACCATCTTTGATGCAGTCACTTAGGCACTAGAAAAATATGAGTACCATTCCATATCTGGATGTATATGAAATAACTAAAGAGTTAAACAGGGGAGTCTCTCCATCAACTTAAGGAATTCAAGTTCTTGGCATATAAATTCCCACATATTCTATCTTATTTTCATTAATTTAAGAATAGTGGCTTCAGACAACTTTAAAACTTGAGTTCCTTCTGAACTCCCCAAAGTGTTTCTGTACTTTTTTCAAATGGGGCTCTTTAAGGGTCAGCTTTATTTTTATGCATTATGACTTTCTCCCACTATACAAGGAACACTGAGGAATATTTCTTTACCTATTCCATATTGATCCTTAATTATGGTGAAAAGTGGGTGAATTCTTCTGAGATTCTTCAAAATACTTTCCATTATATCAACTAAAGATAGGTGCATGAAGTAATAACCTTTCATTCTAATAGTCTCACAGGCACTGGGAGTTACTTCTTTGGGAACATTTTCCATGGCTCAGGATCTTTATAAGTTCCTATAAGCAAGTTTCAGCCTTGCTGATGTTTATCTAAAGGTTCTAACTCCACTTCATACAGGAACAGGTGGGTTTCCATGCTGAGGGCCCATCCATGACTGCATACAGAACAGATATTAAGCTTTTGCCCAACCAAGAAACAAACAAGCAGTATCCAGATTACAGTCATTTATAATTACCAGGTCTGGGTGAAATGCATCTAACTTCCAGGTGACTTAATTTAAGATACCTACTCAATTGAAAACAACAATCAATGTGCAGTATGGTCTGTATTGAAAAATATTGCAAATCATTAAAGATGGCCACATTTCACTGAACTGAACTCCCGCAGCTCAACTCAATACTGGGCACTCAAGATGGTGGAAGAGAACTGAAGAGAGCCATCATGGGAAAGATCTTCGAGGCACCAAGAACCAAGCAGTCCCTGGATAGGGCATGTTCCTTCTTTTCCTGGTGCACTCCTGCTGCAATAATCACCAGGCTGGAGTTTGCAATGACAAAATCATCTTTGCTGCAAACAACATTTAGCATTTTCATGAAAGAGCTGCCATGTTGAAGATCCACTGTCTCCCACTTCAGTTAATCTTCATTAACATCTACAAGGGCAAGTTCATCACTCAAGCCTTTTAATAAGATGCAGAAAGCACAGGCCATGCCCACTGAGGCGGTTCCTATAATGGAGACCTTACTGTGATAAAAGAGCTTTTCTGATATTAAATTATCAAGTTCTTGCTTTACAGTTGCCATCTCACACAAGAGCATGAAGAGCCAATACCGCTGAACTCCACCTAGGCTGTCACAGAGCACCAGCGCCCAGAAATTGCTCCCTCCCTGCTCACCCTTTGACTATCCCACAGAACTCCCGCAGCCCAGCTCAGTACTGGGCACCCAAGACGGAGGAAGAGAACTGAAAAGAGACATCATGGGAAAGATTTTCGAGGCACCAAGAACCAAGCAGTCACTGGTTAGACACCACAGCGCAGGCGCAGTTGCTGTCCCCACCCTACCTTACCCTGCTGCCGCAGCTGTGCAAGCCTCTTTACCAAGCCCTCAGGTCTGCTCAGACTAATGCTTGGAAATGGACTCCTCCAGCAAGTAAATCCTGGAACCAGAAGTTAACATGTATAACAGGCCAACCCAGATCTATGGAATTATTGCTTTTCTATTCTTGGTATTATGCCAAGTAAGAATGCTTCTATCAACTCCAGATAAAACTAAGACTGAATCTTGAGCCTTAGTATGCATGTACTCATCTCCTAATAACCTGCTGTGCCATTTGCCAGCATTGTGAGAGAAACAAGCTGTTTTTCCTGAGTGTTCACTGAAGGACCTTTTATTTAGGAAAGACTCCACTGCCTTTATTACAGTCCTCACCACAGACCCATACCTGGGGAAGTCCGCACGAGCTCCAGGACAGGGGAAAGGACCACCAGTGTGTTACTCTTAACACTAACTCCCCAGAAGAGAATGCCATTCTTTCTCATGCCAAAGGAAAGCCTATGATGGAACCCCTACTTTAAACAACTTCACAAGTGGAAAGATGAGCATTAACCCTACTGTGAACTACTGAAGTTTTCCATACTGTGAAGCTGATCACATTAGCTGCACACCAGGAATAAAGTGAGCTCAAGCTCAGAGTTCTCAAGACAAGGAAAACCTCTGATGAGGGCATGTGTGGCCATACTTCCCTCACTAAACCATTCAGAGCACTCCCACCCCATGATTATGTTGTAATAAATTGGCTTGCATTCTACAGACATCAAACAAAGGAAAATTCCACCTTTAACCCAGAAAGCCCACTATCTGTGGACCCCAGAGCCTCCACTAGAGAGGAGGGCTTACTAGGCCCAAAGACTGTTTCCATGTTTAAGTCTCAGAACATTTGTGAATGACCCTGATGATGGTCATGGCTACCTACCCTAGCGTTACAGGGCCAAATGGACTTCTTTTAGAAAGTGCAGCCATCAACCTTATCTGCTGTTTCATTTTCAGCAGTTTCCATTATCCATAATCAACTGTAGTATGAAAATATGTCTTGAAAAAGTTGCATTACTAAACAAGTTGTAAACTGTGCATTCTTCTCAGCAGCAGATGAAATCTCACACCATCCCACTTCACCATACCAAGGACATGAATCAACCTTTTGCCCAGAGTGTCCACACTATACATACCATCTGCCTGTTAGTCGCTTAGTAGCCACTTCAGGTATCAGATCAACTCAGTATCCAAGTGTTTGTGTCAAATACCCATTTTGATCTAACAAAGGCCCTAAAATGCAAGAGTAATGATTCTGGCAATGGGATATGCCAAAGAGAAGCAGGAAAGTGTTTCCTTTAAGTAAAATAAAATGAAAGGGACCCATTTGGAAAGAAAAGAAATCATATCCAGAGGTTGTAAGTACAATAAGAACAAATCTATCCATGGAATTGTGAAGAAGGAAAAGAAATGCATGCTAGATTTGCTGTCACATCTCCAACTGCAAAAGTTACAGCCACGGTGTGTGATTAGTGGAAAAGGTGCTGAACTTGTGTTGAATGTATATGAAAACACATAGTATGATATAGGATTTTGGTACTATCCATTTTTTTACCTCTTGGGAGTTTTGGAACATATTCCTCACAGATAAGGATGAATGAAAACTCACAATAAAACAGGAATTAGCCAGGAACCGGATGGGATGGGTGATGCCAGTCATTCAGAAAACTAGTAAGGCAGAATCCAAAAGGGAGATGGCAAGAAAAAAGACTGTTTGTTGGGCTAGATTGTATAAGATCTAACATATACATGTGGAATAAATTGAATAAAAGTCATCTTGAAACAATGATTATCATGAAAATTCTTGAGAATTAGATTTGCACGGTAGGAGATAGATATGTGAATGAATCAAAATGACTAGACAGGAGGTAAAAACACTGGTTAGAAGAATCTTGTAATATAGTATAAACCAGGAAAGAAACAGATGAGTGGTGAATAGAAATAAGCACTTATATTCAGAAGCATCTGAGGCAAGGGGCAGAGGCAAATAGAATGTGTACCAAATTTCTTTTAGTTAGCAACCAGTGGATGCTGGTTCCATTCACTAAATATGAAATATAAACTACAGATCAGGTTTTGTGGAGGAATGGATCCTCCTATTACATATAGTTATAATGTACCAATAATACAAAAATAATAAGTTTGGAAGAGTAGGAGAGGTTCTAAGTTATTCAAGTGGAAATGTCTCAAACATTTAATTTATTTGTCTGAAGCTTCGAAGTGAGGTCTGAGCAAGAAAAACAGATATGGGTTACATAGGATATAAAAGTTAATTAAGATATGGGGGTAATATTTATTAGGAAGAAGGTGCATAACAAGAAGAGAAGGCATAGAACACCCTGAAGAATGTCAGCATTTAAATAATAAGAAGGGGAAGAGGATATTAGCAAGGAGACTGGGAAAGAAATGCCTAGAAGAAATGTGCACGTGTGCTCACACACAGGCACGCGAATGCAGTACCAAGAAAGTAAAAGGGAGATAATATTTTAGAGTGATCATTAGTATTAATGCTACTAAAAATTCTGATAAGAAACCAGCAAATGGGCAATGCTGATAAGGGCAGTATTTGTGTGATAGTAAAGGTGGAACACAGATCACAGTGGAAGAAAATGAGCAAGTAAGAGAAAAAGAGCAAATGTGGCCAGATTGATTAGGAGGAAGGTTAAAGGGTATCTTCAGTGTATCAAGTCATAAAATTAAACCTGAGACATTGTTTTTGCTTTCAGGAACTTAGAATCCTGCAGGAAACATAGTCAATGCCTACAAAGAATGACAACTAGGCAAAGAAACACCTGAACTGGGAAGCATGGTATTGGTAGGAACTAGTTATCACTAATGATTTAATTGATTGAGGTCTTTAGCAAAAGCCTCACAGAGGAAGTAGAACTTGATGTGGTCCCTGAAGGAGCAGCAAAACTTAAGGCATGAGGGAATTCCTGGAATGGAGAAGAATGGAGATAAAAGCATAGGTGTATGACATCATTTGAAAAATAGAAATAAGGGCAATTTTGCTGGAGTAGAAAGGCAGATTTAGAAGGGAATTTCATAGTTTTGAAATAGTACCCTGGGAAGATTTAGGGTTTCCCCAGAGATGACCACAAGTGAATTTTCTGGATCTGGGGATGGTCAATTATGCCCCATGGGTCAAATACAGCCTGCCAGCTACTTTTGTCAATCATGTTTTACAGGAATATAACCACACTCATTTATTAACATGCTGTCTGTGAATGCTTTCACACTACTATGGGAGAGTTGAGTAGTTCACAGAGACTGTATGGACCACAAAGCCAAAGATACTTACTATGTGACACTTCCCTGGAAAAGTTTGCCACCTCTGCTCTCAATAGTGGAAGTCTTTTTGGTCATATGATTATTTTTATTTTTACCCTTATTAGTACAAACTTTTGTAAAATGCATTAGATGGTTTTATTCAGACAAATGATAGTATTACCTCAAATAAAGTTTTCTGTACCTTACTACAAAGAAGTGATTATAGTACAGGAATGACAGCAGGATAGCACCCTGGTGCCCATTCATATCTAGATTAACTGCCTCTCTTGTTCTTTGACAGGGTGTTTAAGCAAAGCACCTAATTTCAGGAAGGAGGCCCTACAAAGATAATTTTTAGTGTCAAATGTGTCAAGATCCAGGTGTCCAGTGTGCAATAGCCTGAAGTAACGAGACTTCACAGAAGGTTAGTGGCCCCAGAGAGCCATCCCAACCATAACTAGTCTTGGCATAGAAGTAATCTTTGTGGTGCTAAGTTCCTGAGATTTTGGTATTGCTTGTTACTGTGGAATAACCAGCCCCATCCTAACCAACACTGTGGCATTATGGAGTATTTATCTGCATAAGAATGCTTTTCTCTATGCTACCCAGTCCCAGACTCATGCTTTAGAGCTTTTCAGTTTTTGCAACTTTGTATTTTCTCTTTCTTCAATATTTGGCTGTTATTTTAAGCATTTACCAGTATGTCCTACACTCAACATGCATTGTAATTTACTGCTAATTTTCTGTAAGCTAAGAAAACAGGTACTTGTGATTAATATAAGCATTAAAATTATCTCTGACAAAAACCCTTAAGAATTTCTTGTGATAAAATGTTTTAGTAGCATGAATCCTATGACATCCATTTTGACCATTCTAAGGTCTTTTTTTAAGTTTATTTCATCTTTGCTCATGGTACTATATAGATCAGAGATGTTATTGGCCAGTAATTATTGGATGACATGTATGGATTCCCATATGTTTAATAAAACTGCATGGATTGTTCTAGAAAAAAAAATCAGACTTATTTTTAGGTACATCAGATAGGTAAATGAATGGATGGATGGATGGATAGATAATATATAGATAGATGGATAATCCACACACCCTTGGTTCATTTTTACCCTACCTATCTGTCAGATTTCTCAAAATAGACTTGTCATTCTCCACTAACAACATCCAAGTTACAGGGTTCATTATCATGTATTCATCTGAGGTAAAACTCTGCTATCTTCTTTGATTCTTTGTCCTTCCCTCAACAGATAATGTGCCCTGAAGCTTTGTGGATTCTAAAATACATTCTAAAAACTTAAAAAATAAAACACATTCTAAAGTCTTAACTTCCTAGAAGATCCTTCACAATTGCCACCACCTTACTTGTGACATTTATCATTCCTTATCAGTATCTGTTCTCATATATTTGAATAATAACAACCAGATTTGTTTGGGGGAATCTTAGGTTTTTGACATTGGTTCAGCTTGATAGGCTTTTTGTCAAGGGACTTGGCTCTTTCCAAGCCAAGAGGTGTCCTAGTTGGAGCAATCAGATACGGGTTCACTAAACTTTGATGTTTAAGGAAAACCCTTGAACATGACTCACCTCATGAGTTTACCTGAAGAAACAACCAGCAGTTCCTGATGCCCCAGTTACTATCTTGAAACCTGGCTCGTCAGTATTTTTTGATTCTAGAAGTAGCAATATGTGCTTTCAATAAATTGTATTTGTACTTGCATGTGTGTGTGTGTGTGTGTGTGTGTGTGTGTGTGTGTTTGGACTGAGTTATTCTATCAGTTTCTGTTGAGTGCAAGCAGAGAATTCTAACTGATATATTAACTTCCAACTTCTTCCCTGGCTATTGCTCCTCACACCTTCTAGATCCAGACCTGAAAGAAGACAAATGGTTTCTACATCATGCCACAAACTTCCATTCTCCAATCATTTGTTCTCACTGTTCCATATTCTGATCACACATTTTCTTCATTCATGGGAAATTCCAATTCATCTTTCAAATGTTTGATCAAATATGGAAGTATCTGTACTTCAACCTCCCCAACACTAACATGGAAAATTAAGCATCCTTGTCTTTATGTATTTTATGCATTTTATACATCTTTTTACAGCATGGGATCATGGCCATGACGCTACCAGGAAAAGCTGCAATCTTCAAGAATACATAGGGAAAGTTCAAAAAATTCAAGTCTTTGTTGAATGTAATTAACTGAATTACACCTAGAGATAATAATGATTTCTTTTTTCAAAAGAGGGGTCTCTCTCTCTCTTTTTTTGGCTTATATTTTTTGAAATTCCCAATTCTTTATCTCTTTTGAAAATTGTATCATATTAACACTTTATAGAGTTAAAATTAATAACTGGTAAGAAGTAGAAAGCAAAAATAGTTGTCCCACTTCTGTAGTTCTCTGCCTCTCCCTTTTCCACTGACACATCAGATTTCCATGCCATTTTTTCTTTCCTTCCAAGCTCCCTTGGTCTCTATCTTTGCAAAAAATATGCAATGACCCATTATGCAATGAGCTACGTTGTATAACAGACAGGATTTCCCTCCTCTCCTGAGACCATGTGGAAGAAGAAACAAAATATGAGATCCTTAATAAGGCTGCTAATGTGAATGAAGGGCAAATATGCAATCCCTGAGGAAATTCTGGAGATGGATACAGTTTGGTTCCTTGTGGTAAATTACTAGTAAATTATTCAATAAAAAGAAAACATGAAAAGGAAAAATGCCAGGGTTCTTTTCTACTTTCCTACAAAGATTGATCCAAAGTCCCATTTTGTAATTGTTCAAATAAATTAACTTTAATCACAGAAGCAAAATGTTAATCAAAATGGGGAGGGGGAACAAATAGAAATGGATTTCTCTTTATATTACTTAATGATGCCTACCCTATTTCATCTGCTGCCTTTCCTGATTGACATGAAGGTTAATAAACATTTCTTTGGTATTATCTGTACTCATTCCTGAAGAAAAATAAAATGATCTTTCCACTTGTCCTCTTAACCTCTCCATCTTAACTTCCCCTTTGCCTTTGAAGTTAATTCCAAATTCCAGACCTTAGTACACAATGCCTTTAAGGATTCTATCTGGTACCAACCTACCTCCTCTTCCACTGTTGCTTTCATTCCATTCCAAAAGCCTTCTACTCTGAACCTTTCCAAGATATCCAAACACTTTTTGATCTTTATACTTTCAAGTCTGCTGTACCCCCTTCGCTGAGAAGTCTGTTCCCTTTGTTACAAGGAAAGTTCACTCCATCCTTTTTTAACCCATTACAAAGACTGAAGTGGGAGCATATATCAAAAATTACAGCTACCAACAGTAATAGGTTTACCAACACTTATTGTATGAATTAATAATAGACTATTCCCTTCTAAAATGAAGCCACAGAAGGTGTTGCTGAGGAAGATGTATACAACCAGTTAATTATGACACACAAATGTTTTCTTTCTCCATAGAATGCTAAAGGGAACCAGAACTTATGTCTTAGAATGCAGATCATCCAGCCCCATAGATTGAGATATGATCTTAACTTTGAAAGTTCACATTCTAGTGAGGGAGAAACCACCAACTGGTGAACATCACAAAACAATGGGGTAAAGTGTGCTTATTTATTTTTTTTATTATGGGAAAATAAATTTGCATTACTGAGTACCATTGAAAAATATTTCAATGATGCCTAAATAAAAGGGCTACACAGTGCCAGAGAGAATTTCATTGGTTTCACCATGCCAATTGGTAATCATGGTATCTGGCAATTAGAATCAACAGAAGCCACAGGAAATTTCTCTATGTATATATAAGGGCATAGAAATAGCTAATTCATAAAACCATTCTGGACACCAACAATAAATGACAAGGGATAAACACATTTTTCTCTCCAACTGGTTCTGTTTAGGGCAAGAAGAAGAAATGAGGTCAATAGTTTCACTCAAAAAGCTATTCTGGTTTCAGCCTTTCTAACATGAGCATAGATAGAAATAGTTTGGGGGTTTTTTCCCAGCCCAAAATCCAACAGCTTTAAAGAACTTTTCACTTTAGGGATCTTTCAACCCACACAATTTGCCAAATCCTAAAATGGATCATAAGAGTTAACTTGATTCCAAAATGATGATAGGATAACAAATAAGAATTGCTACATGTTTTACTGACCCTGAAATTAAATGGCAATACAGCACTATGGAGAACCAGTAGGCTTTAGAGAGATGTAAGTTGCAGTCCTGGCTCTGTCTCTTTCTGACTCACTTTCTGTCCATGGGAATTTGGATTAGATATTTAACTTTACTGGACATCAGTTTATCTACAACTGTAGAATTGGACTGACCAATCCTACTTCAGAGTTTCAAGGGACCAACACTGAACATATAGTTGCATATCAAGTACTATATATCCATTTTATAAAAGTATAAAAATTGCTTAATCAAAATTACTTATATAACTACCATCTTAGATTATACCAAAGTATACCTGTGGGTGGTATTTATATTGTTCATGACATGAGGATATAAAGATACAGTAGTAGAAAAAGAGGCAAGATAGAATACATGACAGAAAAAAAGCAGATTGAGAATGAGAGGAGGAATATCCCAGTAGCATTGGGTCATGAAGGGCTAATAAACATATTAGTTAGCCAAAAAATCCACAGAATTAGGACGAACATAAAGAGTATGTAAAAGAGAAAATTTCTGAACATTCTATTTGACTTTTCATTTTACCAATGGATATCCTTCCTTCCGTCAACAAACCAAATGTCCTGCAACAACAGTGGTATAAAGAAAAGAGAGATATTTTTCCAGCCACATATGGCCACACGAATAAATGGTAAACCCCTCTGGATCTATATAAACTATGTTTTGTTTTCAGTAGTATCAAAGAAATGGCACAATCATCTTGTGGATAATAAAACACTAGTCTAAGATTTCTACGTGGTGACACATGTTTTTCTGCAGCAAGGCCCTTGTACCAGTTACATGAAGAGAACTCATCATACCACAAGCTCTCCAACTGTTTTTACTTGAAAAAGATGTAGCAGTGTTGCTTTAATCTGAGCAGTGGTAGAAGTACTCCACATTTTGGAGGAAAGGAAGAATGTGATCAAATCCTTCCTAAGCTACTTGGAAGCAACAAGATATTGGCTGAATTTTGGGGGTATCTAAGTCCCTGTTGAATAAATGCAGTTAAGGTTGAGGTTAAATGACATCATTATGTAAATTGTATATCATTCTCCTTTGACTTCATACCTAAAAATATTCAATAAATGGTAGCTGTGATTTTATGTGTAAGAAAAAAGAAATAATAAACAGGGCCATTTGTCCATTTCTGTTATTTGATATTAGATGAAAGTTTCACAAGAATGAATGTCATCAGGCTTCTCAAAAATTAATAATCTGATACATAATTCTATACCAATTTCAGTGAGTGCCAATAAAAACCAAAGGATGTAATTTCTGCAAAGGCTACCAGATAATCTTGGACAGGAGTCTCACTGGCATTTTCATGAAACTCACCTCATTTTCTCAGGGGAAATGCATTCAGGTATGATGCTGTGCTTCTGCTCATCAGGGTGAGGTCCTGCCAGTTGTGGGAAGCCTTGACAACAACATCACTCTGGAACTCCAGTATAATTGACATACAGATTCACAAAAACTGTCACCTGAAACTGACATCTTGGTTGAGTACAAATTCATATCATTCTAGCAGCCCACCTCACTTCACACGGTGTTTCAGTGATTGGGCATGACACTTGCCAATCTCTTAACAGCTATGCAGCAATGCTTTGTCCTGGGTATGTACAATGAACTCCATATGTCTCCTCCACACAGTATCTGAGAAGGGCAAGGACAAAATGTGACAGGGCTGGTGAGGGCCTCCTGAACTCAACCTCAATAATGAGTATTACCATTATCTTCTTATGTGTTTAAAAGTATGTCCTATAGGAGATATCTATAACTATATATTCTTCAAAGAAAAGAATTAGATAAGAGTAAGGATGGAATCTATTTATTTGGGTTTCCTCTAAATACCCCCACTAAATGTTATTTGCATAATGGGCCTATGTCTCAGATATGTTTGCAGGAGTAATATTTTAGCTCTAGAAAGTCCCTATCAAAACACCACCCTGTTTTCTTCAAAGAAACTCAGGACTTGAGGACAGATGTGATTCATGACTCCTACAGGCCTTTTTCCTATTGATCTGGGCTATGTATCATTTTCTATCTGCTTTAATATTTGTGTTGATATCATTTAGGGAGAATTTATAATGTAAGGATACTTAATATATTTTTAAGTACCCAGTATTTGAACTTGATTTCCAGTGTAAGGCTACCATTATGATATCTATATCTTTAACATCTTTCAGTGTGTATTGTGTACCATATCTGTCTCTCACTAAGGTAAAACTTACACAGTATATAACAGTTTAGTCCAAAAAAGCATACACTAGAGATCAAGTCCAGTGGTAATCAGTTCAAGATGACTCAGGGTTTCTGCTAGCTCTCTTCTGATCAACAACATGTGTTTTATTTATTAGTGCACAGAATATCAGAAAATGAGTTTCAGTGGTTAAAGTAATGGCTTATTAATGATTGGTGAAATTTGAAGTGGTTCAAAATATAAATTTGTTAAAAATACTTTAGAGATAATACCCACCCTTGTATGTAAGAATCTAGATTTCTATGAAGGTCATTGAAAGGACCCTAAGGATTAATTCCTGAACAACTATTATCCAGCCATTGATTTAAGGCACTTCTAGTCATCTGTAGCCAACCAAGAGCATAGACCCTACTTCTGGAACAAGACCCATTTGCCCCTAGTGAATCTCTTCAGATGGGATATGACAAAGCATCACAAAGAAGAGAGATGGGATTTTATCAGGCTTACAGAGAAGGCTGTGCAAATTGTCTTTTGTTTCCTTGCTAATTAACATTTGTCTAACAAATTTTGTGTGCATGGCAGAATTTGATTTGCTCTTTATAACCTGATGGTGATGGTCTAGAAGATTAGCTAAATCTCAACCACTTCAAAATGTGTCTAGCAAAAACAACCTTTGAAACATGACATGCCTATAATCCCAGTGGTTTGGGAGGCTGAGGCAGAAGGATCCCCAGTTCAAAGTCAGCCTCAGCAATTGAGGGAGGCCCTAAGCAACTTAATGAGACCCTGTCTCAAAATAAAAAAAAAAAATAAAAGGGCTGGGGATGCAGCTCAATGGTTAAATGCCCCTGAGTTCAATCCCTAGTATCAAAAACAAACAACAACAACAAAAAACTTTTAGTTGGGCAAGGCCAAATTGAGTTGTTAGACAAATTTTTAATATTTACCTTTTCAGCTCACCTCCCACATGTGAAGCTGAAAATACCTGATACTTGCTTTTGAACTAGGATTAACTGGTCAGAGTCAGACATCCTGGACTTTGAATCAACACAAAAGACACAAAAAAAGGAGAATTGTGGAGGAAACGCTTACTGATGTTGGTGGCACCAGCAATAGCTACAAACAGTTTCTAGAACACTGGTAGACCATTACTAACGTCCCAAGTTCAGTGCCTCAGAAGATGGGACTGTATGTAAACTGTGATATCTAGTTGTTAGGAGACTGTCACTATTTTTTCCAACTGGGTGAAGGGTAAGAATTTTTTTTCTTGGTTCTGGCTGCAAATAGCTGATCTTGATTTACCAATCTTCCCAGATAGTCTCTGTGTGTGCAATATCCTTTCAGCAAATTCCTTTTATGCTTAAATTATCCAGAGCCAGTTGTTTTCCCTTATAGTCTAGAATCTACAAGCTGACTAATACAGAAATTACTGCCAAGAAAAATTGTACTGATATCATTAGATGATCTGATATTTATTGCTGTGTAGAAAATCAACACAAACTTAGTGAGACAAGACATCATTCACTACACTTACAAATTCTGTGGGTCCAGAATTCAAATAGGGCATAGCAAAGGTAGCTTATCCATAGTCCTGGGAAGACTCAAATGGAGGAATTCACTAAAGCTGATATAAGCTAGAATCTTTTGAAGGCTTCACCAGCATCTCTGGTGATTTGGTTGGAATGACTTGAAGCCTAGGATTCATTCAGACTGCAAAAGCATCTTAAAAATACACAGAATGTGATACAAGAAGGAATATCCTGAAGGAAGCATTTACAAAGAGATCAATACAGAAGTTAAAGTGCTTCTTCTGACCTAGCATCAGAAACTACAGTCTCACGAAAGCCATTCAGTTTCATAAGAAGGGAAAGCCAACTCTACCTTGTGAGGGGAAAACAGCAAGGTCACATCTCAAAAGAGACATGTAGAATGTGACATATTGTCATGGTCATGTCTGAAAAATACCATATGCCATTTCTTGAAAATGGGTAAAATCTAGGACTGGTTCTGTGACCTGGACCAGGTAAAGTAAAAACTGCAGCTAAAATTATAGGATAAATCTTTATAGACATAGCACACAGTGACAAAATGGATAATTTATTGCTGTTGGTTGCATAAAATAAATTGTATAATAAGAAAGTTTTGGGGGAACCAATTGCTATAGTCATAGGACAATATGAAGGGCATAAATAATGCAAGGGTGGTGTGACAGAGTGTTTAGGGACTGACACCATAAAATAATTTCCTCTGTATTGCTGTTTCAGGGAAAAAGCAAGGTGGTCCTCTTTGTTACTGAATTACGTATAGTCAATTGAATACATTTCTTTGCCAGGACTCTTATATGAAACCAGGAATGGGTACATGCTAAAAATTAAAATGAATATGTATGGACAGAGTCAGAGGACACAGTAGTACCTCAAATCTCCATCACCTACTACAGTGTTAATACCTACCCAAATGCCTCTTCTTACCTGTTAAACCAGTCTCTGCCTTGTTTTCACTGTAATGACAGAACCTGAGACAGTCGCCTTGTAAAGGGCAGGCACTATTCCTCATCTTCCTCCCCTACTTTCCTCCCTTGTGATTTCCTAAACTTCAGAATCATGCGCCCATCATGCTCTAGTGAAGGAAATTACAAAATCAAACTAGGAGAAGAAAGCATATACAACAAGATCATTTCCATACTCAGCTAATTTATGTTGGTTAAAAAAAATCTGGGAATACATGTCAAAAGGAGGTAGAACATAATTTTTGTTCAGTTGGAATATATTGGTATAGATACATTTACCAAAGACTCTTAAGTTAAATGTGTTAACATCAACAACAAAGAAATTTTCTAATTATTTGTTTTGGTGAATAGACTAAAACCCGGATTCAGTGGTCCATATTAAATGAATTTGAGAAGCCTTAAATTCCTGGTATCATGCAGAGGAAGTAATCCTAAGGGATTGAAATATTGGTATGAATTTTTCTGTGTGACTCATACATAAAACCCCAAATATGTCTTGCAAGAGGTCTTAGAAGAACTTCTGTTAATAAGACATTAAGAAATACACTGATGAGAAGCCTACAGTACTGTTGAAAATTACTTTTTAACTGTTTTTTATAAGCCAAAGATGTCTTTGAGAGATGTCATCTTTGACATCTTACTTCTAAGGTCCTGAGGGAGATACAGGTCAAGTGGACATTAAAAACAAAACAAAACTGCCTTTGATTTATAAAGAGAGAAAGGGAGAGAAGACAGAGAGAGAATTTTTTTAATATTTATTTTTCAGTTTTTCGGTGGACACAATATCTTTATTTTTATGTGGTGCTGAGGATAGAACCCAGCGCACCGCGCATGCCAGGCAAGCGCATTATGGCTTGAGCCACATCCCCAGCCCCAAATCAAAGGCAGTTTTTATGAGGTTGTTATAATAGCCAAAGGGCTAGAGGATTCAATGAAAGGATTTATACTTTCACAAATTATTGATATTAGGTAACTGAGTAGAGGTCCCCGACTTTAAATAGGAAAAAAAAAGTTCTATTTGTCTGTTGTAACCAAAACAATTTTTTAAGTCCATCAGTCAGAGACTTGGGGCAGTATGACAAAGTAAGACACCTCCTCCAATTCCTGTTTTCTGCTTGAGAACCACTGAATAAAAAAGAGACCTGAGTTTGATCCTCAGCACCACATAAAAATAAAGATATATGTCCATCTATAACTAAAAAATAAATACTTAAAAAAAGACCATATACATTCAATAACTGATTCTGTGATAAAGTCACAATTATGTACAGAAATGTGAATCTTCCTGTTACTCTCCCAAAGGACATGTAACAATTAAAGTATGCAATGGGGAATGCAAAACAAATAAATGAACAAACAGACTGTGAACTAAAACACTGGCTGTGAGTGAACACTAATCCTGAGTTCCCAGATTCCACCAAAGTACTTGTACAGAGTAGAAACTAATGGAGGTCAAGATATTAATAAAATTTTGACAAAAAACTATTTAAATTATAAGCAGAGATAGAGCCCAAAGTTCTCTTCTCATTGTTTCCCTAGTTATTTATTTTGAAACTATAATTGATATTAGCTATTGGCATCCTCACGGTGTATCTGATTTGTGTGGTTAGAAATATATAGTAGAAAGACTCAGTAGAAACACACATCTTACCAAAAAAACAGGTAAACTTAAATCCTTAAATACCATATCCCTTAAGGAATCATACAGGTAAGCACCAACATAAAATATGCAGAATAGATATTATTAATACATAGTTATCTACCTGATACAGGAAAGATACTTGAATAATGACAGTGGTTGAACAAAAATGTATCAGCTATTGATTCCATTTATTGTTGCCATTCTAAGTATAGCCTCTTTTTAAAAAATATTTTTCAGTGTTGATGGACCTTTATTTTATTCATTTATTTATATGCAGTGCTGAGAATTGAACCCAGTGCCTCACACATGTGAGGCAAATACTCTACTACTGAGCCACAACCTCTTTATTGTAACCAGGTAACTATAACCCAGCTGTATTTCCTTTATGGAAGTTGGGAAACATTTTCTAGGAAGACTTTATTGTCTGGGCAGGAAAAAAATTAGACAGTGATTTATAGAAGTCATTATGCAATATTCTGTTAATAGTCATATAAGTGGTTTGCCATGGCTCTATGAAGGGGTATATATTTTCTCCATAGGTGGTAAAAAGAGACATCATTGTTTACTGCAATGATATAAGGATCCATACTATGTCATGATGGGCAGCGATTAGTGGTTTGACCAGGTGATCAACATCTTCTAAGGAACAAATTAGAATTAAATCAACTGTAACCAGGTGATGTAACAAAGAAATATGTGGATGAACTTTCAGAATGAACCAATAGTACAATATTTATGTTTCACATGAATGCTTATCAAAAAGCCCCACTTAGGAATCAGCTCTTGAGAAACAAATGAATAAGACAAAGTACTCTGTAAACATCAATTGTCCAGCTTTCCCAAACAGGGAAAGATTAATAATAAAGTGCTCAAAAGGACATGGGCTTAACAATATGGATTTTCCCCCACTGAGCCTGGCCTGGATCCTGTAACAGTCAAAACCTGAGGCCCTGATATGACATCATAACCCTGAATCCCAGAAAGTCACCTGGTTATGTAAAGATGTGATTTTTTTTTTCCTTTCTGAAATGCACATACCTTACAGATTTGGAACATCTATTCCTATCCACTGTATATTCGCAAACATCACTACCATGTGATCTTACTTAATTCTTTATATACTATGATGGTATCTCACATATCATTATTTCTTACCAAAGATATCACTTTACGTATATGAAGCAAGATTTAGATGCCCTTGAATATCATTGCCCTCATTACATATCATATTCTTCAAAGAAATTGGTTTCAAAGAATCCAGGAGTGGGCAATTGCATACCAGTTACAGCATCAGCTGAGAGAAGACCACTTGTAAGACTGGGATTCTGTCCTGCAGAAAGTAGTAAAGGACTACTGATCAAAATATTGTTTTTCTCTTAGACTGAAGACAAAAGTCCTGGAATCAACATGAGGAAGTACAAGGGGCACTCTATTACTTCAGACATCTCACTTGAAAAATGTTTGTTTTCTCTCCCCTTAACTTTGGATACCACTTGCTTAAAGTTTATGTATTCAAAGGTGAAATGCTTCCACAAGGGTACCCCAAATAGTTCTACTTAACTGGAAATTGAGTCTGCTAAATGCTTATCCTAGAATTTTCATTATACTGACCACACACAGAACTGGCTGAAGTTATTGACCTAATTATTCAACTATGTGATGGGAGCAGATGGGAAAAGCTCAAACTCGAAGAGACACCTCCTTGTGGGCATAACCACTATGATCAAAATATAATGAAGTCTGTGTCAGTGCTTGATGAATGGATGAAAGCATGGGGAATGGGTAGATGGATAAAGAAAACTTTGTTTCTAAAAAGTAAAATTCTGAGTTCAAACAAAAAGTTTCTATTTCCTAATATTTAGTGGCTTAAATCAAACATATTACTGTTTCTTAGTTTTATGAGCCAGGAATTTGGGAAGGGCTCAGTTAGATGGTTTGTCTCTAAATCACTTTGAATAATCTGGGGCAAAGGGCCTGAGAATCCACTTTTAAATGGATTTCTTCAGTTACTTGCCTGTGCCTTGGTAGGGACAGCTGCAAGGCTGGTCTTAGCTGGGTTTACTTCCCTCTCTATGCCATGTCAGAGCCTCTACATATTGTGTCTCTGGAAAGGTATTCAGACCCCTTACACAGAAGCTCAGGGCTGCTATTCTATCAGGTCACTGAAGAACCATGTCTAGAACTGAAACAGCATAATATTCAGCATATTCTATTGTTCAAAATAATCACAGGCAATGGGGAAATAGATCCCACATCTTTTTTTTAAATATTTTTTTTAGTTGTAGTTGGACACAATACCTTTATTTTATTTGTTTATTTAATTGTAGTGCTGAGGATCAAACCCAGGGCTTCACACGTGCCAGGCGAGCGCTCTACCACTGAGCCACAACCCCAGCCCTAGATCCCACATCTTGATAGGAGAATTATCAAAGAAAATGAAGCCACTGTTAATCTACAACAGTTTCTTTACCCCAGACAGAATAAGGTCCAAACATTAAACCAAGGAGTTGCTCTTGCTGCCACCCTCAATCAGACTTTCCTCGCGGAATAACTTTCATTTCCCAAATATCAGTAAATAATTCTATAAACCCTTAGATTAAAATGCAATGAAGCTTGGATGCATATCTGAATTAATTTCCATGCTTCAGTGAGCATGTCTCAGGGGTAATATAGGAGTGTCTGTGTTCTAGTTATTTAAGGTAATTCAAACTTCTCCAAATCTGGTGGGATCAAGCAGCCCAAAATATCATTACAGCTAAAAATTTACTCTACAGGAAAGTGTCATTACAAATCAACCCTGCACTATACACCTCCTGGGCATGCAAAAAAATTCAGCACTGCCACTTTCAGGATATTTTAGCATCTCAACAGGGAGTTTGGCAAAGTAAGAACTAAAATAGCACAATGATCCCAGAAACCACACAGAAGAAAGGAAATACAAATAGCACAAACAAGCACAGGGCATCTCAGACAATCCCATAAAGAGCTGAAATTTATTCCCCACACTGATTTCTAGAGCCTCTGTGTTTAAGGAATTTTACTTGTGAAGGATTTGGCAACCCTCAGTCTCACAAACAAATTATTTCTACAGACACAGGGATTATATTTTCACTGTGTTATGATCCTAATTTCTACCTCTCACAAGCATTTATACTTTTATTTTCAATGACCTAGGACTTTTATTGTCTATTAAATGATTAAAACAAGGAATTAGTAGCATTTGTCAAATGCAAATGTGCAATTGGGTCATTCTGGCCCACAGGAACTTTCAATATAAGGGCTGAGTATATTAGGGAAGAAAATAGTTTATAGTTGTGAAATATGCTCTTAAATTTGATAGATTTATACACAAAGCATATGAAAAATCTTATAATACCAGAACAGCAAAGAGAATAAGCAATATGGCATTAGTCAAGGCTGCAGATGTTAGCGCTAAAGAGGGTAGCTGGGAGAACTTTTTGATGTATGATGGGGCACAATGTTTCTAGTCCCAGAATAGAAATATCTCTTTCTTGAAGAACCCTTAGAATGCAAGATCTATGAGGAGCAAGACCTTGATCTTTTTGTTCACTGTTGTAGTCTAGACACCTAGAACAACACCTGGTACATAATGAGCACCCAATAAATATTTTTCTAGTTTTGAAAAATGAATCTTGAGAGTTAGCTGAGAGGAATTCAAGAGGTTAACCTAATTTGGGTACAGTTATTAGAGATCTATTCATGCAGCATGAATAATAATAAATTTTGACCATGGCATAAGAAAATGGAGCAAAGATACCAACAAATACTAGACAAATCCCAGGGTCCTTGACCAATAGGCAGAGGGTAATGAGGGGCTCTACAGTGTGAAACAGAGCAACCAGCCAGAGCTAAGAAGAGCAACCCACACTGACACCTCCATGTGTGATTAAAGTGAGGAAAATAGAGAAACATCTATGGGGTGCTACAACCCTGCTATCACTTTAAGCACTTAAGATACCAAGCTTGATATATAGAAAAAAGTATAAGAGTGGAGTAAATAAGAAATCACCATCCAAGGTGTGATATGTGATATAATTCCAAGTGTCACTATACTCAAAGGATAGGGGTTCTGTGAGGAACATCATTTGCTCTCTTTTTTTCTGGATTAACTCAGAAACTGGGTGCCATGCCTGAGTCAACTTTAAGAGGTGGGCATGCATAGGTAAAAGGAAAAAATAGGGACTGACATGGTCCATTTCAGCCTGTAAAACAGATATTCAATAGTCTCCCATGTTCTGAGATAGTCTGATTCAAAAACAATTTTTCAATAAGAAAATATGTAACAGCCAGTCTCAAAGTTTAAAGCACAAGAAGAATAAGTATAAGCATTAGATGACTCAATATAAAAGAAGAAAAATAAATCTCCAAATCCAAGTAGACTACAAAAGATTTAGTCATTATGGTTTGGTTACCATGGGAAGGAGGGAAGGAAGGCAGAAGGGAGGGAGGGAGAGAGAGAAAGGAGAGGGAGGGAGGAAGGAAGGAAAACCCCACTGTATTTTGCAAAAAAGAAAGGAAAGGGGAAAAGATGGAAAGCCTTTATTCAATACCTTATCACCAGCACTGTCACAGTAGTGATGTTATTAATAGTGAATGAAGGACTTTGGCCATGCACATGGAAAACATTGTTCTAATGCTGTCAGAAGCTCTGCATCCAGTGGTTTGTGGGTAACAGATGCTGTGCTCCCTTTCAGACAAGCTGTTGCCACTGGAAATGATTCCACAGGCCTGGTTTCCTGATTCTGCCAGCCTGAAGTCCTTTTCATGATTGTACCCTTCTCTGCTTTTCATCAACTAATCTCATGAAGAAATACATTCAGTTGGGCCCTAAATTAAGAAGAAAACATTAAACAGCCTTAGAATTTGGTATTTTGGAAGAGAACAGTATTAAAAAGGAGGCAATAAGGTAGAGGGGAGTGAAAGGAGGGGGGAGGGTGTAGGGGTAGAAATGATAGTTGACTGAATAGGACATTATTACCCTATATACATATATGACTACACAACTGGTAGGATTCTACATCATATACAAACAGAAGAATGAGAAATTATTCTCCATTTAAGTATGATGTAGTATAGTGCGTACTACTGTTATGTATAACTAATTAAAATAAAAAAATTAAAAATAAAAAAGTAAATAGGAGTAAAATGATTTAAATAAGCTTATAGTTATGAGTATTTAGTTGCTAAGAAATGAAAAGAAATATTTGGGATACAAAAGGATCTTTTAAAGTAAAATAAAGGGCTGGGGATGTGGCTCAAGCGGTAGCGCACTCGCCTGGCATGTGTGCGGCCTGGGTTGGATCCTCAGCACCACATACAAACAAAGATGTGTCCGCCAAAAACTAAAAAAAAAATAAGTATTAATAAATTTCTCTCTCTCTCTCTCTCTCTCTTTAAAAAAATGAAGTAAAATAAAATATTATCCTAACATGTCAAAATCAAAATAATAAGGACAAAATCAGAAGGTTAAAATAAATCACAACAGGTTTGTGGAGGATAAAATTTTTAAAAGAAATTTTCTATGGGTGGTATAGTTGGTTAGTTATAATTAACAGACATCATTTAAAACCTTTTGTTTTAGAAAAATCAAAATATAATGCATTGGTATACAAGAAAATTTCATTCTCTATGTTAAAAAAACATGGTCATCATAAGACATAGATCTGTTTTTTGTAAAGTTTACAAAACCTGAACTAGGAAACAAAGATTTTACATCTCATCAAGATAATTACTTGTTTTTTCTGTTTTTATTTGCCTTAATTTTCTTAGTAATACTGAGTGCTTAAAAACTAATTACAGTTTATTTCTAAACATCTATTTTGTTTAAAATTCTTTAAATTACCACCTTGTAACTCTAATTAAATTTGATTTTAATTCTGGTTAAATGAACATTTATTATTTTACTATGATACATAATAGTCTTGTTAATTGCTAAACTGTCATCAAAATTCTAACCATGAACTTTCTAAATCTTGTCATTCAGTTTTGATTCTGCTCCAAAACACGGAAAAACAGATACATGAAAAATTTTCTAGCAAATGTTTTTAAATACAATCTTTTTGATTTTTTTTAAAAAGAATAAATATGGTAACATATATACATAGAAAAAAATTCTGAGAAAATTGCCAAAGAGTAGAACAACTATGGATTATTTAAAATTTTTACTTTGTGCACTTTTTATGTTTTCCTCAAATAACATTTTTATTTTCAGAAAATATCTTAAAATTTAAATGTATACAATACTACTTTATTTTCATAAATAAAATGGTATGTGTGTGTGTGTGTAGGCATGTACACTTGCATTTATATAAGAAAAAAATCTGAAATTCTAAGCATCGAAACTAAATAATGACTAAGTTTGAAAACATGATTGCAGTAGCAAAGATAAAAGAAGAGGTAGTTTGATTCCTTTAACATTTTTGTAATACTTGAATTTGTATTTTACAATAAGCACTCATTTTATAAAACAAGAAAAATGACTAGAAAGATTTTCTAAATTGTCCCCTAGGTAGTCAGGTTGTCAGTGGACATAAATTCAATGCTATAGTAAAATAAATTCAATGTTATAACGAAGCATGGTTATTTCTATGTAGTTTCAGGCATGATAATATAATGTCATTTGCTATTATTGCTATTATAATAATACTTTAAATTTGTATATGTTAGGCTCATTTTATTTAGGTTAGGTTAAAGAAAGGAAATTTGAGGCATGTATGATATAATCCAATTTTCTAAACAGAATGAAGGGCTTGTGACTTGCCCGTGAATCCTTCCTAAATACAGGATGAAAAAAAATATAAGATCTGCTCTTTAAGGAAGTTATTTGAGCTACAGGGCCGACTTCACACAGGGAGCTCCAGAGCACCAGTGTGGAAGCTGCACACAAAATCATTTTCCCTGGAGGACTTTAAAAATAGGCTGGCATGTCTGCAAGAGTGGAAAAGTGTTTTTGCTGAAGGACAAGCAGATGGACTAAGTGACCCCTCAAGGTGCCTTCCAGTTCATTGACTTGGGCTTACAATGCTGGCTCAGGTACAAGAGCCCCTTCCCACCCTAGGGCCTTCACCTGCATACCCTGGCTGCTTCATCTCAACAGGCTGCACATTCTAACATGCTACATCTAGAATCCTTGAGATTAGCTATTAGGTTCTACATGCAGATGTGAGCTCTCTTTTTGTTGTTGTTCTTTTTAGGCACACATGACAGTAAAGTATTTTTAAATATTATACATACATGGAGTATAACTTTAATTAGGATCCCAATTGCAGTTGTACATGATGTAGAATTTCACTGGTCATTTACTCCTATATGATCATAGGAAAGTTATATCTGATTCATTCTACTGTCTTTCCTATTTCCTTCTGTCCCCTTCCTCCTTCCTTTCATTCCCCTTTGTCTAATCCAATGAGCTTTTATTCTTCCCTTCTTTCCTCCCCGCTCCTTATTGAGTGTTAATATCCACCTATCAGAGAAACCATTTGGCCTTTGGTTTTTGGGGTATTGACTTATTTCATTTAGCATTATAGTCTTCAGTTCTACCTACTAGTCATCTCTTGCAAGAGGTATGTTACTTATAAGAAGAGTCAACGTAAGCTCTACAAAGCCCAAATTGATGGACATATTATAAAATGACTGGCACTTGTAACCTTCAAAAATGTCATTGTGTAAAACAAAGTAAGGCAAAGGCACATTTTTGTCAAAGGAGGTCAAAGGGACACGAAAATGAAATGTAATGCACAATCTTGGAGTGGGTCACACAATAGAAAAAATGCTCTAAAAGACATTATTAGGGCAATTAATGAAACTAGAATGTGGACTGTATATTAAAGTGTCATATCAATGTTTGATTTTCTGGATTTGATATGAATTATGCATATACATAAAGAAATAGACACTAATGTATGAAGGAGTAAAAGCACACCCAAGATGAGTCAGTGACAAAACATTTAAAACTGGGCATTTAATGACAAAACATTTAAAACCACTAGGAATGGTATCATCTTAACCAATTTCAAATACCATTTTTCCTTGTCTATGGGACTGTTACAGGCATGTTTCTTAGCTTGTCCCCTGTTCAACACTTAGCATCTCTAACCCCAGACCTTCAGGATCAGGACTCCAGCCACTTCCTGAATCCCAGTCCCAACACAGCACTCCCACCTGTCAAGGCTCACACCCTGACATGGCAGCTGGCTACTTGGACCTGAGCAAAGCAAAATTTAGAAAACAAAATAAAGACAGTGTGAGGGGGGAAAGGGGATAGAGGGGAGGGAAAGTGTGTGGTGGGGGCCTCCCTTATATTTACAGTAAGCCACAGGGAAGTGAGTATTTATGATTTATTTCTACAGATAATAGGGTGGGACTAGTAACCTAGAAAAGAAGGTTAAGAAATAATTCTAGTAACCTAGAAAAGGAAGTTAAGAAATAATTTATGTGTGCCACATAATGGTGTGCCACCATTATGCTAAGTGATTAATATACATTATCTATCTTCACAACATTTCCCATGGCAGGTTTTACTGATCCTATTTCATAGATGAGAACACTAAGGCTCAAATGACTTGCTAAAATTCATGACTACTAGGAGATTAAGCCATTAATCAAACCCAAATCCAGGTCTTTGTGCTTCCAAACTCATTATCTAAATGACTTCATAATATTTCATCCCAATTCTATAGGCATACAGTCAAGTAGTACTATTTGCACTAAGAATTAATAATACTGTTAGTCTAAGCTAATTTATTTTGTTAAACTCTGATAATTATAAACCACATTGGATTGATCATTAGTTTGCATCTTCTACAAAGTCGCTAATAAAATTCAACCTATATAGGGAGTTATTGTTTGGATCTGACATGCCTCCCAAAAGTTTAGGTATTGAAGACTTAAGTCCCAATGCAGCAATGCCCAGAAATAAGAGTTAGGGGAAGTGACTGGATCATGAGGGTTCTACCCTCATCAGTGGGTTAATCCATTTGATGAATTAATAATTTGAATGGATTTACTAAAAGGTGATAGGAACTATAAGCAGGTGGGACCTATTAGAGGAAGTAAGTTCGGGGGGATATGCTGGAAGGATTTATCTTCTCTCCAGCCTCAGCATCCCCACCCCACCCCCTCTTTCTCCTTCCTGGCTGCCTCAAGCCATGGTTTCCCCTGGATGCCCTTCCACCATGATGTTCTGCCTCATCTCAGGCCCACAGAAATGGAATTGGTTGATCATGGATTAAAACCTCTGAAAACATGAGCCAGAATAAATCTTTCCTCCTCTAATATTTAAGGTATCTTAATCACAGTGATAAAAAACTAACATATCAGGAAAAAAATTAAAAACAATACTTTGTTATTAGTACTGGTGGGAGTACACTTTGATCTATTTGTTTTGAAAAGCCACTTGATCATATGTAGCTACAACCGCAAAATGTTTTATATTCTTTGATCCAACAATTCCTGGGTATCTATCCTGTATTTTAACTATAGAGGGTGGGTAACTTTGTGTACTACAACATTCCTTACAATGTTATTAACTAACTATAGACATTCAGATTATGATAAAGTATAGTCTAAATGTTCAGTGGTAAAGATCTAGGTAGGGAAACCACAGTATCTCTCCCCACATAATAAAAACTCTAAAAAGAACCAATAAAAACTCAACCATTAGAAATTATGTTCATAGAGATTGTAATGAATAAAAAATTTATATCATAGAGCCAAGTGAAAAAAGCAAAACAAATTAAATACAAAGAATGATTGCAGTTTGAATAAAATTTTTTATGTTTTAGAAGATTGTGTTGACCTGTTGGGTACAGAATAGACTATAGGGGTTGTAGCATAATCTACTTATAAGTTACTTATAAAATTATTATATTTGGGTATAGGCAAAGTTCAGTGGTAGAGTGGTTAACCTAGCATGCATGTGGCTCTGGATTTCATCCCCAGCACTGGGGAAAAAAATACCTACTGCATTAATCCCAAAAAGCAATGAAGGGGTAGGTTGGATTTGGGTGTTAGTAAGGGAGGCAGTAAGAATCTGTTAGATTCTCTTAGATATTCTGAGAGTTTACAAAATTTCCTGATAGGTTTCTCACATGGTTTAAAAGAGTGGAGTCAAGAATGTCCTAGATAGTCTCTTTTGTTTAAGCAACTGGAAATGCTATTTTATGAGATGGGTGACCCTGAGGAGGAAGAGATTAGGGGCATGAACAATAAGGCTTAGATTTAGAGTATCCCTCCTTAGAGTTTCACTAGACATTCATGTGAGAAACGGCTAGATATAGGACTCAAGTTCATAAGAAAGTTCAGAGTTATAGACAGAAATTTGGGAACTATCTACTTAGAGGTGATATTCAAGCCATGCAACTTGATGAGAAGATTACACATAGTATGCAGATAGGAAATAGAGGAGGGCCCAGTGTTGACCCCTTTCAGTCAGAGATTGGGAATATGGGGAGAACTGAACAAGGGAGACAGGGAAGGAACAGTAGGCAGGTAACAGGAATAATGAGAGAAGGCCGTACTTCAGAAGCCAAGTCAAAGTGGGATATTACAGAGGGAATGCTCAGTGGTATCAGAAGATGCTGATAGGTCAAGCAGTGATTGTTAGTGAGTGATGGACCTTGAGTATTTTTAAAATTCTATCCTTTCTTGTTAGAAATCAGAACAGTGGTTGCCTAGAGAAGGGAAAGAAGGAATGTATCGGTGATAGAATGTTCTACACCTTGACTAGGGTGTGGGTCACAATAGTGAACACTTTTCAAAACTCAACCTGTACACTTAATATCTCTGCATTTCATGAAGTATGGAAATTACACTTCAATAAAAATAAAAATAAATTCTAATTTTCATGTCTGCATTTCCAATATTACTATAATGAACATTCACTACTTTTATAATAAAAAATAAACACCTAGAAATGAAGGTTGGATTACTGCATATGTCAAACTTCTTTGAACTGTAAAGGTAAGAATTAACAGAATATTATTTTTTCCCTCAAACAAAAACCAATGTAAATAATATTTGAATAATGTACATAATGAAAACTTTGCCATGGATTTCCCAGGGAAACTTACTTCTGTAAGTTAAAAAAAAAACAAACTAATTTTTTACATACAAACTAGGAAATATCTACTTCATGGTCCAAAAATAAATAGCTCTGGTGATGACCGATTTTTGCATTTTGAAAATATAAAACATTAACTTTTAATGCCAATTTCAGCACCCTTACTAACATCAAAATGTGGCTTTGTTTCGTCAAAATGTCAGGTAAATTCTGTGTGTTTTCTCCCAAGTAGCCATAGAATAGTCCACCATGAGATTATTCCATTAGCTAATGACAAGGAGAGCTATTTGTAAATCATAACTCCACAAGTGCAGGGTCTCAGAAATAATACATTCAGAGACCATGGGTATTTCCATTTATCTCCATCACTCTTCATGGAATGCACCCTTTGAAGGTAGACATGAAAATCCTCCTTCTTTCCTGGAAAAATATCCCAGAGCAAATTCCAAATAACTTTGAATCCAAAGCATCACCTTTCTCAGTCAGTGCATTTTGTAGTACAATCAGAAGTTCTTGAGAAATTGTCCAATGACCCCCTCCAACTCCAATCTCCTTTTACTATACATTGAGTCCCACTAGAACAAGAGCCTCTTGTCTCAAGTTAGTTGAGAAGAAAATTTTAATTTATCTAAAAATTATATCAACTTTCAGATGTCCAAAAATGAAATCTTTTTCTCCTATTCCAACCTGCAAAACCTGTTCATTTTCCTTTGGCACATTTCTATTCTCTCCAGAAGTCATACTTGAAGACAAGGAATAATCATTATTTTCTAGAATAGGAAGCTTACAGAGATGACCAGAATGATAATCAAGGTTGATGGAAGGCCTCCAAATACCAAGCTAAATGGTGTGGATTTTATCTTATGGGCAAATGGGTATCATTGAGGGATTTTGAAAACAATGATACAATTTTTAGAAAATAAGTGATGTTTTAGCAAGATGGATTTGGCTTCAGTGTACAGAATGGATTGAAAGGGGATCAAGCAATAGGAGAACTGAAATGGTTCAAGCAATTGGTGGTGAGGTCATGGGGGCAGAGAGAATATAAAAATAAGAAATAAGATACAGATGTGATGAAAATGAAAATATGATTTAGAACAGGGTATATTTAAGGTGACAGTGGGATCCAAACAGAAATGTCAGGTAGGTATAATTGAAAGTGCAAGACTAGAAGGCAAAGAAGTACTAGAGTGCCTTCAAACATAATTACCTCAAAAGAGCTTTCCATAGGTGCTTGTGTTTACACCTGCCACAGAAGTTTGATGAGTTAAATATATTTAGTAACATTTAACCTATAAATCAGAAACATCATTTTAACACACAGGCAATATTAAACATTGTGATTTTACATTATTTTCTTCTTTCTGTATTCTTCAAAATCTAATTTCCATAAACCTCAAAATCCAGTGTGAATTTTATACCCATAGTGCACCTCAACTTGGGCTAGCCACATTTCAAGAACTCAGTGGTACCATAGATAGATGGCTGGAGAAGAAAAACTGATTATCAAGACAGAATATGTTAGAAGGTAAGTAAAAGTGCATCTGTAAGTGTACAAATGTGTGTCTGTACTTACATATGTACTTAAAATAATAATTATAGGATTTTTATTATGTGCCAGGCAATAATTTAGCACTTTAGATATAATAGTATGTTAACTAGTTGAAACAACTCTCTGAAGTTAATATTATGAATATTATCCCTATTTTAAAAATTAAGAATAGTCTTTAAAGATTAAGCTACTTTTAAAAATTATGCATTAATTAAATAACTTTTAGAAAGTTATCTAACCTCTTTCAACAAAGCTGGTCTCATTCCAGAATCCTTGCAATTTACTAATATCAAGATTTGTGGGATTTATTGATTGACTTTCTTTGGTGGCAAAAATTTAAATGCTATGACTATTATAATCTTCTAATTCATTTTAAGCAATTTTTATATTAAGCAATTTTTAAAATCATGATTGTATGATTTTACACCAGGTATATTATATTACATGTATATATATTATATTACATATCTATATTTTATTAAACCGATTTTCTTCTCTGATTTATTTTATCCTCCATAAATGTGGGGCTTTTTCATTTAGCAACACAAATAATTGGCTTATTGGTTTGACTGGGAGTGCAAAAAGATAGAATAAAATACATATTGAAAACTAGACTGGTTAATATTCAGTGTGCTGGGCATGGATTTCCATGGGGAAAAGAAACAATAGTAACACTCCAGTCTCCTCATGCTAACTGTCATGGGTCTTAGCCCAGGTAACTAAGAGACTTGGCAAAAGCCTCCATGTCTGCCCAACATAGGCACAGCTGACAAATATAGAGCCCTAGGAGCAGCCCTGAAGACAGATATGCCAACTAAATGCCAACAATGATGCCAAGTCAGAACATCTCTTGTATCTATCAACTCTACAGGTGGGCAATGAACCGACATGCTCTGCTAACATGTGGCAAGTTTCCAAACCTAAGGAATCTCCTCCAATTGAGAACCAATTAGGCTGAAAGTACTTAATGATTAAATCCCTCCTCCCAGTATATCCACAGTCCCATAAAATTCCAACAGATAATTGCAGTAGGAGTAAAAGAGATCAAACTTAACAGGGCTTGTAAAAGACATTTCCAATGGCTCAAGGCTATGTGATGTTAGTAGGATTATTGAGTACTCACTGAATACCTTTCCTCCTCTGCTCTCCCCCCCACATTGTTCCCACCTACAAGGATAATGGGCGAAGACAAATACAGAGCTATACTTATTTAAAAAAAAAAAAAAAAAACACTACCATCAAGTTTAGGCACACAATCTAACAGAAAAAAAATCAGTTATTCTAAATTATATTGACTGCTTAGCTTGGGAACTAAGTTTCTGGAGATCTTACAGAGCACATCTGTGACCCTTTAATCTCTGTTGTTCATGCCTTGAGTACATTCCCAGCATAGTGAGCTTTCATTATTCTTGTGTTAGCAATAAGGTTAGTGGGAAGTTTCTCAGAAATATATAACACAATGGGCACCTCCTGGGATTTTCTAGGGAAAAAAGTAACCTTGATAAAATTTTCAAACTTAATGCATGCCCTAACTCCTTTTAGGACTTCAATTGTTCCCCTCATGGATTCCCCCAGCAAAAATGTTCTAAGTTATTGCTAAAGAGAAAATATTCTGAACAAAGGTTTAAAGACGTCTAGCAAAGGGTGGCTGCTTTTTTTTTTTTCAACCCCTTGTCTCTACTTGATCCTACATAAATGTTTATCACAGTACTTATAGCACCTTATAGAACATTTTGGGTTTTATTTTTTGGTTTCGGGTTTGCTTTGTTTTGTTTTGCATTTTGCACACATACATACCATGTGCATACACAAATTAATGGGTAAACTAAAGAGTGTGATCTGCAGACTATCAATATCAGAATAATGAGAGTGGTTGATACAATATGCTTTCCTGGGCCCCATCACATGGCACCTAAATTAGAATGTCTTTGGAGAAGGGCAGTAGGATTAACTAAAAAAGTCTGACAACAGCTATAAGGAAACATAAATCTCTCAAGTACAGAGAACATGTCTCAGCAGAAAGGAGATATTTGGGACCAAAAGGACTTCTGGGTCTACCTGATCCTAAAAGAGGCTAGTCATTTCTGTGTATAAGGAGTAGCCCAGCCCTGCAGGCCTGAAAAGACTCCACTTAATACTTTGTCAATTTTCTAGACCATATATTTATTTTGTTAGAAACTTGAAAATATCTTACTTTATAAATAAAATTTCTGGTGAGCATAGGGCACAATTTCTCAGTCTGGGTCAAGGTCTCTGAGCAAGAACAAAAACTAGAATAATAATAGAACTGGACTCTTCTAAAGAATCACTATTAAAATTTATCATAAAATAATAAAATATAGAGAACTTTTTAAAATGGGATTAAAAGTCTGTATTTGGTTCATTTTAATTCATTTTATTTACTTATACGTTTGTTTACTTTCCATTCAATAAATATTTACTGAGTGAATATGATTTATCAGACATTGATCTAATAGGTAAAGAGAGATACACAAGATAAACAAAGTTCCTTCCTTGTCCTCATATGGCAAACACTGGGTTCATTCATTCATTTATCCAACAAATTAACTAAACATTAATATTTGGAAGAAACTAGGCTGGTTACTGTGAAGAACATTTAGACAAATGCTGCCTTGACTATGTGCTTGAGCAGCTATAATATAGCTGGGGTGCTCGTGATCAAAATGATAAAATGCAATGAACACCAAGTGCAAGAGTTAGATTACCTCTGACTGGGGCTGACTAAAAAAGAATTTGAGCAAAGCTGTATATTGAGGCAAATTTTGACATTCATATATGAAAAGAGTCTTCAGCTGCTAATTTAACAGGGGCAAAGGCAAACATGCTCGTCTTACTTGAGAAAATATAACAGGGGAGTGCTACCTAGTGAAAAACACCTGAAGAGGTTGGAAAATGCCTGGCTAAGGATTTGTTCTATATTGCATCCCTATATATGCATCTTTCATTTCCATTTTCTTACTCAATTATTTGTTTGAACACTGAGTGAGCACCTAACAGTGTCAGGTGTCATTAGGTGAGTATATACAAATGATATCTGATCTCTGTCCTTGAATATCTTAGGGAACAAGAGAGAAATGATGAATATATAGCATATGTGCTACTACTTCTGTCCCCTCACCCCTTACCAATTAACACAAAACTCTTGTTTACCGAGCCTATACATAGCCTCTGAATATTTTAAACTATAGTAGTTCACGCAGATATTTATAAAAAATCAGATTCTATGTTAAGAGATATATGAAAGAGGCTGAGATTTTCCAACAAAGTCTAACCTGGATCTGCCAGCTGGCTATAGACTCAAGCCCTGGTGCACTGGCTTAGCTTAGCTCTTCAAAAATCTTCATCCAGTCCACAGACTTTTGAGAAATAATAAATGGTTGTGATTTTAAGCCACTCAGTTTTGGACTGGTTTGTGACGTACAACAGCAAACCAGTAAAGAATTTGGTAATGGACTTGCATTCAGCCATAACTAAAACTTAGAATATGTGATGTTGGCTTTGGGTCAGAGCATACAGCAAAACCTAACAGAAATGGTGAGAAAACTGTTAGAGAAATGGTGGTCCATTTCATATAATGGCAAAACTACTGGTAAAACTATCACCTGTTGTATCTGATAGAAAATGTGCTAATGAACTTTGTATTTCAGCGATAAGATTCCCAGGAAGAATGTTGAAAGTGCTTTTTGGCTCTTATTGGCTATATCTGACATACTGTTACAAGAAGGAAATGTTTTAAAGGAAAAACTATCAAATTTACAAGCAGATCAGAGAGAAAAGATTGAGGGTTCATGATTTTCTGGGAGGGAACATAAAACTGTTTTCATATTTAGCTTCTCTGGGGAGGAAAAGAGCTCTCAAAAAACACAGCCTGGGGACAAATATCAAATTACAGGTGTGGCTATAAGACCTTTTATAAAGATCTCTGAAAGAATTAAGGCAGGGCTGAGTAGAACTTCTCTTCCAAAGAAATAGGGCTTACAAGGGCAGGAAATTGGTAGCATCAATGTAATAGAATGTAATAGAATCAAATCACATTCAAGGAAATCCACAATGTTGCAAATTCATCTGGAAAAAAAAGCTGCCAAGAAATGCTCAAACTTATAAAGATATTTTTGTGCTCCCAATTGTCTATAGGAAAGAAACAGGAATATTTTACAATTCTTTTCAGAGGTGGCCTAGCAGAGTGGGAAATAAAAGAGGATACAATGCAGAGATAAGAGTCGTGGAGAATAGGCTGGAGAGCCATTCCCAGGAAGTAGAATTAAAACTCTAATCCAAAAACTGTCCATCTTCAGAATACGGGGAAAGAGGTAGCATTTACCTGGGAGTTCAGAGTTACTATGGACCAATGACTACTATGTACTTTCTATTCCTTCTTTTTCCAAATGGGAATTCTTATGTAGGTTAGTTTCTTCTCATTTCATCACTAAATGGTGGGTGGGTTTGGGGAAGACTTTTTTCCCCTCGTATATAACTGTCTAAATCAAGAGGAGCCTAATATGAACCTGAGATAAATTATACCTTTGACTTCAAGCTTGATGCCAATGACTTGGAAAGATTTGGGAGGGTACTGGGTTGGGAGTAAAACTATTTTACCTATGACATCATGTAAGTATTTGTGCACAGAAAGCAGATTATAGTAGAGTGATTGAACAAGTGGCCCACATTTCCATGTCTCCGATAAGCATGTCCTTTGGTACTGTTTTCTCACTCTTAGTGTGGGCTTAACGATGTGACTTGTTTGGCCAGTACAAAAAATTTGACATCGATAAAAGTTTCAAAATGTGCTCAAGGGCTGGGTTGTGGCTCCGCAGTAGAGCGCTCGCCTAGCACGTGCAAGGTGCTGCATTTGATCCTCAGCACCACATAAAAATGAATAAAGTAAAGGTATTGTATCCAACTTAAAAAATTAAAAGAAATAAAGGTGTTCAATTACTTCTGCCTTCTATCTTTAATCCCTGCTACTGCCCTGAGAACATAGCTGAGCTTGCTTTCTGAAACAAATGAGACACAAATAGAAGAAAACTAAGTTACTCTTCCCTAATCTATACTAGCCCAGCCCAACCCATCCCCAGTCAATTTGCCAGTTCACTGCAGATGTCTCTAGGCTAAACCTGGCCTAGAGAATCAGAACCATTCAACTTGCCTGCAGACCCACAAGAAATAATGACTACTAAATTTATGGTGGTATGTTATATAGCAAGAACAAGCTGATACAGACAGCATGTGAGATAGAATCTGTATCTCATTTCTAGGATTTCCTTTTTTTGCTTTTGGTACTGGGGATTGAACTTGGGGGCACTTAACCACTGAGCTGCAACCCCAGCCCTTCTATTTTTTATTTTGAGACAGGGTCTTGATAAGTTGGTTAGGACCTCAGTAAATTGCTGAGAACTTGCAATCCTGAATTGCTGGGATTCTAGGTGTGTGCCACCACACCTGACTGTAGAATTTCCTTTCAAAGGAGTTTCATATTTGAATATTTTCCCGAGTTAACTGAATCATCTTTATAAGGATAGCCATAAAAATTTCATCTAGGTTGTTTTAGTCAGGTATTTCACCACTGTGACTAAAAGACCCAACCAGAACAATTATAGAGAAGGAAAAGTTTATTTGAGAGCTCACGGTTTCAGAAGTCTTAGTCCATAGAAGATGGCTCCATACCTCTGGGCTGTAGGTGAGGCAGAAAATCATGGTGGAAGATTGTGGCGGAGGGAAGCAGCTCATATGATGATCAGAAAGCAGAGAGAAATCTCCACTTGCCAGATATAAATATATGCCCCAAGAGGGGAGGGGAGGGGAGGGGGGATAGTAGAGGATAGGAAAGGCAGCAGAATACAACAGACACTAGTATGGCAATATGTAAATCAATGGATGTGTAACTGATGTGATTCTGCAATCTGTATACGGGGTAAAAATGGGAGTTCATAACCCACTTGAATCAAAGTGTGAAATATGATATATCAAGAACTATGTAATGTTTTGAACAACCAACAATAAAAATAAATAAATAAATAAATAAATATATGCCCCAAAGCCATGCCCCCAATGCTCCACCTCCTCCAGCCATACCCCCACTTGCCTTCAGTTACCATTCAATTACTCTCATCAGGTGATTAATTCACTGATTGAGTTAAGGCTCTCGTAACCCAATCATTTTCCCTTTGAACCTTCTTGCTTTGTCTCATAAGTGAGCTTTTGGGGGAACACCTCATGTCCAAACCATAACATAGGTGGACATGTATGAATTTAGAAACAAATATAAATTTAGAAAAGATATAAAGCTTATATTATATCTTATATTATAGCTTCTCTGCTACCACTAATATAAGAATTTAACAAGCCAGTGTCTGAATCGTTGAAAACAGCTTTGCTCAGAGATGTGATTATTCTACCAAAACCCAGCTCACTCTCTTCACTGAAGAATAATGTCCAAGGAGACTATCTATTACTTAGAACTATGTCTACTTTAATGATATTTCATAATTAGATAATTCTTCAATAAAAATCACACTTAGATGAATGAAGGAGATTCTCGGTGGAATTAGAGAAGCTAAGAGTGATCTATGAGACATATAAAGGAGAATCAAGAATCCTATGATAAGTCCCCTGTGGTGACACAGTTTGTGTGTTATCCAATAAGCTGTTAGTTTGACTCTTTCCTAGAGTGTCAATGCACATCTCACTGAACATAGATGTTATTTTTCTTCTGTTTGTTTACTTTTTAAAGTCTTAAAAGCACACAACTTCCACCAGTGTACCCAGTCAATTCTGGCTTTAACCTTTCATAGTTGTCATTAAATATATCATCTCCCCTAAGACATGGTAGTTTCTGGAAAGCTGGGATAATCTCAAGAGGACTTCAGGTGTTAGTTAGATAAAACTGAGAAGAAAGTGTCAGATTGAGGGACTTATTAAATAAAACAGGATAGGGCAAGCAATAGGAAGCAGCTCTATTTCAGACAGGTCGGCAGAGCTTGATAAGGAGGTAGGTTGCAATATAGACAGACAGTGTCACACAGGAGTTAAAAATGAAGGCAGATAGAATCAGGTGGTGAGTATTCCAGACAATGGTAATATGAACAGGTGATCAGCATCAGAGATGTAGTGTGGCCCCAGCAGGGCCTGGGCTTCAGGAACAAGATTCTGGTCATCAGGATAGAGAAATAGGGTCTATTGGTGATAAACCTTTATCAAAAGGACCCAGTACTCCATTAAAGTAAGTCTCCTGAGGATAGTGATGATCAATTAGAGGTCATGAAAGCAAAGTTTGGAGAAAAAAGCAAAAGAACACCTTTCTCAAAGCCCTGAGCCAAGAAAAACCATAATTCTTACCAATTACTAAATGAAGCTCTGTGGGGAAACAGTACAGAGCAAATAAGGTGAGAGAAAAAATTAAGAGATGTCACCAGAGGGCAAAGGCTTGGTTATGATTATGCAAGGCTTGGGAGATCACAGGAGCCTGGACTGCAGGGCCAGGCTAGAGAAGATTTAAAGAAGTGAGTAATATGGCCATTTGTGCATTTGGGGAAAATTACTTTCACTTCTAGGCAGAAAGATGGATAGATGGATGAGTGAATAGATGGAGGGATGTAGGAAAAGATTATAGATAAGGAACCAACTCTTACTCTTTTTACTGCATGGAATAGCTTCAAGACTATTTCAGTTACTTCTGCTTTAACTTTCTTTCTTATTATTAACCATATTATCTTCCCAAAGACATGGTAGTTTCTGGAAGGCTGGAATCCTCTAAACAGGACTTTGGATGACATTAAGATAAACTGAGAAGAAAGTCAGCACAGCTTTCCCTCAGTCTTCTACTGGGGCCTAAATTCCTGAGGATAGTCTCAGAGGCCCCGTCTCCCAACAGGAATAGGACCATATGGGAACCATGACTGGTTTTCATTTAATGATGATTTCCTTTCATGATCCACATGGTCTCTCATGCTCACATCCCAGCCAGTAGGCCTCCACTGATTTCTGAGACTATGTGCCCAGATTTTATAGCTCTGACAAGTCATCTACAACCCTCCACTGTGGCTCCAGTAACTATAAACACATGTTTTCCGCTTTCCCCACATTTTGGCAATAAGTCATGGCTAACACAGAAGAGAAGGGGCATAGAATAGGTCTGGAATGTTTGGTATAATCACAGCCATACAAAAGGTCTTGGCTTTGTGTGATAAATCATACCTTCTGTGTCTGTCAAAGAATGGAAAAGAGTGTGTCTCTTCTGTGTGTAGTCAGATGATTCTCTCCAAGCACTAAACATGCCTATTTGAAGCACAGGTTGTCAGGGGCCACTTCCTTCACCATCACATATGTTTTAACAATCAAGGTCTTCATAGAACATAAAAGTTCTGTAACTGACAGCTTTGAAGAGCCTTTGGCAATGCTTTTCTGAAGAGATTTTGTCTAGAAAACTCATGTTTTCATTGAATTTATGCCCCTTTTCGCTTCCTTCCACCTGTCTTTGTCAAATGTACATGCCTTCTCTACCCTTTTATTGCATGCCATACTCCATGCAGAGAACAAAAACTAACAAGAGGGGCCTTTAAGAGCGCCCCACCTTGGGTACCGGTAGATCAAGCAAGTGGTGATGATTTTAGATATTTTGCACAAGACCATTCAACCTAGAAAAAGAGAACAAATGTTTAGAAAGAAGGAAACAAACAATAGCTTAGACATTTTGACATCTCTATAGCATCAAGTTAAGACAATTTCATTAAACCAGCCTTGTTGTCAAGGCTAGTTTAAGACATTCTTACAATCATTACATCTACAAAAATGATGTAATATTAACATTATACCAAAATGACAGATGCTGATACCACTATGCAGAACATTCTGAGCAGTATAAAGGATTCTAAAAATGTAAAGTATTATGGCAAGTTTTCTCATTAGTCCCATCTAGCTATTATATCCCACCTCTAGTCAATATTCTATCATTCATGTTCAAAATAGACCCAATGAAAAGAAGCACTTCACCTGCTTGAAACTCAGTAATCTCACAATTTCACTTTCCTGAGGCAGAAAGAAAAAAAGCAAAATGGGCCACTGATCAGGCAAAGGTGATGTAAAGCTCATGCACTTTCTCACAGGAGAATTCCTGGGGCGCACATGTAGAGTCAATTTACTTGTATTTTAGGCATAACTTTAACAAGCATGATTATCTGGCTTCCCAGTTCAAGAAACCCAGAGGCAGCAGATCATCAGAGAGACACACACTGGTAGCATCAAAAAGTGACAGCTGGCAGCCTGAGAATTGATGAAGAGGACAGAGGGAAAAAAAAAAACTCAAAAAAGTTGGTACCAAACTCCGAACTGGATCTCTTACAAGTTCAAACACAGAGCCCTTACTCACAGGCTCTATTAAACCTGTTAGAATAATTTATGATTGAGTCATCAGGACAAGATCAAATTAGAATGTTCTATTTAATAAAGCAGGGAAGCATATATGTATTTTCAAAGATATTCACCAAAAATAGTTTAAATGAACCTATTTTTATACATATGAACTTTGTAACCAGAACAACTCATTTCCTTAATGTTCCAGATAGATAGCTGACATTTTACTGTACATTGGTTATGTTCCAATTTTAATCCCAAGCCACCTGCCCCTCACTGGCCAGGGAGCCATGCTCAGGAAACACAAAGTCATTATGCTAATTCTAGTTTAAACTTAACAAAATTAAGAAGAGAAATTTCCCATCCTCTCCAAAAGAATATCACACACTTCTACCCAGCCCCAAATGTATGGCTCCAGAGTTATGTATACTTCTTGCCAATTGTATAGAATATATGTTACTGTGTATGCTGACCAGATTTAAATCAGATTTCAGCAGACCACTGAAGAAGATAACTTCCTAATCTACCAGTTTGAATTTTTGTGTGGTTTGATTTATCTTTAAATCCTTTAAGTCAGATTCTCAAGAAATCAAATTATTGCCACTCAATGTTATTGAACTCTTGAACCTAGAAGAGAAAGACAAAAGATCAATGCTTAGAAGAGGAAGTAAAACTGCAATAAGTGGTATTTTATTTTGCATGATAATTTTCACAAATATTAACAATGGAAAAATCAGAGTCATCAAAATCAGAGCAAACTTGAGATAAGCATTCTTCTATACAATGAGGGTTCCTAGACACAATCAATATTTGAATTAAGAATATAAAAGTCCAGAAAATAAATCAAAAGAGAAATGTTCAAAAATTAGGAACCAATGTTCACTTGGGAGCAGCATACCAGAATGTTAGCGTATTGCCAAGGAGAAAATAACCCCTCCGATAAAAGCTTTCCAAAGCTATGTATAGACTGTGACTTCCTATGTTATAGAGTAATGGAATGAGGTATGTCAGTCAGGACAATGTTATAGTGATCAAACAAGCCCCAAATTTATAAAGCTTAAAATAACAAAGATTTATTTTTTCTTGTGCTGTATGTCCATTGCAAATCAGATGAGCTCCGTTCTCTATTGCCTATCCTCACTCCAGGATCTAGGTGACAGAGTAGCTATTATGTGGTCCTTGAAATTCTTAGTGTCAGAAGGAAAGAGGAAGTAGCAAAGCAAATGCTACTCCACCTGAAAGTGATTATTGTAATTTCATATGACATTTTATTGGCCAAAGTAATTCACACAATGAAACCTAACTTGGGAGGGGATAGGAAGTAATTCTCTTTCTGGGAATGGCTTCAAATACTTGTGTGCTGAAGTGCAGTCATCACAGGCTGTGGGGAAGGGATTGCAAGTTGTCCACTAGAAATTTGTGCTCCCATTTCATGGTGTAATTAGTGCTTTTCAAATTTGAGCAAACATAGGAATCATGTGGAAGGCTTCTTAAAAATATGTTTCAGGTCCTACCCCTAGTCAGCCTAATTCAATAATCTGGGGTAGGGCCCAAGAAATAAACATTCCAGGTGATGCTGATGTTATTGCTCTGTGGGCCAGACTTGCAGCTGAAGTAGTATACAGCAGTTTGCAAGGAAGAAATATCTAGACCCAAACTACAATTCCCAGTCTCACCTTTAGAACCAATAGAAATCAAAAGACTAGTTCTCACACACAAATGTGAACAGAAACTTCTTGAGGTGGTTAAAAATGCCAACAACACCAAATGCTGGTGAGGATGTGGAGCAACAGGAATTCACATTCATACCAATAGAAATAGAAAATGGTACAGCCACTTTGGAAGGCAGTTTGATGGTTTCTTATAAGCTAAACATAGTCTTATCACAAACTCCTGCAATTGTGCACCTTGGTTATTTACCCAAAGGAGTTTAAAAAAACAAACTCTTATGTCCACACAAAAATCTGTAAGCAGATGTCTTTATCAGCTTTATAATCTCTAATACTTGGAATTCACCAGGATGTGAATTGACAAACAAATAATGGTATATCAAACAATGTGTTATTCAGTGATAAAAAAGAAATGCACCATCAAACCATAAAAAGATGGAGGAAATTTGCATGAATATTGAAAGAAGCCAGTGGGAAAAACTGTATGCTGTATGAGTCTTTAGTGGCTTAGGGCTGAAGGAAGGGAGGGTGACGGGGAAGAGGATTTTAGGGTAGTGACACTGTGCTCTACAATTCTATAAAGTGGATGTGAATCATTGTACATTGATCAGAACCCAAAGAATGTACAAGATGGAGTGAACCATAATATTTTAATATAATACTGAAAAGAATTTTAAGGACTAGATAATAGGAACCATGGATGTCAATTCATTGCTGTCATCTGAATGTCCACTCCAACACTCATGTTGAAACTGTATCACCACTGCAGCTGTTGAGAGGCAGGATCTTTAAGCAGGTTTTCGGACATTGGGGCTCTGCCCTCATACACAGGTTCATGTCATTATCATATTATGAGGAATGGGTTCCTAATAAAAAGCATCAGTTTGGCCTGGAAAGAAAAAAAAAAAAGCAGATACTCTGTTTCTCACTTCCTTCTCCCATAAGCTTTCTGTGTGTTGATGCCCAAGGAAACATTGTAGTCCATGTTTGCAATTCAGTCCTTTATCAGCCTGAGCTTCCTTACCCCACTGCCAAGAAATACCTACATCTAAATATTATGTGAAATATAACAAATTTATGTTGTGTTAAGCCACAGATATTTGGGGTTTATTTTATGTATTTATTTTTTCATTATAGCAGGTAGTGTATTACCTTAACTAATATTGGAGAGACTCCAAAGGTGGCGAAGAAAATCTTGACCCTCCTTTCAACATTTATTTTTTTCTCCTTCTTCCTTTAAATGTCATGTTCTTTGATCCCTCTTTATTGTATCTGTTTTATTTAATGTGCTGTAGCAACAGATAAAATTAAATGGAATAAATAGAATTAGAGGATGGAGAAATTCAGAATCACTCTGTCTTTAAAGAATTAATTCACAAATAGTTTATTCACTCAGTAAACAACAACAACAACAACAAACACTTAGTGTTTGTTTACCTATGTCTACAATGTAGTCCTACCTCCAGAGATGACATGTGTAACCTCCCTGACACACCCCATAACCATGGCAGATACAAGGGCTTTTTTCTCACTGGGTCCAGAGGCAGCCTTAGAATTCTTGACAACAGAGTGCCCCAATAGCCATCACCAATAAACTTGTAATGGTGGGTTTACCATGTGGGGATTTAGGGGGAAGAAGCAGTTTATATCCAAGTTGTTTCTATTTGTATCTTAATAAATGCTTCCCAAGATGTTGCAAATGGTTTTGGGTCACCTGAAAACACACACTTAAATCTACTTCTTATGTATCTTCCCAAGACTATAAAAAACAAATTACATTTGCAGCTACATTTCCACCCTGATTTAGTTCTGCTAGGAACGTATACCTGCATGATATCTGAAATCAGAAATCATCAAAGTGACATGGTAGCCTTGAATGAAGATTAGACCTCCTGGCAGGCACATTTGCAGCTGGCAACTCAGCTCTAACACTTTGCAGTTCTGCCACTTTGATCAAGCCATTTATAACCTCTCTGAACCTGGTTTCTTAACTGAGGATTGAATAAGATAACATGTGTACATAAACCTCATTGATAAACACTATGCAAATGTAACATTGCCATTTCTAAAGCTGGAACTAAAGGAAAGAGCTAACAATGGCTGACTCCTGAGGTATATTCCCTGTGGTTTATTCTCGATACCCTTTCTTTTATTCCTTTCAAACAACTCTCCCCTAAACTTGAAAACTAATCCCACTGTCCTAACTTATGACTCCATTAGGAAATATTTCTAGAAAGTCTTTCAAATGTTTCTACTTTGGTACTTTGGTTCTAAGTCTTTGTGTTACAGGAAACCATTTTCTCCCTTGCTTGCTATTTAAACTCTTCAAGAACTTGTCAAGCATTATTATGTCATACTCACCCAACTCAGGGATTCAATCACACACTTCATCCACTTCAGGGCATATTCATTTTCTGGAGTATCCAGTGACGTGATTCCCAGTAGCAGAGATAAGAATTCAAGCATTTAAGTTACTCTTGAGTTTTCTTGATTTTGTGAATCTTAAGGAATCTTTTAGAGCTATAGCAATGAAAGCTTCAAATAGCTTTTATAACATGATTCGTTTCCTTTTCATTATGTTTTTCAGATTAAGAACCTACTATGATAGTAATCTATGCTAGCAGAAAGATGAGCTATCTGTGGTTTATAGACTTGGAAAAGTGAACATTTTAAGTCATTTTTATGGCAACTTTCAATTAAATGCCTAAAACTTCATAATGATATGAGAAAGTACTGCATTAAATGATTTCCATTTAAAATATTTTTCTAGTTTCCAATTGTCTCTATCATATCATTGGGTGAAGTTCTCAAAAACAATTCCAGATCAGCTGTCTTCTGACTGAATTTTGGCAAAAGAAGATAAAGAGATTGAACAGGATGGGAAAGAAGCCAAGATATTCTTCCTCCTTCCTCTCTATCCCAGGCAGCTCCTCAAAAATTGGTTCTTCTCTTCTGCTACAGCTCAAAGCCTTCTTTCATTGCTTGGCAAGTTTGTTTTAGTTCCAGGTTCTATCAGATGACCCCTTCCCCTGGGAAGTAACACTGTCTACATTTTTCGTCTTTTCAGCCCACAGTATTGGTTTCTTACTGTTTTATATTTGATTAAATTACAACCCCCTCTTTAGTTCTCACCAACTCCATTGCTTGTGTAATAACTTCCCTGAATTAAATTTGCTCTGTTGAAAAATCTTAAAGCATTTCTGCTTTCCCAAGTAGACTCTGATTGATGATATAATGAACTTAATTGTGAAACAATGCATATAACTATTAGTGCACAAATAAGAATGATAAGAAACTGAATGCTACATGGTATGGAACAAAATTGTGGAAAATCTGTCCCAGCAAAAAGACAATTAACTAGAAGAACCAAAGAATAGGATACTAATCTGGAGACTTTACCTTTCTTCCTTCAGGTGAAAGTGGACATACCAGTAGTCACTGACTATTTAAAATTCTGATCTTGGAACAGTAGTTGTATCATGTAATATAGGCCACATTAAGGTGCTCATTGATTCAAATCTCTGACATGATAAAAATATGTTCATTAAAGTGGCTCAGAAATACATCTGAAAACATTAAGTCTGGCTTGTTAGCAAAATAAATGCCAAATAAGGTACAAGCCCTCATGGAAACATTTGCCCTCATTTTTATTTCATTCTTTCATTCACTCATTGAGATACCTAGTATTTGCCAGATACTTTCCTAGGTCCTATAAATATGTCCCTGAATGAGGAAGAAAAAAATAGCCTTTCCTTTTATGAAGCAAAAGAGTTATGAGTATTTGAATTTAAGATCCATTTTATCCTTTTATTTTAGTAAGGATTGCTTTTTATGTGGAGAAACAACACTACAGATTTGAATATATGTTATTGTGTATTACTGCAAAAATCATATCCTTTTGGAAACTAATACAAATCTTTTTATCTCTAAGTGCAAATTTGTCTTTGCAGGATCAGTTTGTAAAACACTGTAGTTTAAAAGCTTAGATTGTACCCCAAAAAATAATAAAAGAAAATTATAGGGAAGGAATACTAAACCTTCTTATATCTGAGGAAGTAAGAACGAACAGTAATTTGGAGGCAAAGGAAGCAAAATTACCTGATAATCTCTGGATAAAATAGGTATGAAGGCTAATGAACCCATATGTAAGTGGGCATCTTTTTCTAGTTTAAGTCAAAGATGGAAAACCACTTATTTAATAGACTTTTTCACATATGGAAAATACAACTATTATAAATTTTTTTCTTTTTCACATCAGATGGGTAATGTGCTGATGTTGTAACAAGGTTTAAAGGTAGGCACATCTCACTCAATAGAGTGAACATCCGATCATCATGCTTATAAAATGAAGGATCTATAAAATATTTTAAATATTAAAAATTTGGTATTTTCAAGAGACAAAATACTTCAAAATTTTAAGGTATTTTCTTCAAGTTTTGATATACATGAATGCATGTGTGTGTTTGTGTGTTGGTGTGAAAATCATATGTATATTATAAATTTAGAATGATACTTTCAATATAATGTCACATCTTACATGTCACTAAAAATAATACATGTGCTTTTCCACACCATTAAATGGACTTTAAAAAATATTATTTTGAAAAAAAAAACAAGGGGGAGAAATGAATTACTCCTATTTTCTAGACACAGAACGTGAGTTTCAGAAAGGTTGCCAGATGTCGTGACCATGTTANGAAATGAATTACAGTAGATGGGGTAGAGAGAGAAGAGGGGAGGGGAGGGGAGGGGAGGGGGGATAGTAGAGGATAGGAAAGGCAGCAGAATACAACAGACACTAGTATGGCAATATGTAAATCAGTGGATGTGTAACTGATGTGATTCTGCAATCTGTATACGGGGTAAAAATGGGAGTTCATAACCCACTTGAATCAAAATGTGAATATGATATATCAAGAACTATATAATGTTTTGAACAACCAACAATAAAAATTATAAAAAATAAAATAAAAGGTAAAAAAAATATTATTTTGATAGCTGTATAACATTTTTTTCACATAATTTTCTTATCCAGTCCCTATTAGTAAAGATTGTATTGTTTCCAATTTCCAAGTATCATTAGTAAGGTAAAAATTATTCCCCTATATGAGCACTTGTTTGCAATACTTTTCTGAAGTGGAAATGATAAAGTTTGTAAATGGAATTAAGTTGACAGCACATTAAGCCACTATAATGGAGAAAAAAAGCTACTTTTTATCTAGAATGGTTTGCATAATTGAATCAGAGAGCGGGGTATGCCAAAGCAACAATCCTTCATAACATAGTTGCTCTATTTCCAACAACTATTGGAAATGGGAGCTTAGACTGGAGACTTGCAGAACTAAAGCAGAGTCATCTATAGCAAGGGCTACTGAAATTCACTGAGTGGGATTTTAATAGGTGTTAATATTTAAACAGTGTCCTGAGGAATAGTGACTTTGGGAAACACAGAGTAAGTCAAATAAGATTTGTTGCTGCTATGTTTTACTATAGGTCTTCCCAGAGCCTTTAATATTTTTACATGTTTTTTTAACATGCCAAAAGGAGAATATACATGGAACATTTCCCAGACTTATTTGACCACAAAATACTTTGTGCACTAGGCATTTCAAGAGAAAAATGTTCTGTGGAACACAAGATTGGGCAAAATTACTCTAAAGGAATTGAGAAAAAGCAAACTGAAGTCAAGGCCAAATGGGAAAAATATGTCAGAATACGTTAGATCAAGTTTAATGGTCATAAGGCAAGTATGGCATGTCTTGAAATATTGCTACTAATTTAAATTTCTTATTTATCTTTTTGAAAACACTGAATGGTTATACTCTTTTCTTGCCAGTGCGTAGCTCTAGGTAAAAGTAATATTCAGTGAGCTAAACTTTATCTTAACATGATATGCTTTTAAGAAAGCCACATAATACAATGAAAAAGTCTCAGCCTAATAGTTAGGACAGAGTGACTGGCTTTGACACTAGCTAGCTTATGCACTTAGACAATTAACTGAGCCTCCATAATCCTCCATTGGCACACTGTGCAATGAATGTTCAATGAATTATTTAAAATAGATATTCATAATTTTTCAATCATTCATGGTCTTCAAAAGATCTAACTAGCCTCTCTATTACTGGCCTTACAAATCCTAAATTCCAATGTAAACTTAATCTCTATTTAAGATCATATTTTTAACAATGATGCTATACTTTGAAGACCTATATCAAGGGAAAGGCAGATTGCTGTTTAACTTCTTAGTTGTGATTCAAAAATAAGTGTATTTCTGTCCTGCCTTTTGCCTGAACAGAAATTTGTGCCTCAGGGATCATGGATCTTGCTCACCTACATTTTATGCATTATTTTGGCAATTCCAGGCTGGTCAATGTTTTCTTTTTCTTTCTTTCTTTCTTTTTTTTTTTTTTTGTCCTCCACAATAGAGATGTTTAACCTGGGGTAACTAAGCAACCAGGTGCCTGCTATGGTCTGAATGTTTTTGTACCCCCAAAATTCAGATTTGAAACCTAATCACCAATGCAAATAGTGTTAGATAGTAGGGCCATTTGGAGGTGATTAGGTCATGAGGGCATGGTCTTTATAAACAGGATTAATGCCCTTAGAAAATAATCCTCAGAGCACTGTCTTGACCCTTCTACCATGTGAAGATATAGCAAGATGGTGCTACAAGGAATCAGGAAGCAGGCCCTTACTTGGAATCAATTTATGCCAAGAGCCTTGATCTTTGACTTTCCAGCCTCTTTAACTGGAAGCAATAAATTCTGTTGTTTAAAAGTCACCAAATTATAATTTTTTTTTATTTTGGTAGCCAAATGAAGTAAAATAGGATCCTCAAAACCCATGAAGTTGTGTATATCATTTTCTTTATATATATATGTGTGTGTGTGTGTGTGTGTGTGTGTGTGTACCCTCCTCAGACATAGAGTGGACAGACTCCATAGCTTTCAATATATGTTCAAATGGCATTTTCAATACCTCGGGAGTTTAAAATGATACTGCTTATAGCTTTCTTAAGGTTTTGAAAGGGTATACACACACACACGCACCACAGCCTAATGCTTAAATTTAAAATAGTGGCGTAAGTTTTTGGTACAGCAACAAACGAGGAAGATGAGGAGAAGGAGGAGGAGGAGGAGGAGGAGGAGGAGGAACAGCAGCAGCTATTTAGAGGCATTTGCTGCCACTGCATTGAAAAATAAAAGCCTGCAGAAAAAAATGGCCTAATGATATGTTATAAAAACAGCTATTAACCAAATAGAAGTACTATCATTGGCAAAAATAAATGAGATAACATTTACCCAATTATTAGTCACATTACTAAAGTGTTTAAAAGAAACATTTCCAGGAATTATCTGTCCTGTGTCAATAGAGTATCTATGGCACAATCCACTATGATTGGTCCTTTATGGAGAGAATTCCCCCAGAAAACCTGTGCATATGATAAATTGGCAATCTTGCATTAACCCTAACTTTGGTCACATACTGTCTTTTGTATGCTCCTGAGCTCTAAGACCCAACTTCTTAAACCCCGTTCTAGATTCAAATCCCACAAATACTTGCATAGACCACTGACCATCACTGTGTGACACAGATGTTGATGACGAAAATGTAGATGATAGCTAATATTAATCTAGTATTTAGCACATGCCTTGTAGAAAGTCTTTGAAGTAGTTACTATCATTAACAAGTTTACAGATAAGGAAACTAAACTGCAGAAAGGTGAAGTAATTTATCCTGCATCATAGGACTAGCAAACAGTCTAGGATTAATAATGCTCAGTTAGATTCCAAAGCTTATTATGCTATTCTGCTTTAAAGACACAACTCAAGAATTTGCTCATATGCACCTCATTTTTAATTATTCCATTTGTTCTTTGTTGCTTCCACATCAGCTCCCCTACCCAAGATTGCCCCAAAGTTCCCTCTGGATTCAACTCCAGCAACTTTCAGCATTTTCCCTGGCCCCGAAGACGTGATCATTCCAATTCATTAAGTAGGATAACCCTAGAGGTACCTTGACTACCAGACTTATTGCTGGACAAATATGCCTGATTCCCATCTTTTGTGACAAGAAATGGAAGTTGGAACATTTATGTTGCAATGACCTTATCAAGGCTGGAGTTAAATTTTGAACAGTCCCATTTTACAGATGGGTAGAGGTTAAAGACTTAGTATATTGTATTGGCTAGTAGCAGACTCTCCATTTTGAAAATCTAATTACCTCTGTGTATAAGGCCATCTTCCAAACACAATCATTAACACAACACCTTCATGGTTTTTTGGTCATAGACTGCTTTAGTATTTACTTAATATTTTGATTCAAATATACTTATTGCTTTTGTGGTAAAACAAATATATTTATAAATGAAAGTTTCTTTCACTAAAATAAAAACCATTACCATATGTCTTAGATGGAAATTTTAAACGCCCACACAATAAAATAAAATCATGTTGTAAAGGCTAGCTAGATTTTATTGTTATCTAAGGCTCCGATTCTTAAGGATTCTTTCTCCTTGCTTAAAAAAAATTAGATAGTATTAGAGGAAAAACTAGAACTAAACTAGAATTTCTCTTTGATATAATCAGAAGGTTTTAAAGGAAATAGAGAATCATTTTTGTTATGTAATTCACTCTTCTTTAATACCATGTCTTCACATCACCTAAAACTTATTTTGAGCAATACTGTCTAGTGGAAACATAATGTAAATCATGTATAATTTTAAATTTAATTCTAGACACATTAAAAAAGTAAAATAGAAAAATTAATTTCAGTATTTTATTTCAGCTCGTAACCAAAATATTTAACATGTAAAATCAACATAAAACATTTTTGAGATATTTTATATGCTTTTTAAATATTATTTTAGAAATCTGTTCCTAATCCATACCAGTCACATTGAAGTATTCAGTAGCCTCATGTGATAAGTGGCTACTATTGAGCACAGGAGCCTTATATGGCACCCATTAGGAAATACATGATGAAGTTAGGATGCTTGGGCAGTGGGACCCTTTGTGGTTAACATGGTCACGACATCTGGCAACCTTTCTGAAACTCACTTTCTGTGTCTAGAAAATAGGAGGAATTCATTGGCTGTTCCCGTGGTTTCAAGCTTACTTGCTCTGCTATGACTACCACTTGTTCCCTTTCTGTTAAAGCTCTTCATAAAGCCTTATTGTTAACTTTCCTGGAAAACTTCAAAGAACAAGTTGCACCACAGCCCTCCAAAGAGTATATACATCACCCTCCAAACAAAGGTGTTTGATGAGACAGTGTCACAAATGCTGTGACTGAACTACAGAGCTGCAGGAGCATAGAAGTGGATCTCCTTAAGCATCTGGAAGTTTCCTGGAGAAGGTGACTGTGATAATGTGAAGTGTGCATTTGGCTTTCATCCCTGTTTCCTGATATACGGTTCAAAAAATCCTCTTTCATGTTAATGAGATAAATGGTGTCTGGGGGCCCCTAGATAGCTTCATGATAGGGGCTGGTAACCAGAAATACAAAGACACAAAGAGTTGGGACTTTCAGTCTCTTGCCCCCAACTTTTAGGGAGGGGAGAGGGGCTGATGGTTGAGTTGATCACCAATGGTCAGTGATTTGACAAGTCATGCCTGTGGAGTAACGCTCCAATAAAAACCCAAAGGAACTGGGTTTGGAGAGCTTCAGTGTTGGTGAACACATCTGCTTTGCCAGGAGAATGGCACAGCCCAACTCTATGGGGACAGAAGTTCCTATACTCAGAACCCATCCAGACCTTGCTGTATGTAACTCTTTGTCTGGCTGTTCATCTGTAACCTTTATTCTATGCTTTATCAATAAACCAATAAACATAGTATTATGGTTTGGATGAGAGGTGTCCCCCAAAAGCTCATTTGTGAGACAATGCAAGAAGGTTCAGAGGAGAAATTATTGGGTTGTGAGAGTCTTCACCCAATCAACGAATTAATTCTCTGATAGGGATTAAATGAGTGGTAACTGAAGTGGCAGGTTGTGGCTGGAGGAGGTGGAAACTGGCGGCTTTGAGGTATATATTTGTATCTGGCAAGTGGAGTTTCTCTCTCTCTGCTTCCTGATCATCATGTGAGCTACTTCCCTCTGCCACACTCTTTTGCCATGATAGTCAGCCTTATCTGGAACCCCTGGGGAATGAATGGAGCTGGTGGTATATAGACTGAGACCTCTGAAACCATCAGCCCTTAAGTAAACTATTTCTCCTCTACAGTTATTCTGGTCAGGTCTGTTAGTCACAGCAGTGAAAAAGCTGACTAACACATAGGTTTCTGTGAGTTCTGTGAGCTGTTCTAGCAAATTAATCAAACCCAAGAAGCAGTCACGGCAGCCTCAATTTATGGCTGGTTGGCAAGAAGGACAGGTCACAACCTATGCTTGTGGTTTGTATCTGAAGTGGGAGACAGTCTTGTGGGACTGAACCCTCAACCTGTGGAATCTGATGCTGTCTCCAGAAGACAGTGACAAAATTGAATAGAATTGCAGGACACTCACTGGTGTCCACAGGAAAACATGCAGATTGCTTTGTGTGTGGGGGAAATTCCCTGTACCTCTGGTGGCAGAAGTGTTGATTGACTGTGTGAGAGTAGAGAACATTAGGGAACACTTTAGGTTTTTCCTGTACCTTATAGCAACATTTAAACTGACTCCTGCATGATGAATAGGAGGTAACCAATGAGCAAGAAAATGTTCCAGGCAGGAAAGTGGCAGACACAAAATCTCAGAGCAAGAGCTACATTTGGGGAACTCCAAGAGATTGAGTGATATCGGATTTCAAGGAGGAAGTAATAATGAGAAATGACAATGGAAAAATAGTAAGTAGGTAGTAAAGAACTTGAGTGACATCTAAGGATTAAAATTTTATCCCAAAATCAGAGGAGACCTGGAGGCTATAAATTTGGATGGGGATTAGTGATTAGGATCACTCTGGCTACAGAGCAGAGGAGAAATGAAAAACTGCTAAGGCAAAGGGGCCAATTAGGAGGCTGTCTAGCAATCTAGGTGAAGAGAAGAAAATGAATTAGAAAGACCTTTAGGAGGCAGAACACACAGGCTATAGTGGCTCCTTGCTGTGGTGAGGGACAAGGATGAAGAATGGTATTCCAGGTTCTGGTTTAGTTAGCTAATACATAATAGTGAGTTTCTCTAAAATGAAGGACTGGGAAGGAAAAACTGGTTTGTTCACAACTTATTTGGTTTACCTATAATATTTTGTAAAAATTCTGGAAACTACCAAAGCAGTCTTGGGTGGGTTTTGGAAGGAAGGCTCATGCAGAAAAACTGGAGGCTTTCTGGTAAATTACATGTTTATTGACAAGGAAATTAATTAAATTACATTCATTGACAAGGAAACAATTGAGTACAATTATTTGGAACGTCATAGTTTATAATTCTTTCATAGAGAACTTGGACCATACTAACAGTTAAAATAAAGTTGTTGCAGTAGTGACTTCTCTGAGCTATATCTGCAGTATCTTTGCACAGGAATAATTTGGCCTCTAGAGCATGTGTATTATAAGGGGGCAAATTTTTCTTAGTCTCTCTTAGCCAAGATAAGAATTGGGATCTTTATCAAAGCCAAATAAGAATTTCCTCAGGGATTCAGGAAGGGACAAATGCAGGTCTGTGGGGTATTCTCAGAACATTCAACCATCTATGCCTTTTGTCTGGTACTGGCTGCCTTGTGTAGGCTACACTGATACTACTGCCTGCAATCTTCATTGAAAATAAAAAGATTAGAAAATCAAGCTAAATTACATGAGACAGAAATCATCAAAACAATTACTCAGTAAAAGAGCAGAGAGCCAAATAGTATGGTCAACAAAAGGAAAACACATAAAAATCATATATACATGAGAGAATACCAGGAAGATTTCTTCTCTAAATTTGGAAAAAGTGAAAATGATAAAACAAATCTTGAGTAATGATTAAAGATCCCCAAAAGGAAATCATGGGTATTTATGAATAGAAAGCCATAGGCAGCTGATTCTTCTACGCAAGTAATAACAATTTCAATCAAGATAACTGATTCCCTAACTTAGGCATTTCACTAAATTGAATCCTCAAACATAGCAGTCTTCCTTACACTGACAACAGTAGGTTTTCATCAAACTTAAAACACCAACATGCACATGTGGGCATGTCATTTATTTGGGGAAGGGCAGGGTTGTGCTAGGTAATCTATGTTTTGCTCTAATGAAAACTTGGCTGTTTTAAAAACATGATTGGCAAGGACTTCTCTTGACTTCTGTTCACACACATACACACCAATTTTTGTTTACAGCATAGATTTAATGTCCCTGGTCCAATAGAAATCTTGCAGTTAACAAGACTTCAAATAAGTCACTGCTCTCAAGTGTTTTCAATTCTGTTCAATTCAATGGTGAGTAAAGCCAGATAGGGGAACAAAATACTTGTCTTCCAGTTTTAGTGTTCTGAAAACACATTGTTGTGGTTAGTAAGCATTACAAGAGCCCTCTAAATTTAGCAAACATTTTCATTCCCTTGACCAAGCCCACCCACAAGAGTGAATAAAATTGATTTCATCTACACTCATCTGGGTAATGTAAATCCCTCAGGTTCTGCAACCCACTAAGCAAGAAAGCTGAGTGCAGAAATGTCAGGGAAATATGGAACCTCTAGGCCTAAAGAGGGGTTGGGGATGGAACAACTCAGACTCCATTGACAAACTTAAGTTTGTATCAAAGCCAGCCTCAGCAACTTAGGAAGGCATTAAGCAACTTAGTGAGACCCTGTTTCAAAATTTAAAAAAAAAAATTAAAAAGAGCCAGGAATATGGCTCAGTATTTAAATGTCCCTGGGTTCAATCCCTAGTACCAAAAACTAAATAAATAAAAACATAGAGGCTCAAAGTGGAACTTTGGTTAATGAAGTCGAATGAAGATGCCTTGTATGAGAGCTTCCAGAGAAAGAGAGAGAAAAGGAAACTTGTTTTATACAATATTACACATAGTAAGCTATCAATGAATGAAGACTGAATAAGTCACAATAACTTGCAACCATCATTAAGCAGAATGCCAAACCTATGATGCTGAATCAAATCTGTGAGGTCATGTTTCTAACTTTATTGTGTAAGTACAATGAAGATTGTGAGAAGAGAGAAAGGAGGAGAAACTAGTTAATTGCAGGAATTTCTTTGGTCTTCTGTCCTATCTTAAAAAGCAAATGCAAATTTTACACTTTATGTTGAACTATATAAACATTCAGCGTATGACTTCCAATACATCCTTGCTAAATAGTTGCAGAAACATGACAATTTGTCATTCTCTTTAATCATGTTACTATAAGAAAAATTTAGAAAAGAAACTTGGGAATGACTTAAACCTACCTGGAATTTATACAGCCTATGTTTGTGCAAATTTTATGTGAATATTTTTTAAATGATATTTTTGGCATTTATTATCAATAGGTAGATGCACTTTGATGTTTGATTAGGAAGACTTTATACTCGAATATACAGAATTTTTTTCTAAGGGAGAAAGGTATGGAACAAACTAAGGAAACTTGTATTAACCCCTTGGTGAGTATCTGTTTCTAATACAGTATTGAATTAGATATAAATATTATCCAGCTAATTCCAATGTTAAGTACTACGACGAATGTTTGTTATGGTTTGAATGTGAGTTGTCCTCCAAAAGTTCAAGTGTTAAACAATGCAAGAAAGTTTAGAGGAGAAATGGTTGGGTTTTGAGAGCTTTAACTCAATCAGGATTAACTAAATGGTAACTGAGAGTGGGTAGGGTATGGCTGGAAGAGGTGGGTCCCTGGGGGACATGCCTTTGGGTATATATTTTGTATTTAGCAAGTGGAATCTCTCTCTCTGTGCTTTCTGATCATCATGTGAGCTTCTTCTCTCTGCTGCACTCTTCTGCCATGATGTTCTGCCTCACCTCAAGCCCTGAGGAATGGAGCCATCCTTCTATGGTCTGAGAACCTCTGAAACCATAAACCTCTAAAGAAACTTTTCCTCCTTTACAATTGTTCTAATAGAGTTTTTTAATCACAGCAGAGAAAAAGCTGACTACAACAAAAATTGGCACTGAAAAGTGGGGTTGTTGCTAGGATTAACCCGACGACGGAGTTCAGAAGCTTTTGGAGATTTTTTAATTGGTGGGAGGAATTTTGAGGTGCTTAGAAGTGCAAGGTGGAAATGCTGAGGATTGTTGTAAGCGGAGCTTCATGGGTGATTCTGGTGGGAGCTCAGAAGACCAGAATGACAACTGGACTGTGCACAGAGAAGTTGAGAAGTTGTCTGCATTTGGCCCCTCTCCTGAGACTTTCCATGAGGCTGATTTTAAAAGCAACAGACTTCTTAATCTGGCAGAAGCAATGTCTAGATAGCATAGCATTCAGGAAGTGGCATGGATGCTGCTGGCCATTTTTAGCCAAATTTAATGTGATAATCAGGAGTAGAAAGCAAAGCAGAAAGATTTGAAAAACTTAGACTTGAATGGTGGAAGTAAAATTGGAGCTAAGGAAGTTGAAGTTGTTAAAGACATTACTGCCATTAAAGAAATGCTAAAGATTTTGCCTAGAGATAATAAGAAAGATGGCCTGAGGGCATCTCAGGAATTGGCAAGATTTTTATTTTATTTTATTTTATTTTTTATTGGTTGTTCAAAACATTACAAAGTTCTTGACATATCATATTTCATACATTAGATTCAAGTGGGTTATGAACTCCCATTTTTACCCCAAATACAGATTGCAGAATCACATCGGTTACACATCCACATTTTTACATAATGCCATATTAGTATCTGTTGTATTCTGCTACCTTTCCTATCCTCTACTATTCCCCCCTCCCCTCCCCTCCCATCTTCTCTCTCTACCCCATCTACTGTAATTCATGTCTCTCCTTGTTTTTTTCCCATTCCCCTCACAACCTCTTATATGTAATTTTGTGTAACAATGAGGGTCTCCTTCCATTTCCATGCAATTTCCCTTTTCTCTCCCTTTCTCTCCCACCTCATGTCTCTGTTTAATGTTAATCTTTTCCTCCTGCTCTTCCTCCCTGCTCTGTTCTTTGTTGCTCTCATTATATCAAAGAAGACATTTGGCATTTGTTTTTTAGGGACTGGCTAGCTTCACTTAGCATAATCTGCTCTAATGCCATCCATTTCCCTGCAAATTCCATGATTTTGTCATTTTTTAGTGCAGAGTAATACTCCATTGTGTATAAATGCCACATTTTTTTTTATTATCCATTCATCTATTGAAGGGCATCTGGGTTG
>NW_026000174.1:39578721-39668981 GCF_001458135.2 Marmota marmota marmota | reverse complement strand
GAAATCAATAAATGTTATTCACCACATCAATAGACTCAAAGATAAGAACCATATGATCATCTCGATAGACGCAGAAAAAGCATTTGACAAAGTACAGTATCCCTTTATGTTCAAAACATTAGAAAAACTAGGGATAACAGGAACTTACCTCAACATTGGAATTGGCAAGATTTTACCCATCTCAGACTGAAGGAAGTTAAAATTCTCTTGAGACCAGTGGGGTACCCTTTTTGCACAAGGGGGCCTATGAAGTTTTTTCAACATCTTTAGTTACCCAGACACTCAGAGGTTGCTACAGCCAGGGTCCCTGGAGGCTTGGCTACAGCACCAGATGGTACCAGATGGCACCAGACCTTGGCGTCAATCCCATGGTGCTGGTTCTGCATGATTGCAGGATGCTGGAGTTAGGGAGTCATGGAGGCTTCCACCAAGATTTCAAAGAAGACCTGGGAGGACAGACAAAGTACAGTAGGGTTGAAGTCTTTGTGAGCAGTCCTGAACTGGGCAAAGCATAGAGATGTGAGGAGTAAGCCTAAACTACAGTGGAGACCCCCGTGATTAAGAAATGCCAGTAATGTGAGACATCGTTCTGGGAAAGTTGTTGAAACTGAGCATAGACAAACCAACAGAAAGGCCACTTGGGCTACAACCAATAAGGCTGTAGGGGCGGAGCTACATAAGCCTTTTGAAGGGAAGGTAACCATGCCAGGTGCCCCAGATGCTGGTCATGGAGCTATAGGACTTGTTTGCTCAGTTGGAATTCTTCTTTTTATGGCCCTATTTTTGTGAATGGAAATGTTTATTCTGTACCTTTATATGTTGGATACTTGTAAATAGCTTTTGATTTTTATAGGAACTAATGAAAGTTTGCCCTGAGTCTCAGAGAAGATTTTGGACTTGAACTTTTGGGCAAACCTTGACCTGGGGACTCTTGAAAATGGATAAAATATACTTTGTATTGTGAGATGATAATGAGGTTTTGGGGCCCAGGAGTATAATATTGTGATTTGGATGTGAGGTGTCCCCCAAAAGCTCATGTGTGAAACAATACAAGAAGATTTAGAGGAGAAATGATTGGGTTATGAGACCCTTAACCTAATCAGTGACTCGATTCTCTGATGGGATTAACTGGATGGCAACTGAAGGTGGGTAGGTTGTGGCTGGAGGAAGTTCATGGGTGATTTAGTGCTTCACTCCTAAGTAGATGGAATGGGGAGTTTGGATAATGCCATATAGTAACCCGTGTACAATTTCTAGGGGCTTTACCAGAACTCACTTCCCTTCCCTCAGAAGGTGGAAACAAATACTGACTATCCTACCAACCTTGTGTTTTAACACAGTGTTTGGAAGTCTTAAGTGAAAGTTTGTTGACTGGCATTCCACTGAAGATCAATGTCAGGTTCCTTGTGCTTAACCTGATACTAAGTTCAAAGACAAGAAATCCTGGGTTATCAAAGTTTAAAGGCAAAAATTAGGTCCCTTCTGAAACAGAAAGGAATTTCAATAATCTGATGTCAGAAAATTTGGCATACACAATATACATGTAGAAGAAACTCTCATAAAGTTGATTTAATTAAATTTTATCATAATTATAACTGATTAATAAGAACCAGTTCACTGTTTCTGCTCATTTCAATAAGTGCTATGCCTCATAGGGAGAAATCAGTCAGTGTGGAAATTTATATATGATTATTGTGACTAAATGATTTAATCCAGTCAGTTTATACTTAATAAGTACCTATTATGTATCAGGTACCATGATGTGTATATGAAAATAAGTAACATCATAAATGATTCTTTCATAGTCCAGGTGAGAGAACAGCATAATTATAAGAAAACAATATAAGAATTTTATTGGCAAAGCTATAATAGCCAGCTCTAATACAGAGCAAAAATGATGTCATTGAAAAGCTGAAGCATCATTATGAGTACAACTCTCTTTCTGTGGAGAATCTTCTCATAAGAAAAAGAAAATCTAATTATCTTCAGTGCTTATGGACTTCCCAGCAGGTGAAGACTAGAACTGAAAGAATCCATGAAACATTTTAGGATGTTTTTAGTTTTGAAAGCTTTTATCCTCTGCCATCTCAAAGACCACACTCCTTTATAACTTCCATTCCTTTTGTTTGTGAGCCAGAATATGTGAGTAAAATATCAAAAAGAGGACAGGGAAGAAAATTACCCAAATATGACTGAACATGATTGTTAGATCAATGGAAATTGAATGACGCTAAAGTTCACATGCACATCATCCCTCAGCATTTTGTTGTTATGAAAGAAAGTTTTCCTAATCCTTTCTGCTCCTTCCCAACTGCCCCTATGGAGATATTTTTGTTAACCATCACTAATTAACAGAAATCGAATTCTTATGTGTCAAAGAGCATTGTGACAACCAAATCTAATTTCTCAAGATTGCTCCTTCCTTTCCTTACTGCCTTCTCTTTCTTGCTCCTTCCTTCCTTCATTAATCTTTGGACAAAACATAATTTCTAAAGATAATAAGGCTAAGAACTCTACTCAAAAGTGCTCAGAGTAATGGAAAAGTAAGATGCATAACAGGTAATAATAACACACTGTATACATTTAAAACTAAATGTATATTGTTTTAGTCAGTTTTTTTTTAACCACTGTAACCAAAAGACCTGACAAGAACAATTTTAAGGGAGGTAAAGTTTATTTGGGGCTCACTGTTTCAGAGTTTTCAGTACATAGATGGCCAACTCTGTTGCTGTGGGCCTGAAGTGAGGCAGAACTTCATGGTAGAAAGGTGTGATGGAGGAAAGCAGTTCAGGACATGATACCACGAAGCACAGTCTACTCTGCTCTACAGGAACAAAATATATCCCCAAAGTATGCCCCCAATGACCCACCTCCTGCAGCCATTCCCTACCTGCCTGCAGTTATCACCCAGTTAATCCCTGTAGTGGCTTAATGCACTGATTGGATTAAAACTCTTATAACCCTATCATTTCACCTCTAAACTTTCTTGCATTGTCTGACACATGAGCTTTTGGGGGAGACCTCATATCTAAACCATACCACTTATGTATAGTTATACATATGTACATATATATAAAAGGAGTTTGGAGGAGGAGCAGTTCCATAATTTGGGGAAAAAAATTCAAGAAAGAATTTCCAGTGGAACAACAACTAGGTGATAAAATCTGATGTAGTCACCATCCTTCAAGATGACTTCCAATGATCTTTATCTTCTGGCATTCATATCCTTATTTTGTCTCTTCCTCCAGTGAAACAGGGCAAATTTGAGTGTCCAAAAGAGTCTGCAGCAGTTAGTGCATAACTTCCAAGGAAAGATCACAAGAGGCCTTATAGCTTCTGACTTGGTCTCCTGAGTGACTTGCTCTTTAAGTAGCTAGTCCCCATGTTGAGAAAACTTTCAGGAACCCCCTTGAGAGGCTATCTGCCAACAGCCAGTGCTGAGTTGCCAACATAACACTGAACCAATTTAGAACTAGATTCACCCGCTAAGCCTTCAAATAGTCCCAACTGGCATCTGACAGCTCCACTCGAGAGATTCCAAGCCAGAACTGTCCAGTGGGGTCACTTGCAAGTTTCTAACCAAAGAAACCTTAAATAATAAGTGATTATCATTGCTTTATACTCATAAGGTCGTGGATAATTTTTATGCAGAGCTTCCTCCATTTTTTTAGAATGAATCACATTTCATTGTGTGAATATACCACATTTTCTTTATCTAGTCATCCACTAATGGACATTTAGTTTGCTCCACCTGTTCTCAATTCTTGTGTGTGTGTGTGTGTGTGTATGTATATATATATATATATATATATTCAGAGTTCAGATTGCTGGATCATATGGCTATTCTATTTTCTTTTTTTTTTTTTTTGAGGAAATTCCATACCATTTTTCCAATGTGGTTGTGCCATTTTATATTTTCACCAAACATACACAAGTGTCCCAGGACATTCATGTTCTTGCTAACACTGTTTATTTCCTTTTTTGTGTTTTGTTTGTTTACATAGTGATTATTCTAATGATTGTTACATGATATATCATGGTTTTTATTTTCATTTCCCTGAAGATTAGTGGTGTTGAATATCTTTTCAGAAGCTCGTTGACTATTTATATATCTTCTTTAAAGAAATATCTTTTCAAGCTTTTCACCAATTTTAAAAGTTGGGTTATTTTGTTGTTACTGTTTTTAGGTTGTAAGAGATCTTTGTACATACTAGATACTAACTCCTTTTCATATATATGATTTGCAAATATTTTCTCTGATTACAAGGTGGCCTTTTCACTCTGTTCATTATTTCCTTTGCTGCACAAAAATTTTTATGTTTGATGTGGTACATTAGTGTATTTTTATTTTATTGCTTGTACTTTTGGTGTCATTCCCAAGAAATCATTGCCAAATCTAGTGTTCTGAAGCTTTCCCTTGTTTTCTTCAAGTATAGTTTTGGGTCTTACTGCTCCTCCTCCAAACTCCTTTAATCCATTTTAAATTGATACATAGTATTTGTACATATTTGTGGGATAGAAAATGATAATTTATTGCTTGTATTCAATGTGTAAGGATCAAATTAGCATAATTAGCATTTCCAGGTTATATGGTAAGAATATAACTTAATCATTCTACATGTAATATCCAGGTTCCCAACACCATTTTTTTAAAGAGTAGTCTTTCTTCATTATGTATCCTTGGCATCCTTGTCATTATTACAAGGCAAGGGTTTCTGGGCTTTCTAGTCTGTTCCATTTATCTACATATTTGCCAGTACCACAGCTTTTTTTTTTTTTTTTTTGTAATTAGCTATACATGACAGTAGAATGCAATTTGACCCATAATACATAAATGGAGTATAACTTTTCATTCTTCTGGTTGCAAGTGATGTAGAATTACACCAGTTGTGTAATCATATATGCACATAGGGTGATAGTGTCCAATTCATTCTACTATCATTCCTACCCTCATAATCCCTCCCCTCCTATCATTCCCCTCTGTCTAATCCAAAGTACTTCTATTCCTCCTCTAGCCCCCCATTATGAATAAGAATTCACATAGCAGAGAGAACATTTGTTCATTGGTTCTTTGGGATTGGCTTGTTTTGCTTAGCATAATAATCTCCAGTTCCATCCATGTACCAGAACATACCATGATATCATTCTTCTTTAAGGCTGAATAACATTCCATTGTGTGTGTGTGTGTGTATGTATGTATGTATGTATATATATATATATATATATATATATATATATATATATATATATCACAATTTCTTAATCCATTCAACTGTTGAAGGGCACCTAGATTGGTTCCATAGCGTAGCTATTGTGAATTAAGCAGCTACAAACATTGATGTGGCTGCATCATTGTAGTATGCTGATTTTAATTCCTTTGGGTATAAACTGAGGGGTGGGATAACTGGGTCAAATGGTGGTTCCATTCCAAGTTTTCTGAGGAATCTCTATATTGTTTTCCATAGTGGTTGCATCAATTTGCAGTTCCCTCAGCAATGTATGAATGTACCTTTCCCCCCACATCTTCACCAACATTTATTGTTTCTTGTATTGTTGATAATTGCCATTCTGACTGAAATGAGATAGAATCTCAGTGTTTTGATTTGCATTTCTCTAATTGCTAAAGATGTTGAACATTTTTTTCATATATTTGTTGATCAATTGTATTTCTTCTTTTGTGAAGTGTCTGTTCAGTTCCTTAACCCATTTATTGATTGGGTTATTTATTTTTTTGATGTTAAGTTTTTTGAGTTCTTTGTATATCCTGGAGATTAACTAATCTGAGGTGCATGTGGTAAAGATTTTCTCCCATTCTCTAGGTTCTTACTTCATGTTCTTGATGGTTTCCTTTGCTGTGAAGAAAGTTTTTGGTTTGATTCCATCTCATTTATTGATTCTTAATTTTACTCCTTGTGCCTTAGGAGTCTTATTAAGGAAGTCAGTTCCTAAGTCAACATGGTAGAGATTGGAGCCAAAACTTTTTCTTCTGTTAGGTGCAGGTTCTCTGTTCTACTGTCTAAGTCCTTGATCCACTTTGAATTGGGTGGGTTTGTCTCTGTGTCTTCTATTCTGTATCATTGGTCTACATGTATGTTTTAGTGCCAATGCTATACTGTTTTTGTTAGCATGGCTATGTAGTATAATTTAAGATCTGGTATTGTGATGCCTCCAGCTTTACTTTTCATGCTAAGGATTACTTGGCTATTATGGGCACACTCTTTTAATTACTGTACCTTTGTAATATCTTTTTAAATCAGTGGTATTTCAAAGTATGGGGGCTCCAGCTTTGTTTTTCTTATTCAAGATTGCTGTGGCTATTCAAGATCCAAATGAATTTTAACATTTTTTGTTTCCTTGTTTCTGTGAAAAATTATATTGACATTTTGATAGAAATTGCATTGAATTTGTAAAGCACCTTGGATATTGTGAATATTTTAACACTAATAAGTCTTTTGATACACAAACATAGGAAATATTTATATTTATTTGTGTTATCTGTTATTTTTCAGCAATGTTTTATAGTTTTCAGTGTATAATTATTTTGTTTCCTTGGTTCAGTTATACCTGTTTTATTATTTTGGTGTTATTATAAATGAAATTATTTTTCTAAATTTCCTTTTGATTTGTTCATTGTAAGAGCAGAAAATGCAACTGATTTATTTAATACAATTACACGTGATAATGGGGTTCATTGTGACATATCCATGCATACACATAATTTGCTCTCCTTTATTCCCCAGTACTTTCCTTCCCCTTCTACTTCCTCCTAACTCCATTCCTTACTCTACCAGTCTCCCCTCTATTTATTATTAGTTTTAATTGGTCCATTATGATTATACATAAAAAAAGAGATTCATTGTGATATATTCATGTATCTACATAGCATAATTTTGTAGATTACATCCCCCAGTAACTCCCCTTTTCCTCCCTCTTTCTCCCTCAATGCCCCTTCCTCTACTCCAATGAACTCTTCTATTTTTGTGAGATTCCTGTCTTTATTCCCTTTTGCTGTCTTCTGTATTTAAGAGAAAACACATGACCCTTGACTTTCTGAGTTTGGTTTATTTCACTAACCATGATGATTTCCAGTTCCATCCATATATACTGAACAAGCAAATGACATCATTAGATTCTTCTGTATGGCTGAGTAAAACTCCATTGTATACATATACCACATTTTAAAATATATTCATCTGTTGATGGACATCCAGGCTGGTTTCACAATTTGTTTATTGTGAATTTTGCTGATATGAACATTGGAATGCATGGATCACTATAGTATGCTGATTTTCATTCTTTTTTATTTTTATTTTCTTTATTTTTATTTTTTTATTATTTTATTTTTATTAGTTGCTCATGACAGTACAATGATCTTGACATATCATACATTTGATTCAAATAGGGTATGAATTCTCATTTTTCCACATGTACAGGTTGCAGAATCACATTGGTTATACGGCCACATATATATATATATATATAGCAATACTAGTGTCTATTGTATTCTGCTGCCCTTCCTATCCCCCCTCCCCTCATCTCCCCTCCCCTCCCATCACCTCTCTCTACCCAATATACTGTGACACATTTCTCTCTCTTTTTTGTCTTCCCCCTCACATCATCACACGTGTATTTTGTATAACGGTGAGGGTCTCCTTCCATCTTTCGTGCAATTTCCCTTCTCCCTCCCACCTCTCTTCCCTATTTAGTGGTAAGTAGAAGAGGTGCATATGGTGATTCCATTCCTACTCTTCTGAAGAGTGACCACACTTATCCATAGTGGTTGTACTAATATGCAATCCCACCAACAATGTGTAAGTGTTTCTTTCTCCCCACATCCTTGTCAGCATTTATTATTATTTATATTCTTTTTGACTGCCATTATAACTGGGATGAGATGAACTCTCAGGGCAACTTTGATTTGAATTTCCCCAATTGTTAAGGATGTTGAATTTTTTTCATATATTTGTTAACCATTTTCTTGTATTTGCTTGTATTCTTGATAATTGCCATTCTGACTGGAGTGAGATAGAATCTTAGTGTAGTTTTGAATTGTATTTCTCTAATTCCTAAAGATATTGAACATTTTTTGAGAATGTCTGTTTAGTTCATTTGGTCACTTATTGTTTGAGTTATCTTGGTGGTGTATTTTTTTGTGTGTGTGTTAAGTTTTTTGAGTTCTTTATATATTTGGAGATATTAATCCTCTGTTAAAGGAGTGGCTGGCAAAGATTTTCTCCCATTCTATAGGCTCTCATGTCATGTTCCTAATTGTTTACTGTGCAGAAGCTTTTTAATTTTGTGCCATCCCAGAGGCATCAACTTCCTCAATAAGACTCCTAAGCTCAAGAAATATAATGAATATTGTTAATATGTTCATATTAACAAAAAATATATATAAAAATTCAATGAAATTCCCATCTGTGACATTCTTCACAGAACTAGGGGAAAAAAACAGTGCTCAAATTCATTTGGAAGAATAAAAGGCCCAAAATAACCAAAACAATACTAAGCCAAAAAACTGCTTAAGATATTATAACACCTGACTTCAAATCATACTACAGAGCTATCTTAACAAAAACTTCATGGTGCTGGCATAAAAATATGCACATAGACAAATGGAATAGAATAGAAGACACAGAGATTAATCCACATATACACAGTCATCTTATCTTTGACTCAGATGTAAAAAAAACATACACTGGAGAAAAGCCAGCCTTTTTAACAAATGGTACTGGTTAACAGTTGAAACTTGACCACTGTATCTCATCCTGTATAGAAACCAACTCTAATAACATTGTGTATACATGCATGCATGCACACATGCAATCTTCAGTATTTATTCTGCACATAAGATCATGTCATCTGCAAATAATTTCACTTCTTCATTTCCAACTTGAATACTTATTTCTTTTTCTTGACTAATTGCTCTTCTTTTATTACCCATTTCTTGGTTTTCTGCTTGCTTGAGGGTACTGTAACTTCTTACCTGGTTTCTGGAGTTCTCCAAAAGACCTTTTGGATCACATATTGTTGCCAGTGTCTCTGTGGAGAAAAGAGTAGAGGCTTCCTATTCTTCTATCTTGTTCTGGCATAGTGTTCTTAGAAAATAAAAGCCCCTTACTCTAACTTGTGGATTGTTTTCATTAAAATCTCCTTCCACATGTTGGGGTAGCAAGTGAAGGCACAGACTGGGAAATGAACTGGTTGACATTTATTGAGCTCTAACCATGAGTCAGGAATCTTCACTCATGGATTTCTCACAATATTCTTATGAAGTAGGATTATTACTGTGGGTCATTTGACAGAAAAAATAATAAATGTACATAGTTTTAATGCTTAAGTCTATAAGGTAGGACAGGGAACCCTAAGGTATAAATTCAAGGCTGCACGGCTTGAGAGCCAGTTTCTGGCCATTGACCAATACTATTTGTCCTGGTAACCATATCTTCTATATGTAAATCAGGTGAAAAAGAAGAAGGGAGAAAAGAAAGAAATATTTAAATGTTAAATACATTCACATACACTATTGCATTGAATCCTCAGAAATATCCTATTTTGTAATAGTTTCTCCATTTATCAAGGAGGAAACTGAAAAATTAAGTGATTTATGTCAGTTCATAAGTGGTAAAGTTGAAGACCCATCTGTAAATGCCAAATCGGTAGTCCTTCTAGTCAATTTTATCAGTCTCACTAAGTGACACACCCTTTCCAAAGTCAAAAGCAAAAGCTTTGCCTATGAGAAGCAAGAAATGAAATGAGAATTGCTGTGTGTGCACTAAGACAGGATATTATTAGCAACTGTGAGGTTCTGCACATGCCCATGGAGTCAGGTCCAAGTGTGCTATTGAATGTGCCCAATCTCCTTAAGAAATGAGCCCTGGGGCCAGCATGCTAGGCCTGTGTCAGCCACAACCATGCCAGGTAATGCCTTCTTCCCAGGAGCACATTCTGGTTCAGCCAGAATGACATCTGGGTCTTCAATTAATTTGAAGATGAAAAATTATGGCTTGAGTCTGGGTTACCTGCAAATACCAAGAGATACTGGCATTAACCTATGAAATCATTCCAGTTTGCACTGCAAAATTACATTATTTAAGTGGTGTTTTCATTCCCAGGCTTTTGGTTTGGTATGGTTCCTTTGGTCTGAAAATGCACTGACAAATGAGAATTCATGCCACTTCTTGACAGTTTTCGCTTTGGGCTCAGAGAATGCCAGGCTATTGTCAGCCCCAGTCAGAGCTACTAGTTGGGCTTTCTTTCTAAATGCACCCCGCTTCTAGGACCTTTACTGTATAGAGCTTTCCTCCTCTTCATTCCTCCATATTAATATGTTTAAGCAATTTCATCTCCCATTATTTCTTTATTTTTTTATTATTTCATACACAGTGGGCTCATGTCATCTGTTCAATAAATAAATATTTATTCAGTGTCTACTTGCACTATACTAGTCATCTTGAGCATTGCAGTCAACAAGACAGACAAGGTTTGATTTCAAAGATCTTGAAACCCAAGGGGAGGAGATGGAAAATAGGGAATAAATACATAAATGGACAAAATAATTAGACTGTAAAAGAATGCTCTGAGAGATAGAAGCAAGGTTATAGGATATCAAATATCCAGCAGAGCCATCTTTGGGTCTAAAATGAGGAAATACCTCTCTGAGGGTAACATTTGAGCAGAGATCTGAAAGATATGAAGGTTCAAAGAGCTTGAGGCATAACATTATATGTAGCAAGAAAAGCAGGTACAGTGGTCCTGAGGTGGGAAATAGCTTGGTGCGTTTGAGGAAGAGAAATACAGTGTGCCATGAAGGAAAAGAGAGAAGAGGGAAAAATGGTGTGCAATAAAAATGGTGTGGAAAGACCTAGAAATCCAAGTTATGGGAAACATAGGTCACAATATGCACTCTTTCATTTGATCCTCTCATGAAACTGTGAAGTACTAGTGTGTCTTTTCTAGCAATGAAGAAATTGAGGTTTTGAGAATTTCATTAAACTAATGGTGGATGTTCTTCAAAGATAAATATTTCTACTCATAAAGTGACATAAAACTTAAGGGATATTGGTGAGTTGTCTGATCTTGCAGAGCTGCTATTAGCCCACAAAATTGTTTCAAATTGTCACATAAATGACATGCTTCAAATGGAATTTTTATTCTAGGTTCTTGTTGACAGGACCTACAAGATTCCAGAATTTGTTGAAAAGTGATAAGTTTTACAAAGTCTTTCAAAAGAGTCACCTTTAGAATGTGAACTAGGGATGAAACTGTTTTTACCTAAAGGTGATAATTGAAAATATTTAATACAAATTAGGATAAAGGGAGAAGGTAGTCTTGAACTTTCTCTTTATGGACTCGTGGCAATTACTGTATGGGTGATGCAGGGACTAGAAGACATGGTCATCTCAAATACTTCTGTGCTGCTGATTTTTAAAACTGCTTAGCCCCAGTTCCATTCCATATCTTTTGTTCCCTTCCACAGTTGTTCTCAGCACCTTTCTGTTGGCAGCATAATTTGATACACTAGAAGCATACACGAAGGGATTAGAAATTAAATGCTAATTTTTAAAAATAAGTTTTGTAAAATTGGGAAAAAATATCACCCAATTATAGCACAACTCACCAATATCCCTTAAGTTTTATGTTACTTTATGAGTAGAAATATTTATTGCTCTGACCTTTCTTGCTTCTGTTTGTTGAATGAGCTGAACTAAGTGTACAATAAAGTCAGTTTTATTTTTTTTCTTCCACTGCTGCCTCCAGCTATTCTAACCATATCTTTCTTCTCTATCCTATCAGACCATTTTTACAGCTTTCCTAGTGACTTATGGGTAATAATTGTATAGTGTCATTTTCAAATATTGAGGAAGAAAAAAAACCTAAAACGACATCCAGTCTCCCAGTTTTAGGTTCCTCTCTTCCTCAGTGAGGTGTAATGCAATAATTCTATAGATGAACAGTAGGAAAATTGACTAAGTCCATTTCTTTACTTCTCCAATGTACCATTCTCCAACTTCTTCCCCATTAGGTTCCTTTTGGTGTCTCTAGGCTGGGATAGGGTAAGAATGAAGAGGTAAAGGAGGAAAATGTCTTACCCAAGGAGTTCTATGGTGCTGATACTGCTGAGCTCTCTGAATATGCTGTGCTCTGCGAAGGCACTTCAGTGGGCTCTTCAGAGTTCTCATGCTGGGAACTTCTTGGTACAAGACATGCACTCTTCACTTGATGACTTCTCTCTCAGGTTCTGCTCCAATGGCATAATGCACATATTCTTAGTCCTTTGCTGTCTTTTGACAAGTCTGGAGATATGTCTAGTACCTTTCTTTAAACCTACAGGTACTTTTTACCCATTGTTTTCAGTTACAATTCCAAATTAGGAAAGACTTATTTGCATTTTATTACTGTTATATACTTGGGAGTCAAAGTTTTTTTTCCATCTCAGTAAATACTTCATCTTCTTTACACAATGATTACATCTCTCATGACATCTTACTATAGTTCAGTGGTTACCTGCTTTCCATCACATGGCAGGGTGCTATGGTTTGAAGACAGTTTTCCCCTCAGAAACTCGGAGTTGGAGTGGTGAGGTATTGAAGATGGTAACTTGATCTGACTGTGGTGGTTTAGAAGGAGGACCTTTGGGAGTTTATTAGGATTAGGAAGGTCTACAGAGTGGAGTCCCCATGTTTGAGTATTGATGGCTATATAAGAAGAGGAAGAGAAATCAAAAGACACATCCATATGCCTGCTCCATTTCCTACCATGGATTGATGTGCACCACTTTGACTCCACCAGCATGAGGCCACTCCCAGTGCAGTTCCTCAACCTTGGATGGGAACTGTGAGCCCAAATAAATCTCTTCTTTATAAAGTACTAAGCCCATGGTATAATATTATTAGCAATATAATTTGGGCTGAGACACAGGGCACTTTTTTTTTGATACTTCATCCAACAGATATGGCCACCAAGAACAAAATAAGTTTTACTCATTGAACAAAATGTGGTGACACACCCTTGAAAGTTGTGATATATTACTGCCCTATAGTATATTTTCAGATGGAAATCAACATCTTCAAATCTAAACAATACTCTTCTCTTCAAAATGACTTTTTGTCAATAGATATTTTCCCAGGCATTCATGATCAAAAACAACTTGTTGATCCTTTTACTGTCTCCTGAGCCCAGATGATCATCACCCTTTTTCAAGCTACTGGGGCTCCTCTCTTCTAATCCTCATATCATCTTAGATCTAAAGAGCTATAGAAACGTGGCTGAATATAGAATATAGAAATATGGCTACATGGCAAATTTTGCTTAAATTCTGTTTTCCTTGTGATGCTCTTGCCTGAGATGCCTATTTCCATATTCCTACCAACATTTTTAGACTCTTAGACCTGACTCTATCCAATGACTTTAACCTTTTCTCCTGTTTTTCTATATCAAACAAATGATACTGTAAACTAGGTCATTGTTCTATGAATATTTATTTTTTAGGTGAAAACTTTGAATATTTATTTTTGATGTGAAAACTTTGATTCTGGGACATTTTGCTGTAAAACTTAATCCACTGAGCTATCACTGTTGTTGTTGCCAGGATGCCCAGATATCCTTCCTGCCTCCTTAAGGATATCCTTTCTCACCTCATCCTGATCCACTTCATTTATGATGCTTGGGGAGAGGGTGGAAAAGGAAGGGCTGAGGTAGAGAGGGAAATCAGGATCTGAGATGGTATAGAGATCAAAGGGTAAAGGGCAGCAATGAGGTGAAAGTTAGGGATGGGGAAGGGGTAAGGAATGCATATCAAACTAACTGGTTGAAAATATTTTACATTTATTCAAATGTGTAAAAATGGCTGCAGTAAATTTAATTATTAACATTCTGGATACATGGAGCTTATGGTACCTCTAAGTATTTTTGCTTTTTGAGTGCCCTCTTGTCTTATTCAGGTCCACAAATTTAAATGAGTGTCTACTGTGCATTATCCTATCCTAGCTGTTATAGTGAGAGGGCAAGTAAAACATGGGGAACTTTTTTTTATTGAAGGATCTCACAGGCTACTGGGTAGAGAGGGTAGGTTATTAAGTGTGATGGGGAAAAATGCTTCAAATTTTTGGGGAAGCACCATGGTGAGAGAGTTGTTGGCTGAATCATGGATCAATTATTTTTTTGCCTAAGCATTCCCTTCTCCCAGCAGAAAGGTCAGGCAGCATTTTCTCAACCTGTGATATGAAGAGGTGCAGGTTAGGCCTGAGAAATCTCCAAGAGTTCAGACTCTCAAGCTCAACTTGCATAGAAAGGAAGTGAATTTAATATAGATGAAATAAGAAATTATTACAGAGAATTGTACTACTTATGTCTACTGTCTTGCAATTTTTTTTCTTCAGAGCCAACTGTCACTTTCACAACCATGACACTTTTATGAGGGAAATCAAGGTAGAGAGAATAAGAACTTACTCTACAGCTTCAGGAGAAGTAAGCCTCCAAGCAGAGCTCATAAACCTCAGAGGATCCACCCTTGGTTTTGGAACCTTTCTGACCAGGACCTCATTGATGGCTCTGAGGCTTACTAGGGTGTACATTTCCTGCTGCACCTCCTCAAGTCTTATTTATTTATTTATTATGTGTTTTAATTAGTTACACATGACAGTACAATGACCCTGACATATCATACATTTGAATCAGATGGGATATAATTTCTCATTTTTCTGAGTGTACAGGTTGCAGAATCACACTGGTCATGCATTCACATATATACACACAGTACTAATAATGTCTGTCTCCTCAAGTCTTTATATGAGTGATGAATACTATTCTGTCACATTTAAACTGCCTTAAGTTTATACTTAATTATACTCAAATGCAGGACATATGTGTCATATTATGACTTAGGCAACAAACTGTTCAGACTCATAGGGATTATATACTCCCCTAAACTTGATTAGCATGCCAGAGTTTACAAAACTCTCTCATATATGCTTTAAGTCACTCAATCCCCATGGAGGAAGATCTTGTTATAGAGATGTGGGGCAGAGATCTACAAAGAAGATTCCAGATGTTCATGTTGTTTAGTTGTGTTGATGAATTATTTTTCATTTTCACCCCTTTTATGGGGATTAAACACACAGGTGCTCTACCACTGAGCTATCTTTCAGCCTTCAAAAAAAATTATCACTAATTTTCCCAGGACATCTTCCAACTTACAATGCTTCTACCTCAGCCTCCTGAGTTGCTAAAGTTTCAGATGTGTACCACCACATCTGGCTGAATCATTATTTCTAAATGCATAGCTCTGAATAGTTCATCCCAAATTCCATTAGGTTTATAAGTAAAATAGACCTTGCTTCTATTGCCCCATTGTGTAAGAAGAAATCAATGGAGCTCATCCCATTTCCACACTGAATAAACTTTTCAAACCTGGATAGGATATGGAAAAGTGAGAGACCTTGTTCTGAAAAGTTACTTGGTTACCTAGTCTGAGCATATTTTAATAGTTAAGGTAGGAAGTATTTGGGTAAGAGTTTGCAATTTCTGCTTCTCCAAATTTAAAAATTTAAGTGTAATTTATTTCTCTAAACACAGGAAATATTTCTCCTTGGGGAGAGAGTTTTGTCTCATGGAGTCCAGTCAGTCAGTATATACCTGCTGATTTACAGCATCAATTTGATACTATATTTGTGCCTTATTACAATGTACTACAATTATGCAGCAAAAAAAAATGAATTCCTAATTTAGGGCCAGTTGCATGACCATAGAAAGACATAAAGGGGGAAAAAAAGTAGAGAAGGAGTATATTATCATTGAGAAAGACCTGGCTGTAATCCAAAATCTTCTACCAAAACCATTTTCTTTCTAACTGGATTTTACCATTTAAGGAGCAATTATTTCATCATACTTGGATTGATGCAGTGCTTAATAAACTTAAGTTATAGATTATAGGTGACCTTTTCTTTTGTTAATGGCAGATATACTTCTGCAATACAAGTATTTTTATTTATTGACAACCATGTGCCAATTGTGAAATAGGAATTCTACCCTCTTTGTTCTTTATTTCTCATTTCTTTTAAATGCCTCAGAAATTATCCTTTTGCAGATCAATGGATATGTGAATTCTGACCATCATTCATAAGGCAGCAGCAAGAATCTGTGGCCAGATTTTTTAACAATTCTATGAATTAGTTTATGGTGGTCATCTCTCTTTTGGATACAGGAATTGTTTCATATTTGTCTACAGCCTCTGGACATAAAGTGCATAATAGTCATAGAAGTAGACATTTTAAAGAAAAATACCTATAGAAGGAGTAGAGAGGGAAAGCAAGAGCTTGTATCTAATAGCTTGTCTACTGGTGGTAAGCTATCTCTGTTATAGCAACACAATCAGTTATAAGGGAAAGAGAGTAACTCAACACAAGATCCATAAAACAATTTACTGTCCCAAACTCCTATCATCAATGCAACAACTTTTATGCTATTCTGTATTCCTTACATCACTATTACCAATTATAATCTTAATTTTTACAATTTTTTTCCTTAAAAATATTTACAAAGGAAGCAAAAACAACTCTGATAAAAATCAAAATAGTTGAAGATGGGGTTGTGGCTCAGCGGTAGAGCACTCACCTAGCCCGTGCGAGGCCCTGGGTTCCATCCTCAGCACCACATAAAAATAAATAAAGTAAAGGCATTGTGTCCAACTACAACTAAAAAAAATCAAAATAGTTGTCTATAGGAGGTAGGGATTGACAAGGATTTTCTAGGAAGATGAATATATATATATATATATATATACACACACACACACACACACACACATACATACACACACACATGTTAAAACCCTTGAACTGCATGCTTAAGAATTATACAGTTAAAGTATGTAATTTTTCTGCAATTAAAATATATTTAAGGAAAAGAAATAGATTAGGTACCTTTAAACATAGTCATAATTAAAGCAAAATATTCAATTTTAGATACTATTCATTATAAAAGACTCTAAACCTGACACCCACTCTCTCCTTTTAAAATAGATTAATAAGTTTTAAAAAAGGATAAAGATGGGCTGGGGCCATGGTTTAGAGGCCTAGCATGCGTGAGGCACTGGGTTCCATCCTCAGCACCACAAAAAAATAAACAAAATAAAGGCATTCTGTCCAACTACAATTACAAAAAAAAAAAAAAAATTAAAAAGGATAAAATACATTAGTAGCTCTTCCTCTTCCCTTTTCTTTAAAAAATATTGGCGTCCTTTCTTCTATTGTCAAACAGCTATGAATCTGGCCCCACAAGGGGGCCTTCTGAGATAGGAGAGGCAGATCTGTGCAAGGGCAACCTAAACACAACAGGACAAGCTCATTTGTAAAGAGGATAGGGGCCCAAAATTATCAAAAGATTGACTACACCTAGAGATATTTAGCAAGTAAGTAAATATATTGAGAATGATGAGAGCTAGATTTCCCAATATTAAAAACAGTTGCAAGTATGAAAAAGACAAAATAAACCCAGTCAATTTTAGATTAGAATTGGGGGTATAAGAGTGACTTAATAGTTTCCATTATAGGTAGATACTCCTGTAAAATAGATGTAGATATAAATGTGTCTGTGGAGGGCCTGAGAGCTGAGGTACCTCCATGGCAATGAATACCCAATACTTACATTTTGGTTTCAAGTATAAAAATGAACCAGGTTCACTGAAGAAATATTGAACCCAAGGCTGGAACTAAGAAAAAATGTGATGAGGTTGAACATCTTTTATAAAAGAATGTAAGGATATGCTAAATGAAGGGTGGGGATTTATCAGAAGAATACAGATAATTTTTAAGAGGCTCCCTCACCCAAAGTGTACAATCATAGCATTAAAATAATGATGTAATAATGAACTATAACCTGTTGATTAAACTAGTATCCCACCAAAATAAATAAGTAAATGGCTAAATAAATGGGGAATAGATAAAGCTCTTCCTTATGGGAAAAATTTTCCAATTAAATATATAAGGAATACCGCTTTAGAAAAGCATAATTTGTCAATAAATAGAGTAACAATCAACCCAGACAAGAAATGCCAATGAATTCTAAAAATGAGTAGGTGAAAGTGAGGTTATAAAGGAGATTTTTTTTATATAGTTCTAAAGTAGTCCCCTATAAAATATTTTTAAGATTGTTAAAAGAGAACAAAAAGTATAGATACCTGATAGACATCATCTTAATAAAATGATCAAAATTGAATACCATCAGAAATGGGACAATTAGATATTATGTGTAATATGATAGAATAAAATGAAAAGAATATGGTAAGCATGATAGTATGATTGAAAATGTACAATTCAGGTCATACCATGATGAAGTATTGGGAAAACCCAAATTAAAGGATATGCTGAAAACCAACTGGCATATCTTAAAAAATGCTGTGGTAATGAAAAGTAAGTAAAATATGCATGGCAAGACGAGATCCCTGTCTTCATTCTGCATCAAGGTGTCAGGAAAGGCTTACTAAAGGAGGTGACTTAGATGTAGTCTTGTATAATGAAGCAGTTGTTATATAAACTAGAGTGGAAGTCATAGGCAGAGGAGACAATATTTTCAAAGGTAAAGAGTCCTGGTACAACAGCAATTTGGGGGAACCTGGAACATACAGAAAGATAAAGAAAGCCAGGGAAATGAACTGAGGTCAAATTATAAAGGACCATTTTCTTCTGCCCTCTTTTGTATATGTTACAAGAACAGAGAATTTGAGTGATAAACTCTGGAGGAGTTGGAAAAGGCATTTGAATTGATATATTACTCCATGTCCTTTGAGAAGCAGATTCCAAGTCAGGATTAAAGACACACGTTTATTAAAAGAAATAACTTGCATGAAAGGAAAACTCAGAGAGAGCCATGATAATTGTAATGTAAGTCTGAATGAAGGAGAGAGGTAAGGAAGGCTGGACGGAAGACTCAGTGAAGACATTTGTGGCTCCTTGAGCTAAAGTCAATGACAAAATAGTAGTTTGTCTCCAAGAGACAAGCCCATCTCAGCATTTCTACCTAACTTAATCATCAGGAGGAAATGGTTTATGATAGGCATGGCCTTGGAATGGACTTCAAAGTGCAGCAGAATGGACCCCTTCATCAATAAGAAGGTGCATTCTCATGACCACCACATGTGTTTTAGAAGATGAAGATTTAACTGGATGATGAATTAACTCCCAGGAGAGGTGTGACGATTGAATTCAAACACTTAGTGTACCATCTTTGTTCTTTTTTTTTTTTTAAATCAATTTCCTTTTAGTTATATAATAGAAGTCATAGATGTTTTCAGCTGAGCTGTGACGACATTTTAAAATCTTTACTTAATAAATAAGGAAACTTAATCCTGGAAAGCTTATTAATTTACTTTAGCATCTAATGTGGTTAAGTCTTCTGTTTTTAGTCTCTGGTCTATCTGTGGATGCTAACCTAAATATTATATAACTGTCTTTTCCCTGGGGTTGATTAATTATGGAACATAAATTGTATATTGAACAAACAGGTTAGTAACTAAATATGCCTTTAATAAAAATAGGGAGATATTTTATTTCTATTTAATAAAACATTTTTTTTCTTAAACATTGGATTAATATTGAAGATAGATATTTGTAATGTGGAACAGTGAAAGTATCAGAAATTTGGAAGAGGTTGAGAACAGCTGCTATCAACTGAGTCTATTGAGGTCCTGAATCCATAATATAATTCCAAGTTATTTTAGTCTATTCTTAATCATAAAATTTCTAAAACCTATTAAAGAAAGGAAATGGTCTTTCTAGACTCATTTTATCAGCTTTGGAGTCCCCTCATTCTTTATGAAATGCTTGAAAAGCTCTCCAAATTGCCTAAGAAATAACTATAAACTATGACTCATTGCATTTTTTCAGTGAGTAATGCAATTAACACTGTAATATTGTAGCCACTACTTAAAAAAACTTATTAACATTTATTAACTGCTAAATTAGATTTTTTAACTCTGAGAAAAAGATTCAAGATGCCCAGTATTGCTTTAAAAAATCTTAACAATGTGCCCTTTCTTCAAAAGATGCTATGTCTGTTCCAAATGATGCCATTTAAAAACACAACAGAGCACTTAATTGGGTTTAAAAAAATTAGTGCCTGAAAGAATTTTGGGGAATTTTTTTCATATAATGGCAAGAAAATTGTTATTCCAAAAATGAAATGCATAAAAGAGATAGTTTAACTGAGGAATTGTGGTAAAGATGTGTTTCTTAAATAGCTGCTGCATATGAGCTACAGTTTTGGCATTTCGTCTGTGATAGGTTTTGGCATTTGGTCTTCAAGACCATTTCATTAAATGCTCTATAATACCGGAAAAGTACAGGGGTTTGTGTGTGTATGTGTGTGTGTGTGTGTGTGTGTGTGTGTGTGTGTGTAAGAGGGAGGGAGAGAGAGAGAGAGAGAGAGAGAGAGAGAGAGAGAGAGAGAGAGATAAAGAAATACTACAAATGCCATTCTTGACTTCATATATGCCATGGTTATTTGTTCTCATCAGGATGCACTGATTTAACCAGAATATATACTCATTCTTTAATTATGATCAAAAGGACAACTTTGGTGTGTTCAGCCTGAAGTCATTTTTAGTGAGGATATTAGCATGAGTCTGCTTGACATTGAATGTAGCCATGATAATTTGTTTTGATTATTTTATTTTTCAAGCTGTGTTGTAGTTACACTAATTCCATTGGCCCTTGAGAGAAAACTGAAAAGATACAACTTCTTCATGGATTAGGGTGACTACTTTGCATTTCAGGGGGCATAGATTCCATGTTCTTCCATATGGCTATATATTGTACTTCTTTTTCTTTGAGATAGAATTATATTTCCCAGAATTATACGGCTTTCTTGAGTTAGAAAGGAAAAAATGCATATTCACTTTTTGTCAGATAAGTATTATGAGAAAAGGGTATTCTTTTTTTAAATAAATATTTATTTTTTAGTTATAGGTGGACACAATATCTTTATTTTCATGTGGTGCTGAGGATCGAACCCAGTGCCTCTTGCATGCTAGGAGAGCACTTTTCCTCTGAGCCATAACCACAGCCCTGAAAATGGTATTCTTAAAAGGGAGAAAAAGGGATCATTGTTATAACAAATCCACATATACCTGTAGAGACTGAATTCTTGGAATGAAACTAGAACAAACTGAAATGTGCTCTCATTGTTAAAATACACACAGTGTTGAAAACTTAGAACAAAAAAGAATGTAAAATATCTCATTTTTATATGGATTACATGTTGAAATAATATTTTTTTAATAAATTGGTTTAAATAGACTATAGTTTTAAAATTAACTTCATCTGTTTTATTTTATTTTTCTGAATGTGGTTTCTCAAAAACTTAAAATATGGCTCAAATTTGGGACTTGCATTATATTTTTACGGAACAACAATAGTATAGGATATTTAATCTATTGAAGTCCTTATAAATCATTTAATTTTCCATTTATTTTTTATGCTTAGCACAAAACTGCTTTAGGAGTACAGTTTAGCCTTGTTGTAATATGGACCAGGTTGAATAATGCCAAAATACAGATCCTCTAAGCCAGCATATGGAGCTTGAAGCAACCAGGGAGGAAAGAACCAAATGAGGATAAAAGGTAGAAATATGCATCCTTTATTCTTCTTTGACTATTATAGGGTTACTCTGGGAAAGATGATGTGAGTAGAGAGCTATTTATCTAGTGCAGGAGTTATTGGACTGGAGCCCCTGATAGATCTGAGGGTTCTTCATAATTTCCTTTATGGTGTATACCAAATTAGTGTGCATGTGCTTTTTTTCTTAGAGAGGCTGTAAATTTAATTAGGTTTCCAAAGGGGACCATGGCTTGAAAAATATTAAGAATTCTAATTCTAGGATTAGAAGAATCTAGAATTAGAAGAATCCTAGACTAGAATAACCTTGCTTATTCAAACAAGTCATTATTTCATAATTACTGTAAGATGGTCATCCATTCTAATATTAGTATTCTTAATAATGTAAACATATAGAAATTGAATTGTCATACAGATAGCTGTTCTATAGACAACATTCTGAGAAAAATATATCACAGAAGTCAAAGTACATGGATATCAATGAACAATAATAACTAAGAATAAAACAGGAATATTATCAAAAACATTACCAAAAAAGGTCATTTGATGTTAATTGTTGATTATATTCCAGGAAACCAAGCTATTGATGAGTCACTACAAAATTATTTAGCTCTTACCTAAAAATAAAGTTGTAAATTCACTTCTGCTAGAAGGAAAACTTCACTTCTTTATTCCTTTGGTCCCCCATTGTAGTTTAACCTCTATTATAGAATTTACCCTGCTATGGTCCAACTCTTCAAAAATCTATGTATTTTTTTCACTCTATATTACAACATGGTTATTCAAGAACAAGGAAAACACTTAAAAACACACTCACAACGTTTTTTACTCTCTATGCCTAGCAAATATACACTGAATACATGTTCAGAAAAATAATAAATTAATAGTTGTTGCCTGATCTCTACACATCTAAAAATGAAAGATAATCTATGAAAATATATAGCCTTAAAGATTAACAGTTAATGAAGGGCTAAATATAAGGCTAGAACTGTAGAGTTTTAGACAAATCGACCTGATTTAGCACTTGACCCTGTTTGATGTTCCTAAGTTGAACTAACCTGCAGAAAGACTATATACAGGCTGCAGCTGTGACACATGTCTCCAAACAGTGCTGATTCATTCACCACAGAGCCTGAATGAAGGAAACAAACTTTTATGTTACAGAAATATAAGCAGTCATAGATCTGGGAGTCATCAGGAAATGTTAGATACTTTAAAGAACTGACTGAAAGTTAAACAGGTTAATGTGACATTTCAAAGGGATTTTGAAATTCAATAGCTTTCCCAAGCAGCTGATGTTTATTCTCTGGTTGTAAGGCAAATGTTGAATTTCTTCAAAGAAACAATGAGAGATTCTAGAATAACTAGATAGGTTCAACATTCACTGTAAGTTTTTTGTTTTTCTTCTTACCAACCACTCCCCATCCCATTAAAAAAAAAAAAACCCTCTGTGTGTGTGTGTGTGTGTGTGTGTAAAAGGAAACGGGAAAACCATCTGGCTGGCTCATAAAAATATGATTTTCTTCATTATCAGAGGGGTGTTTCTGTGTGAAAACAATCATTTTACAGAATAAGAAGCAGGTATGATACCATTCAAAAGAGAAGAGCAAAATAATAATATACGTAAATCTAAAAAGAAGACACATTCTCTTTCTTACCAAATCAGCACTGTGCAGGAATGTAAGCTGTTAACCATTGTTTTAGACAGCATTTTCACAGTTTCAGAGCTCTCTGTCCCTAGATGGTTGACTTCATTCCTCAGGGCCTGGGGTGAGTCAGAACAAGGCAGAAGTGTATGGCAGAAGAAAGCAGAGCTGAGAACCAGGAAAGGGGGTGGGGAGTGCTTGCGCTCAAGCGTGTGTGCTCCCTTTGCCATGGACAAAATATAAACTCTGAAGGCATGCCTTTGATGACCACCACCTCCAGCCATGCCCTAACTGCCTACAGTTACCATCCAGCTAATATCTATCAGCAGATCAATGTACTGATTAATTCAAGATTCTTATAACCCAATCATTTTTATCTCTAAACTTTCTTGCATTGTCTCACACATGAGCTTTTATGAAACACCTAGTATCTAAACCATAACAACCATCATTTAAGTGAAAGTTCTGTGAGTTGGATAGTCTCAGATGTACATCATTAAATGTGGTTAGAAAGACTAGTGACAAAGATGTCATATGCACCTAAATAAATCTGAGGAGCACATTTTATTGCTTAGAAGTTAGGAAGTGAATTATAAATTTCACAAAAGTTTATTAAGATTGTGAAAAATCCCATTTAGGTAAATCAGTTAAGTAAAGTCAAAGAATATACCTTAAAGAATTTTTAATATTCAGATGAAAGAAGCTTTTAAACATTATCTAATCTGTTTTTAGTGTGATTATAAATAATAAAAACCCAATCTGAACTTAAATAAATAAATAAAAACAAAGAAGGGAGAGAGAAGGAATTTAATAGCTTATGGAAACCAAGAATGAGTTGCACAAGCAAATCATACCAAAATCATGGATACAGCTGGGCCTCTGGAATAACTGGGATCAGAATAGTGACTGCCCCTAGGAGGACCTCTCTAATTCCTGACTTCTTATTTTCTTTATGCAATTTAGAGTCACCCTTCCTTTCATAATAAGAAGGTGAGCCTAAGAATTCTTAAATTTACATATTTCAGACATTGCAGTGGACATCAGAGACCTTTTGTTTTCGCACTGAATTTTTTAAAAATTAGAAGAGGCCTAGATTGGGTCAGTTACCTAGAGCCAGATAGCATAGATTGCTTCAGGGTCTACTCCTGAACTAAATAACTGTGACAAGAATGGAGCAAGAGATTTGGGAGGTGGTGGGTGGTCATGGAATAAGATGACAGATTGTAAAGGTACCATGCAGATGGGAGTCAGCTGCAGAAAAATAGATGGTATCATGATGGGATGTCCAGATACAAATTCATCATTTTATATGTAATCAGAGAGGTGTGTTGTTTCAGCTGATGTGATAAACTAGTGAAACAGATGGGACTAAATAAAAAAATAAGTATACTTATTACTTTCTATATGACTTGATTACATGACTTACATACATATTTATGTTTTTTACAACCACCTGATGAAACAGGTGTCAAAATCCTTATTATTCAGATAAGTAAACTGAGGCTCACAGATTAAGTAAAGTTTCTAAGACTATTCAGTGTCAGATTTAAACACAGGTCTTATTTCAAAACCAGGCCTGGTTCCAAAACTGATACTCTTAAAAATAATATTAATAATAATCAAACTGTTTTTGTAAAAACAGATACACACTCATTATAAACATTACTTGACACAGGAAAGCATTTTCAAACAAGAATGACTACATACTCCACATCCCTAAACCTAGAATTAAACAACATTAACAGAATATCTTTTATACATCACTAAGGATAGAAGAATACATAGCAAAACAAAATTATAAAAAGAGCACAGTAGACTCTTTAGCTTATTTTTGAATATAACATTAATTATACTTGAATTGAAAAGAAACTGAAGAGTATAGAGCTGCTGAACCTAAATTGTTTTTACTACAAAATTATGAATGTATAAAAAAGTTTGGAACCATTTTAAGATTACATGTTTCACATTTTGACAGTGAACTCCTTGCTTTCTAAAAATATAGAAATTAGTAACCATACTTCCCTATCTCCTGACCCCTCAGATTCATAGTTTTAGTTTGTTTTGATAATTTTACAATTCTGAGACATATATTTGTATTGTACTTTAACCACAAACTCCAAAGTTATTTACTTAGTTCCACATTTGCACAGATTCCCAGGTTATCACAGTATATTTTAAAAACATGTCTTCTTCTTCTTATTATTTTATATTTTAGGCTGCTGGATTTCATCATCAAATAGTTCCCCTAATGGCTCATGTTAACTCTATTCCTCAAAAGTATCTGTTACCCTTCAACTCAAAGGGCATTTTCTTTTTCTTTTTTTTGGAGGGTGGTGGTGGTGGTGGTGTTGACTTTGATTTCTAGCAGGTTTTGCTAGGATGATTCAGGGCTTATTGGATCTGTAGCTTGATGTCTTTCATTATTTTTATAAAATTCTCAGACATTTTCTCTTCAAATATGGCTCTATTGCACTTTTGGGGGGGGCGTTTTTTCTACTTTAAAAATTTCAGTAACACTTGAATTAGATTTCTTTTTGTAATTCATATGTCTATTATAGTCTGTGGTGTGTATTTTCTGTCTTTTTTGTCACTCTGTGCTTCATTCTAGATATTTCCTTCTGGAATATCTCCCGGTTTAGCTGTCTGAACTACTTGTAAACTCATCTATTTAGTTCTTAAGTTTGAGAACTATACTTTTAAGTTTAAGAATTTTTATCTTATTCTTTTATAGTTTTCAGCTTCTTTTTATTTCCTTAAACATATTTAGAACTACATGTCTGAATCACTCATTTTTTTTAAATTATCTGTGTTCTTTTTTTTTTTTTTAAAAAAAGCATGTCTTATCTCTTCATGACTAAGTTATGGATACCAAATATAAATGATTATAGAAACAATTTCAAAACTATTATTTTTTTCTCAAAGACTTAAAATAGCTTTTTGAAAGGCAATTAAGAACTGTAGTATATGTAATCAATTTAATCCAGTTTCAAGGACTAATATGATTAGAAACTAAGCTTAGTTCCTTCAAAGTCCAGTTAGCTTCAAGTTCTGATGCTCCCCCAAAACAACTGTCAAAAATTCCTCTTAGTTTTTCATCTACCTTCTCTGGGACTCACAATTGTAGCTGTAAATGCTGGGTTAATCTCTTTGAGGTTTCCCACCCCCCCTTTTGGATATTTTTCAGTCTTTATTATATCTCTGATCCTTGCACTTAGATTTCAAATAAAAATGTTTTGTACATTCTGTTCTTTGTGGGATAGTTGATCCAAATTATATGCCATTACTAAAGCTGACATACCAGTAAAAATACTTAATTTGATGTCAACTTGAACTCCTTTTTCTTATTTTAATATCTACAAAATAATGATGTTTTCCTATTCCAGGAAACTCCAATCTCTGTTCCACTCTGTTATCTTTTTTAAAAATTTGTTTTAGTAGTTATAGATGGACAGAATGCCTTTACTTTATTTTATGTGATGCTAAGGATCAAACCCAGTGCCTCACAGGTGGTAGGCAAACACGCTGACACTGAACTGCAACCCCAGTCCCCCACTGTTATCTTGATAAGAAACTCATCTCTCATCCAACTCCATGATGACCATGAAGTGATTTTACAATATTACTTCCACTGAAAAACATCCTAGAACTACTTAACACTCTTTAAAGAATTCACTACAGTCTGCCTTGATGTAACAGAAAGAGGAAGAGAAGCCAGTGAACATATGACAGTGTTAGGGAGAAAGACCCCCAAAAGGAATGATTTTGGAGAATGAAATGGAAATAAAATTTTTATGGGGAAATAGATGAACACTCTCAAATACTATAGAGAACAAGTAGCTCACAATGGTGATTAGTCTTTTGAGTCTGGAACAAGAGGCCAACACTGATTCTTAAGAGAACAGGTTCTATAGAGAATACATAAGAATTGAATAAACTAAACATAGATGATGAAGTAGTGTAGACTCTCTGAAGAAATCAAATGCAAGAAAACAGAAAATGGTTGATATTTTGGTAAGCAAACCAGTCAAGTAGATATTTAGTTGCTATTGTTTGTATTTAGAATAGAGCCCTTTTAAGTATGTTTGTAGGTGAAGGAAAAACACCAGCAGAGAAAGGATTGAAGAATAGAGAGGCAAACAAAATGGATCAAACTGTCCTGGAGAAGATAGGGTGGGGAGAAAAAGCAAGGACATAAACTTTCTTCTGAAACAGGAATATAAATTAGGGACCAAGGAAGAGATTTATAAATGCTGAGATGAAAGTGAGGGATGAAATTATAAGGATCCAGTTCTGATAATATCTATTCCTATAGTCTTTAAAGGGAAGATTATCAGCTCACTTGAAGTATCCTTAGTTTCTTCACCTTTCACCAGTTGTTTTCCCTTTAAGACTTGTAACATGTACATTTTAGTCCTTAAGCCTATTATCATTGGTTTTAGAGAAGTAGATTTTTCATACTTCTATAATCATCTTGTCTCTAATATTTTGAAAATTATTTCCTTTCTCTTGTAAAAATGTATTTTGTTGGAGAATTGTACTATAACAACTATATAGACTTGCTACTTACTGATAAAGAATCATAGAAAGATAAATAGTTTCTCCAACCTAAATGAATGTCAAATAACTTAAATTTTTTAAAAAAGATATCATCTTGTTTTCTTATACATAGAAATTCCACAAGAGCAATGACTTGTGTTTTATATACCCTGTCAAGGTACAACAAACAATGAGGGCAGTAAATAAATATTAGGAGTAAAATTCCAAATAATAAAACTAACTATAAATCAGTTACTATTAGATGAACTTAAAACTACCAAAATGAAGAATACGCATCCTTAATCACAGTGTTCAGCAAAATAATAGCATCACTGAGTAATTAATATGTGTCTAGAATAGTGCTAAATATTTTACATGCCATTTTTATCCTTATAATTTTCACTTCATGCATATTTATTATTTTATATTTAATTCATAGTAACTTCACTAAAAAGGACCAATACTTTCCTTGTTTTCAATAAATGAAATAAATAAATAAATGATAGTTCAAGATAAATAGCATGCTCAAATTCATATATTTTGCTAAAAATGCATGCTGAGTTAGAATTAAAACTCATGTTTTTCTGACTCAATAGCCAATAGTGTTATTTACAATGCTCCTGAATTTAGCACCTGTAAGTTGGATTATTTTTTCCTTGTGAAAGAGTTAGGACTGATATTATTTGATTGTCTGGCAACACAACTTATCTATGTAAGGCAGAAAAGTATTACTGATCAAAGCATAAGATGGAATGTAAGGAATAGAAACAATTATTGAAATAACTCATGTCCTCTTGTTTGATTGCAGCTTTGTATACAACTATTTGAGCAATGATATAACAGGACAACTGTTAATGGTAAACAACAGTTCAGATATTAAGGTAAAACATTGCTTAAGGAGATGCAGTGTTACCAAAGAGGCAATCTACTACTTTGCATATCAGAGCATTATATTATATTATATTATTTATTTATTTAATCTAATAATCTGGGTGTATAGTTAGAGAAGAAAGTGAGGTAGCCAAAAAGTGTGATGAATTTTATGATAGGTATCATAAGCTATGACCACTGTATCTTGCAGAATTAATTCTATTGAATTTTTAATGTTTCTGAAAATGAATGCTGCAACTATACTTTTAAAAAATAATTTATACTTAAATGTTCTGTTAGCATTCCTGCAGATCATCCTGTATGTTACCAAACATTAGCTGGAAATAGTAGCTATTAGCAGATGAAATTTGAGAAAATAATATAAAAATAGTTATGCTTGTTATACAACCCAGCCTTTTTAGAATATGGTGCTGATTTTTATAAACCATGCTCCATTCGACATCAAACATATGGTATGTGGTTCTGAGAAAAATATATCAGATTTTCTGTCATTAAATTTATATTTTTCAAGCTTTGCACAAAATTTCCTTTATATTTTAATGCTTATCCCTTTCTAATAGAATGCTGCTACACAAAAATATCTATTAGAAAGTTGTAGCAACTATAAAAACTGAATAGAAAAATAGCTACATTAAAGGAAATTCAGAATTTTTCTTTTCTCTCTTGTACCAAGGACTGAACCCAGGGGCACTCAACCACTGAGCCACATTCCTCGCATTTTTTATATTTTATTTAGAAACGGGTCTTGCTGAGATGCTTAGGGCCTCACTAAATTGCTGATACTGGCTTTGAACTTGCTGTCCTTTTGCCTCCCAAGCTGCTTGGATTATAGGCATGCACCACCATGGCAGGCCAAAATTTACAGAATTTTAACCAGAAGCAATTCTTAGTGAATTTTTATCCATTACAAAGATTATAACATGTAGGGCTTAGTTTGCCAGAGAATATGCCAATTTTACTAATATTTCTTTTTCCAAAGTAAAGTTGAAATATAAACTAATATCATCTCAATTGGCACAAGAAACTCACAGGTAATGTGAATACAGAAAGGTAAGGAGGAGAAGGAATATAAAAAGAAGAGAGAGGTATATTTTTATTTTTTTAAACTTTTAAATTTCTTTTGAGTTTTTGTTCTGAATGTTTATTAAAATGCAGAAGTAGTTTAACTATATTTTATAGCATCAAAATTGACAAAACTGGTTTCATGACCTCATGTTTAGAATTCTTAACATTTATGCATCAAACTCAACTTTTATAATTTTTGTTTCCAAACAATATGCAAAAAGATTCAGGCTATTGTTTGCAAGCATCACAAATACCTCAACATAGATATTCTACCAAATAAAGTAATAGCCAAATTGGTCATATCCTTTTTCCATATTTTCTCTTTTTCACACTGTATTTTGACATCATACAGTGCTGCTTGAATTTTGAAAAGAATGCTATTTAAAAATCTAGTGAAGCTCTTGAGAGAAAATGGAAAAATTGTTATCAGGCTTAAAATCCTTGTTAAATTTGAAATTTCAATATCAGTGCTTCCTCAGGTTGCTGCCTTTTTAAAAATTAATTTTTTAAATTTATATACGACAGAGGGATGCATTACAATTCTTTATGCATTACATATAGAGCATAATTTTCCATATTTCTGGTTGTATACATAGTACATTCACACTAATTCGTGTTTTCATACATGTACTTTGGATAATAATGTCCATCACATTCCACCATCATTTCTAAACCCAAGCGCCCCTTCTCTTCCCACCCCTTTGCCCTATCTAGAGTTCATCTATTCAGTTAGAGAAGATAATGAAGTTACCAATTCCAAAAAACCAAATGCCGAATGTTTTCTCTGATACATATCAAAGGAGGCTGATTCATAGTGGGGTAGGGAGGGGGAGCATGGGAGGACTAGGCAAGAGGTATATTTTTAAAAAATTCTCCTTAAACAGTTATTCTTTCCTATATGCTTACTGAATGAATATAAATGTGTGTGTGTGAGAATGTATGTGCATGTGTGTATGGTTAAGAATTACATTCCATTAAGAATTGTCTCATACTTTTTGGATGAAAGATCTCAAATAAAATTAAAATTGTCTTTTAAAGTCTGAAAAATGGAATCATAAACACTTCTAATTTAAAAACAAGAATTAGCCAGGTGTAGTGGCGCATGCCTGTAATTAGCCAGGTGTAGTGGCGCATGCCTGTTGGGAGGCTAGGGCAGAAGGATCGAAAGTTCAAGGGCAGCTTCAGCAACTAAGTGAGGCTCTAAGCAACTGAGCAAGACCCTGACTCAAAATTTAAAAAAGGGCTTGGAATGTGGCTCAGTGGTTATACACCCCAGGTCAATCTCTATCTAAATAAATGAATAAATAAATAAAAATAAAAATTAGGATTTTTTTAAACTATAGAAATACTATATAATGAAATTTAAAATATATATAGAATATAAAATATTCTATAAAGATTAAAGAAGTTATGATTTTCAAATATTTGAAAGTGAATTTTAAGAGATTAATTTCAAAAACAATGGCATACTGGTATTCTCTTATACACTAGTAGTTATAAGAAATACTTCAATACAAATGAATGTAAGCAAAACTATACATATATTACATGAAATATCAGATAAGACATACAGATATGATTAATACCTTTCAAAAAAATCCTAGAGACTTTGGAGAGAATGTCACTAATATACAAATTTTAAAACAAAGTGAATAAGTAGAGATATAAACTAAAATTAGCTATTAAATTTCATTTTTTAAATGATGAACAAAAAATAAGGGATACACTACATGATATCAATGCTAAGTTAAAATGATTCATACAAAGCAGTCAATATAGAGATTCAGAAATATTTTATTAGAAAAGTGTTGCATATTCATCCTAATAATCAATTTTTATTTTCTCTGTGTATTGTTTGAATTTCCCAAAGCCATCCTCCATAATTAACCATTTAAAACTCATTCACATATTTTATTATGCATTTTACAACAAAGCCTAATAACAAAACATTTAATATATTTTGCACTAAAACATTCTGAAACCAATTTGGTGTGTATTGAAGAAGTATTTTTCTCATCATATTACTCAAGATTTTGATCTGTCAGAGTATTAGTTTCCTAGGTTTTGCTGTAACATATTACCAGAAACTGGGTAGCTTAAAACAATAGAAATGTATTTTTTAACTGTTTTAGAGGCTAGAAGCCCCCAAACCAAGATGTCTGCAGGGTAGGTTCTTGCTGGAGATTCAGAGGGAGAATTTGTTTCTTGCTTTTGTCTTATCTTCTAGTGGTTGCCAACAATACTGAGTATACCTTAGCTTATAGACTTATCACTCCAATTTCTGCTTCCACCTTCAGGTCGTATTCACTTGTATCTCTGATCTTCTTATAAGGACATAAGTCACATTGGATTAAAGGCCATCCCTGCTCCAGTATGACATCATCTTAACTACTCATATCTGAAATGATGGTATTTCCAAATAAGGAAGCAGATGAATATTAGGACAACACTATCCAATCCAGTGCAATCAGTTTTAACTTGACATCAATGAAAAAATTCTCCATATTATACAGGATGTAAAAATGATTAATGAAATAGGTGAATCATTTTTTAATATAAGAGTGTGGTCTTTTATTTTCTAATCAGATACTCATATGGGAATTTACTATTGTAAATCTTTTTCATCCACAAATATATTTTACACATGAAGAGAAACATAAAATTCTTCAGGTAGGATTCAGGGGATTAACCTAAGTGCATTCTCTTGTTTATACTTTGAGCACATTCCCCAGATATTTTTCTAATCCTGATTTCATTGCAGGATTGTTTAGATTTAAATAAAGCCTATAAAATAAAAGCAGTGAACAAGTTTGGGGAGTAAAGTTAAATATTACATAGGTAAATAAAATGAGTCTGAGGTAAATATAGTCATGTTGATATTTCATTCACTTGGATTTTTCTATTAAGTATTTGTAATCATACTGGAAAGTATGAATGTTTTCTGTATTTGAAGAAATAGTTTACTGAGAAAATTAATGATTTCAAGAATTACTTAAGAGAATACTCATTTATATGTACCTTTAAACACCATCCTCCCACCCCACTCCATATACCCTTTGATTAATTATCTCCTGTTCATCTTTCAGGTCACAATCACGTTCTCAGACCTGGTTTCCTCCAACAGGTCGAATCTCTACCAGATACTTTTAAATTACACTGTATGCTTCTGTGTAGCATTTATCACTGTGTCCATTTCATATTGACTTTTGTGATTATTTAACTAACATCATTCTTGTCCACTAGACAACAAGCTTCACAGACAGGTACTATGGATCATGGGTATTGTACTTACCTTTGTTTCTCTAATGTCAAGTTCAGTACTTGCTGAATAACTGAATAAATTAGAAGTGCATACTTACTAATAAAAAATGACATGTGAATTATGAATCAATCTCATCAATTTGTTATAGAATACTCCACCAAGTGCAATTTTCCTGAAACAACTTTTTATCCTTATTATAGTTTCTATGTCTAGGTAGAAACATTAAGGGAGCATTAATTTTAAATATATTGAATAAATCAGACAGTTTCTTACTTCAAATAGCTCTACTGAATTCTTTTTAATAGTTCAATAAAAATGCAGAATTCAAACAAGTTTGTATTATTTACTAATAGTAATTCTGAGTTATTAAAATAGATATAATTGATATTAAATATAAATTCTGTGAAACACTTCTCTCATGGCAGTTAGGGAAATTCTATACTTTTATTTTGGAATTTATGAAAATTAGCGCATATCACTCTGAAAAAATCCTTTTAAAGCAATGAACTATAAATTTCAATAGTGAAATCCATAAGTATAATGCCATTTTAAAATAATATTTGAAAATTAAAACTTATAAAAAGGCTACTTTTAGAAAGCTACAGTAATTAATTATTTACCAATATGGAAGTTAAAATTCATTCCATATTATCATTAATTATTTGAGCCACAGAAAATCTGTTATAAATTTTAATATCTAAATTCAGAATTTAGGGCATGCAGAGAGATTATAATCTCTCTTTTACAGTTGGAGTTTACATATTTAGATAAACATAATATTTTTTTAAAAAATTTCCTGCTCAGAGAAAGAATTGAATTTCAGAAGTCAAATATAATGCAAGATAAACACATTTTTTTCCAGCCCCAAGATGCTGCTGCTCTGAGTTAAGCTTTGTATGTTATGTTAAAACTTCCTACAGTTTCTTTTGAGAAGAAAATAATTCTAAATACTATCAATTTCAAGGCTGTCCTATGCTTTAAGCTGGAGGTATTAACCTATTCATCACATAGACAAATAAATTAAAGAAACTGAGGGAAAAATTGAACATCAGATCTCATAATTTCATAGCTGCTCTAAGCTTGGCTGAGCGACCTCTGGGGTTATTTTGTACATCCCAATCTTCTGGAGTAAGCACTTTCTTATGTATCAATTCCCACATTAAAAGAGGTCTTACAGAGCTTCCTTCCTTATTTGCATGATATGAACTCAATTGGGATGTTTGTATTACCTTCTGTCTAACACTTAAGTTAAACTTTTCTGTCATGCTTATCCCAAGCAAAAACCTTTTGACAATGCGATCCTCTAATGAATGGAAGGAAAGGGCAACAAGACGACCACCAGGTTTCAGAAACTTCTGAGCTGTCTTCAGTCCCATGTGGAGTTCGTTGAGCTCATTATTCACGAATATTCGAAGAGCTTGGAAAGTCTTGGTAGCAATATGGGTAGATCTTTGTAGCAAGTCTTTTCGTGCATAAATAGCAGAGGGAGGAAATGCACCTAGGCATAGATTTTGTAAAAACAGAAAAAGAGGACATGTAACATTAATATTTCCACTGTAAATGTACTGAATTGTGTATAGTGTATGCATATTTAAGGAACTAAATTTTCTTAGAGATTGTGGAATTTCATTCATACTTCCCTTCCCTCCCTTATTTCCAAACATTCTTCCAAAGTTTAAAACTATGTATCACAAATGTCTTTCATGATTCATAAGGAGAACTAGAATCAAACAAGAAACAGAAAAAGAGAATGAGTAGATAAAAATCCATAACTTTCCAACTTTGCTGAAAAATGTTAAATCACAGCTATAAGAAACTCAAGGAACCACAAATAAAATAAACAAAGAAGATTGCACCTAGGTATATCATAATCAAACCACCACAAGTAAACAACAAAAAAATTCATGAGAAAAGCAAAGAAAACAACACATTAAATAAAGAACAAAATTGTGAATAATAGCATAGTGGAGATATAATACTGGAATAATATTCAAAGTGGAATACTATTCAAAGTGTTGAGAATAAAAAATATTTTCTAAGAAGTTATGTCCACTAAATTTTTTCTTCAAAAATAAAGACTGAGAGGACATTTTTAAGTGAACACAAAGTGAAACAATTCCTTGCTAACTACTTTGTATTCACAAAATGCTAAAGAAAATTCTTCAGGCTGAAATATAAGATGTCATGCACTATCTAGGCTATTAGAAAGGAATAAAAAATAGGTAATATATGCAAGTGCATATGTATTCTTCTCTTGATTTCCTAAAAGGCATAAGACTCTTTAAGCTAGTTTATAACATTTTACTCTTCGGTTTGTACTATGCATATAAACATATACTATATAACAAAAGCACAGAGAGAGAGAGTGGGTAAATGAAAGTATACTATTACAAGTTTCCTATATTTTATTGGAAGTAAAAATTGCATACTATGGTTCTACTATGAATCAAATAACAAAAAAATGCATTGAAATAAAACAAACAAAGCTAATAGAGAATAATACTACAAAATTGTTTATAATAAAAAACAGAAAAGAACAGAAAAAAGAAATAGAGACAAAATATATCAATAATTACATTAAACAAAAATGAACTAAAACTCCAATAAAATTGTGGAGACAAAGTAAAATGTGATTCCCTTTCCCTTTGATTAATATTATTTGTAAATTGTTAATGTTTCTAATTGGTGTTTTTCCCTCTAATTTTTAATTAATATATACCCTTTAATCTACCTTCCCTAATAAATATCTCATTATTCATAAAAAATTGTGGAGAGATTGTTTAATTGGAAAAACAGCAAGACCAAACTATATTTTCTTTACAGGCAAGGGATTTTAAAGATAAAAATATTAATAATTTGTAACAAGTAAATAAAAAGCTGGGCAAATTTATAACATATAGAAAGTAAAGTTAAAAATATGGACAAACTATATTAATATTGAAAAGAATAAGCTTTTTTTAAAGAGAAGAATTACTAAGAGCAAAAAAAGAAACATTGCCTATTGAGAACAAGGTCAATATAGTAGGAAGACACAAATAAAAAACATATGCATGTCTTAAAAGCAGACATATCAGGAATAGAGCCACATTTATAGATGTTTGTTTTTTGACCAAGTGATCAAGTTGTTTCAATGAGAAAGAACAGTCTTTTCAACAAAAATGAGTATACAAAAAAATAAACCTCAACCCTTATCTCATACTTTATATATAAAATTACTTTAAAACTGATCAGAATTGATAGATAATAAAGCTATAAACTACATATATAAACTGGTCAGAATTGATAGATACTAAAGCTATAAACTATTGACAAAGTTCTCTGATCCATAATATATAAAAAAATCTCACAACTTAAAAAGAAGGCCAAATAACTTATTTTAAAAATGGGAAAATGTTTAAAAAGGCACTTCAAAAAAGCTACGTAACATGCCTTTTCACAAACATCTGAAAAATGTTCAACATTATGGAAATGCAAATTAAAACTACACTGAAATATAAATACATATTGACTGTAAAGGCTATATCCTGGAATGATACTAACTTAGGTGAAACAGACCTGAACAGACATATAACAATGGAGGAGACTGAATCAATAAATAATTAAAAGTCTGCCCTCAGAGAAAAGCCCAGGCCCACATAACTTCATCATTGAATTCTACTGAACATAAAAAAAATATATTCATCAGCTCTTTCAAAAAACTGAAGAGGAAGGAGCACTTCCCAAATTATTCCATGAGGCCAGTACTAAAACCAAAGACATAACAAGAAAATTATAGACCAATATCTCTTATAAATATGTATATAAAAACCCTCAACAAATTACTAACAAAGTGAATTCAGCCAATTAAAAGGACTGACTATATACCATGACCAAGTGAGATTTATTCCTGGAATGCAATGTTTCAACACATGAAAATTGATCAGTATAATATATCACACTAGTAGAATAAAGGAAAAAGAGATCATATCAATTGATACAGAAATATATTTGATAAAGTTCAACATTATTATAATTAAAAATACTCAACAAAATAGGAATGGAAGAAAACCATACAAACACAATAAAATCTACATATGATCAAGAGATTTTCCTTTAAGATGAGGAACAAGATAGGATGCTGCTGCCAGCACTTCTATTTAACAGTGTTAGAAGTTCTAGTCAGATCAATTAGACAGGAAAAAGAGGGGGAAAAAGTGTTCAGATTGGAAAAATGTAAAATTATCTTAACAGAGATGGCATCATCTTGTAAGTTAAAAACTCCTATAACATTTCACTCATAGACACAAACTATTAGAATTAATAAATGAATTCAGCAAATTAGCAGGATAGAAAATTAGCATGCAAAAATCCATTGTGCTTCTATAATACCAGTAACAAAGAAAATGAAATTAACAATTCCACTCACAAGCATCAAAAAGAATGAAATGGTTAGAAATAAGTTAACAAAAGAAGTCCAAAATGTATGCTCTAAAAGTTATGTTTTTGAAAGAAACTTAAAAAGACCTAAATAAATGCAAAAACATTTTCTGTTCAAGAATTGGAAAACTTAACATTGTTAAAATGGCAATACTCTCCTAACTGTTCAGACTCAATGCTTTCCCTATCAGAATACCAGTTGAATTTGGGTATAAATGACAAGCTGATTTATATGGAATTACAAGAGACCCAGAACAATCCAAATGATCTAGGGGAAAAAGTAAAGTAGGAGAACTTACAGATTTCAAAACTTACTACAAAGTAACAGCAAACAAGATAGTGTGGTACTGGAGAAACAATAGAGAGGTCAATGAAATATGATTGAGAGTCAAAAAATAAATCCATCCATCTATGGTGTGCTAAGATCATACAGTAGAGAAAATCTTTTGCACAAATGGTGTTTGGTTTATAGAACAGCTCAAAATGGATCAAAACCTAATTTTAAGAACAAAATTATAAAATCCTTAGAGGAAAACAGGGATAAATCTTCCTGACTTTGAATTCAGTAAGAGATTCTTTATAAAAAGACAATGTATAGAATGGGAAAAAATTTGTAAATCATATATAAGGGATTTATATCCAAAATATAGAAAAGTAAACTGTATAATGTTACATGTATGGTATTGTCTACATCATTTTTTACAACCTGCACAGAAAAACAGACATGTCCTATCCAATTAAAAAATGAGATAAACAAAAATGCTAATTTTAAGTAAATTAATGTTTTCCTTAAGCTCACATATATGAATTACATATACATGTTGGCATATATGAATTACTACACTTGATCTTAGCCAAAAGGCCGAGAAGCGATACGAATTACAATATAATGCTCAATTGATTTATTTAGGAATATTTCTTCGATTTAAGTAGGTCCTTGGAAAATATTATTCCATAGAGAAATGTTTCTATTTCAGATTATCTACAAATGACAATATGACAAGATAACTGCAATTCTGGCATTTCAATATCTTTAACATGGTCTTACAAAAGATAAAATTAAACAAGTCCTGTACCTTAGTTCACATTACAGTAATCTGTACATCCAGCAGTGTACACATAACTGATTTTCTCTGAGAATTGGAACAGAGAAGAGAAATATCTAACAAGCACCAGAGTTGAGAAACTGGCTGTCTAAAGTTAACAATTAGTGTGAAGAGCTCATTCTTTCCTCTACAAAACTACTTTGCCAAAGCGTTGAAAATATTAGACACTGGGGAATTTATACTCCAACAACTAGGTCTTTCAGAAACAAGATGTCAATGTCAAAGCTTAAGAGGAAGGACAGGGGCTGGGGTTGTGGCTCAGAGGTAAAGTGCTTGACTGGCATGTGTGAGGCACTGGGTTCGATCCTCAGCACCACGTAAAATAAAGATATTATGTCCACCTACAACTAAAAAATAAATGTGTGGTTTTTTTCAAAGAGGAAGGACAGCTTCTTTAAATTTGACATAGAGAAATGTGTTTCAGAATATTCTAAGAATCCAAACAAATAAGCAACTGGTCCTATTTTGGGGCCTGGACTTAAAGGAAGCTTCAGGAAAGCTAAATTCTGAAAGTCCTTGCCTAATCCAAGACTAATTTTCACAAAGGAGAAACATAATATAAAATACATTTTAACATACACATATTTTCACATAAAATAGGAAGTAAACAGCATGAATGTTTACTTCTGTATCATAGGACATTTTTGTCTTAATGATTTAAAATATTTTTTCTTAGCATTAATATTTTGCAGAAATTAAAATCATGACCCAACACAGCAATCACTTAATTTTCTTGAAATTTTATCACAGAACTTCCATTTCAAAGATATTTATTTAAGGATGTAGTTTTTAAACATAGTGTTGAATTAGCCATGCCTGGCTCCATGCATACCTGGCTCCATGTTAACTAAATTAAAAGATAAAAGCAGAAATATTTCTATGCTATTGTCACTGAATACATTTTTAAAAATTAATCAAACAGGCAATGTTTCATAAAAAATAACAAAATAATATTTGAAATTATCCTATACATTCTACTATGAACACAGCATTGGTTTATTTGACATTGCAAAAATATGTTAGTCATTTCTGTTTACCAGCTAAACTAGCACTGTCCTATGGCAGTAGAATAGACATAGTTTATAATTTATTCAGTTGGCTAGTTGTACAACTGTGAAATTTTTTTGTGTGTAGTACTGGGAATCCAGGACCTTATGTATATTAAGTACACACTCTACAACTGAGCTACAGCCCCAGACCCAACTATGAGATTCTTGATTAATGCTTTTAATTTGAGGATACCTGTTTTTATTTCAAAATATGTACAGAAAATGAGATTTCATTAATACTTTATTTCATAAAATTTAAAATTTTTATAAAAATCATAATCACATTAGATATACACATATTATAAATGAGGCTCTTGCTGACAAATTAGCATCACTGAATTAGAGAAAATTTTCTTTGTAAGATCTAATGATGTCACAGAGAATGAACATAAGAGCTTTCATTTATCCTTAGGTGTTAAATGTAATAGAATAACCCTAATCCATGAAGCTTTCCTTCTGGGGATATCTTATTATTATTTATGGAATTCTGACTTGGATTTTGTCCAGTGGATTTCTTGGAAAGGACTGGTCTGATTGTCATGTTGTAGATATTAGGTATCCTTCTAAAGCTCATGTATGAAACAATGCAATAAAGATTAGAGGTGAAAGGATTGGGTTATGAGAATCTTAACTAATCAGTGTGTTGAACTGTTGACAGGGATTAACTGAGTGGTGACTATAGGCAGATAGGGAGTGCTGGAAGAGATGGGTCATTGGGAGAGTGCCTTTGGGTTATATATTTTGTGAGCTGGGGTTAGTCTCTCTCTGCTTTCTGGTACCACATCCTGGGTTGCTTTCCTCTACCACACTCTTCTGCCATAATGTCCTGCCTTAACTTGAGCTCTGAGGAATGGAGTTAGTCATCTATGGACTGAGACCTGTAAAACCATAAGCCCTAAAATAGACTTTCATTCCTCTAAAAAAACTGTTGTCAGGTCTTTAGTCACAGTAGTTAAAAAGCTGACTAAAACAGATTTCTAGGTGTGGTCCTATTAATCTCCTCAAGTCTTATCTTTAGAGATGAGAGAGTTACATGGATCTGCTATGGGCAATGAGTTCTGTGGAAGACTGTGCTATTCTTCTGGGGATCAAAGACACATAGCCTCCTTTATTTTGGGAAGGTTAAATTTCAGGACTAATTTTCCTTGATACTAATACTTTGTGTCTGTAACTTAAAGGAAGAAAGGCTAACAATGCAAATTGTGTAAAGTGAAATTTTAAAAGAGTGTAAAATAAGCATATGTCAATGGGCATTTAAGAACAACACATCAACTGGCAATGGTACATACAGATAGATATGAAGAAAAAAATCGAAGTATATTTAGGCAAGGTTTTTCAAATTATTAAACTAAAAGATAAGTAAATGTCCTGTACCTCTGAAAAAAGCAAAAATATGTTTCCTTCTTAGAGTAACTGTTCAGAGAACAAAAGGCAGAGTTTTCTTAGGTATGTACAGACTAGGTAGAAATACCTGCTAACAAGTCACCAGGGGAAAAAAAAAAGATGCAAAAACTTCACTAGATTCAATGCCTACCCACATGCTGCACTCTGAATTAGGCCATAGGAAGAAAAATACTAATGAGATAGACAGGGGCCCTGCCCTTGAGGAGGTCACTATTTTACAATTTTTCTTCACCCCTTTCTAATCTCCCCTACTCTTTTATCAGAAATAGAAACCGGCCTCTCTGCTTTTCCATTTCCTGAGTTTAATCACAGCATCTAGTATAGCTAATTTCTTTGATTAAGAAATAGAGTAGATAAGATGGCAGATATGGTCTCAATCACAATTTGGGTCATTTGTTTTGTTGAACAGAGAAAAATCTCCTTTTCATGCTTCACAGTCCATCAATGGACTTAGTTAACATAGGACCAATGTATATTAGTTCTAAGTGGGAAGAGGTATGCTTACCCTCCATATAACATTAACCACACTTTACTGTAATTACCAGTTTACTTCTCTGTTTCACTCATTTGGTTCAGATCTCCCTGCATACAAGAAGTACTTTATGCTCACTCTTATATCCCTAGTACTTCACAGAGAAGCCTATGATTCTTAATGGAGTGCCCATTACAGTCACCTGTAGATGTTTTTGATTAAAATAAAAATGCGTGGCCCCACTCTAGTCCTACCAAATCAGGCTTCAAGGGTTCATTATCCAGAAATCTCTACTTTTATAAAGCATCACAGAGAATTTTGACATGCAGTCAAGATTAAAAACTACTAGGGGTAAATATTCTAAATATGTTGAAAAGATAATGAATAAATAAGGAATTGAAAGAAAGAAAGAATGAATGAATGAACAAGAAATCCAGGACTTAGTGCAAAGAGTTTCATTTACAATGAATGACAAAATGAAAAGCACAGTATTTCTAGTCACAGAAAACATTACTAACAGCATTATAAAAAACATCATATAAGCCTAGTCCTCTATGCAAAATGTGATTATGGGTACCAAATTATGATGTTAATGGGGTAAATGATCTCTAAAATTTGCTAGCAATTTTCATTATCTCAATATAAAAGATAATTATATCTTGATAATGACTGGGCATATCATTAATCAAATATTGTATATGTAATGGAGTATCTTCAAATATCTTTAGGAAATGTATAACTTGCAAGGCCCTATTATATGAAATAAAACAAGTATGGAAGGTAAACTTTATTTTTAATATGGTTTTGCAGAATAAACAGCATTTGTAAAATTAGAAATTTATATCTCAAAAAAATCATTAAGATCTTCAATGACCTGCCGTGTGGAAGAGGAGAGCACCTGCCTACCCTCAGCCCTGCCCACCTTATAGAAGAGGACAGTGTCTGCTGGCCTCATGCCTGAACTGCCACATGAGGAGAGTGACCCCGACCGTGCCCATGAGCAGAACAAACTGTTCTCAATTTCAAGAATCAAACAGGCCACAAAACAATAATACTAGGTGATTTTAACACACCTCTCTCACCTCTCTCACACTGGATAGATATTCCAAACAAGAACTAAAAAAATAAACTCTAGAACTCAATAATACAATCAATAATTTAGACTTCATAGGCATATACAGAATATTTCATCCTTCAACAAGTGAATACACATTTTTCTCAGTAGCACATGGATCCTTCTCTAAAATAGACCATAAATTATGCCACAAAGCAAGTCTTAGTAAATACAAAAAAATAGAGATACTACCCTGCATTCTATCAAATCATAATGTAATGAAATTAGAAATCAATGATAAAATAAAAAATAGGAGCTACTCCAATAACTGGAGACTAAATAGTATGATATTGAATGACAAATGGATAGCAGAAGACATCAGGGAGAAGATAAAAAAAATTCCTAGAGGTTAATGAGAACTGTGATACAACATATCAAAATCTGTGGGACACCATAAAGACAGGGCTAAGAGGAAAGTTCATTGCATTGAGCTCATTCATTAAAAGAATAAAAAAAATAAGTAAATGACTTGACATAATATCTTAAAGCCCTAGAAAAAGAACATATTAACATAAAAGCAGCAAAGACAGAAAATAATTAAAATTAGGGCTAAAATCAATGAAATAAAAACAATTGAAAAAATTGACAAAACAAAATTTGAATAAATAAATAAAATTGATAAATCCTCATCCATTCTAATCACAAGGAGAGAGAAAATTCAAATCATTAACATTCATGATGGAAAGGAAATATCACAATAGACACCACTAAAATACAGAAGATAATTAGAAACTATTTTGAAAATTTATACTCCAATAAAATAGAAAATCTCAATGACACTAACAAATTTCTAGAGAAACATGATATCTGCCCAAACTGAATCAGGAAGACATACACCATTTAAATAGTTCAATTTTGAGAAGACATCATTAAAAGACTACCAACCAAGAAAAGCCCAGGAACAGAGGATTCTCAGCCGAGTTCTACAAGATCTTTAAAGAAGAACTAAAACCAATACTCTCAAATTATTCCATGAAATAGAAAAGGAGGGAACCCTTCCAAATTCATTCTATAAGGCTAGTATCATCCTGATACTTGAACCAGACCAAGACATATCAAGGAAAGAAAACTTTAGGCTGATATTCCTGATGAACATACATGCAAAAATTCTCAATAAAATTTTGCCAATCACATACAAAAACATATTAAAAAGACAGTGCACCATGATCAAGTGAGGTTCATCCCAGGGATACAAAGTTGGTTCAACGTATAGAACCAATATACACAATTCATCACATCAATAGAATTAAAGATAAGAATCATATAATAATCTCAATAGATGTGGAAAAATCACTTGATAAAAATACAACACCCTTTCATGTTCAAAACACTAGAAAAACTAGGATAGTAGGAACATACCTCAATACTGTAAAAGCTATTTGTGCTAAGTCCAAGGCCAACATCATTCTAAATAGAGAAAAATTGAAAACATTCCCTCTAAAAACTGGAACAAGAGAGGGATGCCCTCTTTCACCACTTCTATTCAACATAGTCCTTGAAACTCTAGCCAGAACAATTAGGCAAAAGAAGGAATACGAATAGGAAAGAAGAAATCAAACTATCACTATTTGCCCAAGACATGATTCTATACCTAGAGGATCCAAAAAATTCCACCAGAAAACTTTTAGAACTAATAAATAAATTCAGCAAAGTACTGGGGTATAAAATCAATACCCATAAATCAAATGCATTTCTCTATATCAGTGATGAATCCTCTGAAAGAGAAATTAGGAGGACTACCCCGTTCACAATAGCCTCAAAATAAATAAATAAGTAAAATAGTTGGGAATTAGTCTAACAAAAGAGGTGAAAGATCTCTATAATGAAAACTACAGAACATTAAAGAAAGAAATTAAAGAAGACCTTAGAAGATGGAATGATCTCCCATTTTCTTGGATATGGAGAATTAATATTATCAAAATGGCCATACTATCAAAAGTGTTATACAGATTTAATGCAATTCCAATTAAAATCCCAACAATATTCCTCATAGAAATAGAAAAAACAATCATGAAACTCTTTGGAAAAACAAGAGACCCAGAATAGCCAAAGCAATCCTTAGCAAGAAGAGTAAAGCAGGAGGCATTACAATACCAGGCATTAGATTATACTACAGAGCTACAGTAACAAAAACAACATGGTATTGGCACCAAAATAGACATGTAGACCAAGGGTACAGAATAGAAGACACAGAGACAAACTCACATAAATACAGTTATCTCATACTAGATAAAGGTGCTGAAAACATACATTGGAGAAAAGATAGCCTCTTCAACATATGCTGCTGGGAAAACTGAAAATCCATATGCAGCAAAATGAAATTAAACCACACTCTCTCTCCATGCACAAAACTCAAACAAAGTGGATCAAGAACTTATGAATTAGATCAGAGATTCTATACATAATAGAAAAAAAAGTAGAACCAATCTTCATCATGTCGAATTAGGTCCTAACTTCCTTAACAAGACTTCTACAAGCTCAAGAAATAAAATCACAAATCAATAAATGGGATGGATTCAAACTAAAAAGATTCTTCTCAGCAAAGGAAACAATCAATGTCAAGAGAGAGGCCACAGAGTAGGAGAAAATCCTTACCACATGCATATAAGATAAAGCACTAATTTCCAGTATATACAAAGAACTAAAACAAACTTAATACCAGAAAAAAAAAAAAAAAACCCAATCAATAAATGGGCTAAGGAACTGAACAGACACTTCTCAGAAGAAGAAATACAACTGATCAACAAATATATGAAAAATGTTCAATATCTCTAGTAATTAGAGAAATGCAAATCCAAACTACTCAAAGATTTCATCTCACTCTAGTCAAAATGGCAGTTGTCAAGAATACAAGCAACAATAAATGCTGGTAAGGATGTGAGGAAAAAGGTCCAATCCATACATTGTTGATGAGACTGTAAATTGGTGCAACCAATCCGGAAATCAGTATAAAGATTCATTAAAAAATCTGGAATGGAACCACCATTTTGATCCAACTATCCCCCCTCCTTGGTCTATACCCTAAGGACATAAAATCAGCATACTATACTGACTCAGCCACATCAATGTTTATAACAGCTCAATTCACAATAGCTAACTGTGGAACCAACCTTGATGTCCCTCAATAGATGAATGGATAAAGAAACTATGGTATGTGTATGTATATGTATGTGTGTGTGTGTATACACATATACATACACACAATGTAATATGACTCAACATTAAAAAAGAATAAAATTATGGAATTTACAGGTAAATGGATGGAGTTGGAGAATATCATGCTAAGCCAATCACAAAAAAACAAAGGCCAAATTTTTCTCTGATAAGTGGATGCTGATCCATAATGGGGTGGGGTGGAGGTGGGAAGAATAGAGGAACTTTGGATTGAGCAAAGGGGAAGGAGGAGAGGGGAGGGGCCATGGAGACAGAAAAGATAGTGGAACGAGATGGACATCATTACTCTAAGTACATGTATGATTGCATGAATGGCATAATTCTATATTGTGTACAACCATAGAAATCAAAAGTTCTATTCCATTTGTATACAATGAATTGAAATGCATTCTGCTATCATGTATAGCTAATTAGAACAAATAAAAAGAATCTTCAATGATTTTTAAGTTCAAGTTTTCCTCAAAAGGTTAATGGACAATAATGCTGAGATTTTATGAAACTTTATTTCACTTAACACCTATAAAATCTTAAACCACAAATTTTTTCAAGAATTCAAACATAATTATTTTCTTCCTTATACTTTAAAATACCAAAATTATGTCAGTAAAACTGTAAGAGGAAATTTAAATCCAATATACATTTAGTAGTAAGATGATTTCAAGTTTAATACTTTTAAATATATACATTTTAAAATAAACATTCAACTCAGTATGAGATAAGGAGTTCTAATTTCAATACAATTGGAGATATTATTTGGCATTTGTATCTCTCACAGTAATGTTTGAAAAATTCATGACATAAAGCTACTGACCCCATTTGTGCAAGGAAAACTGTTAAGAGTTCTGCCTCATTAGAGGTACTCCATCTTCATATCCTAGATCAGTTCCATATCTTTTTTTCTTTTACCTCACTTCATCAAATTATGATAAGTATATCTGGGATGTATTCAGAACCCTACCATTTTCTTACCAACTCCACCACTATCAACCTGGTCCAAGCTGTCATCATCATTTCCATATAACCACCAGACCAGTCCTTTGAATCTAAAAATTAGATCATGTCACCCTGCTGTTCAACACCTCCAGCCTCTTTCTATCATATAATATAGAAACTGAAGTTATTACCTTGGCATAAAGTTCCTACGTAACATAAAACTCATGCTTTCTATTGCTCCCATTTCTCTGACCTCATCTCCTAATCTTGCTTTCTATATCTTAACAGAACCATGGCATAGCCTGTCTAGGTCCTTGGACCTGTGCTTGGAAGACTGCCTTCACATATTTACTTCCTTCTTCATTCAGGTATCTTCTCAAACATCACAGAATTAGAAAAGTAGTCTCTGACTAAGGAGAAACAGCATCATACCATTACCCTTTCATAGTTTTATTTTTCTTCATAATATCTTATCAGAGACAAAAATTTATTTACCATGTCTTTCACCACAAGAATATCCAGTGAAAATGGAGACTGCTCATTGTTATAAATGCTTTACACTAAGAACAGTTAGCAGATTGAAAGAATGATTCCATTTGTTAAGTACATAGTCATTGTTAAAAACAACAAAAGCAAAAGCAAATATTATTAGATGTCTATGAAGTAAATTGTTAGTGTCACTATTTTTAAAATATTCTTCCCCAAGAGGCAACCAAGTGGTATACTTCCTTTTACTTTGATAAACATATATAAAAAATATATAAATTTATGTGTACATATATATGTAGAGAATAATCTGTAAAAGCATCTGCCTCTTGCTTTGTTTACTTACCTTATTTTAAAAAATAATTTTAGTTTTGAAGATGCATCATAATTCATTGTTTATTTATTTAACAAATATAGTGTCAAGCATAGTACCAGCCAGCTTAGAATGTAATAGGAAATAAGAAGGAGGTATTCTTTGCTCTGGTGAAACTCATATTGCTACCATAACATGAACATTTAGGGTGTTTCCTATTTTTTGCCATCACACACAAAAAAGTGCTATAATAAACATGTGAATTGCACATTTTAAATTTCTGCATCACAGAATAACTGTACAAAATATAATGACAGTCACAGGCTGAGAAAAATATTTGCCACTGAATGTGAAACTTGTGTTTGTAGAATTGGAATTGTTAGGTCAAAGGGTATTTATGCCCATTTAAATTTGGATCAATACTTCTAAATTTACCCTCTAAATAGATTGTACCAATTTACTTCCATCAATACTATATGAGAGAGTCCATCTCCTCACATCCTCGCCAGTACTAGGAACTATCACTCTTTAACCCTGACCAGTCTAATAATAAGCAAATAACAGCTTACTGTTATTTTAATTTGCATCTCTTAGGCAATTAGTAGGGTTGGATTTTCAAATCTAACAGCCATTTGATTCCAGCTATAAATTGCTTGAAGAAATCCTTTGTCCGTATTCTCGATGTGATATTGCTCCTTTCTTTATTGATTTGAAAGAACTATTTATAAAATAAGAATATTAACCCTTTGTCCTCATAGATAGTTGTCAGTATTTTTCCCAGGCTATGACTTTCAATTTTGCAGATTTTCTGGCATGCGAAAAATTAAGTTTTGGGGGGCATGCTGGAACTCAAGCCCTGACCCAAAATATGCTAATGTAAACTACTTATCATGGAATTTTAAGTTTTATCAAGTTTAGGAGGGTTTCCTCTACTCCAAGATTACAGATATAATCAGCTTTATTTTTTTTGTAACCTTCTGGTTTTATTTATTACATTTAAATATTTCATCCACATAAAAATTTATTTTTAGTATAATATGAGGTTGGATCTAACTTTATTTTGAAACTAAAAATATACTCAACTATTCTACTTCTTAAACAGTATATTCTTTTCCTACTCACCTAACGTACCACTTTGATCATATATTATATTTCAACATATAGATGAATCTGCTCCTAAATTCTTAGTTGTGTGCCATAGACATTTCTCTATTTTTCTGCCAATTCCATATTATTTTAATGATTACTGCATCCTTTTCTAGTAAGTTTTGCTAGCAGGTGAGGCAATTCCCTCCCTGAAACTACCCTTACCCCCCAATCCCCAGCCCCAGCCTACCATTACTTCTTTTCAATATTTTCTTGGATATTTTCATGTAGGATATAAATCAAATTAAGAAATAAGTAATAAAGCATATACAAATATTTTTGTTGGAATTGCAGTAAATGGCTAAACTAATTTGAATAAAACTTATATTATCATAATATTGAAGCAATCCATCAAGAGAACATTATATTTCCAGAATTACTTGACATGTCTGTCATTACAGTTTCATAGTTGTCTTCATGTAAGTCAAACTATTTGTAAGTATATATGTATACAGTTTAGTGTATACATATATAGTTTATTTGTAGACATCTGAATCACCCCTATGGAAAAGTATAAGAAATGACAATATTTAAGACAATATTGTAAAACAGAAATGGTACTGAGCTTAAGAAAGTATTCAATGAACAGATCTTTCACTTCTTTATGGCTGTTTGATGTGGAGCAATATACTTACCTTTTGAGTAGTCTGTTTCCCTATTATAAGATGACATAATAACACTTCTCCAAGGATCACTGTGAAGATCAAATTTTAAAATGTTCAGGAGCATCTATGTAATACTTGGCAACTTGGCATAAAAGAGTTACTTTATGAATGCACTTTTTTTTTTTTTTTTTTTACTATTCTCAGTTGTAAAATGGACTAGGTAAGGAAGGGATTTGAATGTTAAATTTGAAGGATCTGGGAAAATAATTCTTTCATCCTGAAGAGTGTAGGCTGGAAAGAAGTCTACTAAAGTCCAAAAAATATGTAAGTTAATGTTTATTCAAGTTAGGCCTCAGACTAAAAGATCTTAGCATCTAAAATAAAGTATAAATTTTTCCTAATGTAGAAATTGGTGGCACATTCCCAAGTTTTCAAAGTAGGTCTTAAAAGTGTGAAGACTCTTAGAATGGGATAAAATGTGGATTCATTCTTTATAATTTTTAGTTTGATCCTAACCATTTAATAGCTGATGCTAAGAATTTCAGAACACTAATGTAATAAACTAAAACATCTAGATTATGTTTTAACCACCTGGACAAGAGATTTTGTTATATAATTAATCTCTAAGATTTCTCTTGCCATCTAGGTTATACAAGTTGTACTCTGGAATTTTAAGGACAAAAATTCTCTCTTTCTCTCTCATTTTCTTGCTCTAGTTTTCATGGAACATCTTTTTGCACAGGTAAGCCTAGTTTCACAACAACAATCTGAGATTACTACCACATATTTTTTTAGACTAAAACAAATATAGTCTAAATTGGCATCAGTAATATTTGGTAAAATTCAATGAATGCATCTGGGCAGGAAAGATGGTGGAATAAGATGGACATCATTATCCTAGGTAAATGTATTACTGCACATATGGTGCAATGCTACATCATGTACAACCAGGGAAATGAGAAGTTGTGCTGCAATTGTGTACAATCAATCAAAATGCATTCTGCCGTCATACATACCTAATTAAAATAAATAAATTAATAAAAAATTCAATGAATGCACATCCTTAATAATACATCATTCATTCATTTAGCTAATATTTATTACCCATAACATACTAAACACTGAGGATTAAAACATTTATGAATATATAGTCTTTGCCTCTAAGAAATTCAAACCTAATGAAGATAATAACATATAAATATTCTTGTAAGTTCTACAAAAAAATATTACATATGTTATCATGGGAGAAAAAAAAGAGAAACTTGAGCTCCTGTAACACAGCATTTTCCAACCTGCTATTCTCAGAGTAGTGACCTCATGAACTACAATATCCTCAATCCCCCCCAAAACACCAGAGTGTCTGCTTTCATGTTAAGTATGGGAAATTCAGCATGCTATACTCCTCTTTGGGGAATTCACTATGCCCATTACCATGGTATAGCTCTGGAGATAGCTATTTTATTTATGTTTACCTAGCACTTCCCAACTTTTTAAAGATAGACACTGTTTTTATTTTTAATAACAACTAACCATTCCATAGAGTTTGCTTTCTGGGTAACACATTTGGGAAAATACTGAAAACGGGTTTTGTGTTAATCATATTCTACAAATTTTAATTATGTCATTAAAGCTTATGAAAATTCTGAGAGGTAAGAAGTAGACCTCCTTATTTTCAATTAAAGCTGAAAACCTGAGGGGTTAAATATCTCTTCACTAATTTACAGGGATTATAAGTAGTCAATAGAAATTCAGGTCTTTTTAACATGAAATCTACTTCTTCACTAATCAGCCTTTTTGGGTAATACATGAGAAAGTGTAACATTTCTGGCTTGTTCATCTGAAATACACTCTGGGAAGCCCCAACAAGTGTAAATTTTGTTTTTGCTTTTGTAGATGTATTTTAGTATGTAGGTTTCTATATATTCAGCTTCCTGAGGATGTTCTTGGGTTACTGTGTCTTTAAAGTGTACTCAAAATAAGGCAACTATTTTAAGATGGTGTATTCACCAAATAATCTCATCTCCTGTTTCCTGACTAGAAGCTAAGGAAGTTAAGATGATATCACATAGCTTAGAGTGATATCCAGAAGGTCTGATTCCATGTCTGGTATTTTATATAACAATCTCATTTTCTGGGCGAAAACAAGTGTGGAATCTTTAAGCCTGAATAGCCTTTTACTGAGAGATGTTTTAATGGAAGCCAAATCACTTTGCATCAAGTTGCAAGAGTTTGGCTTTCTCTTCACATTTCCCTTGGGGGGATGTGCATTGTCAGTCCTAAAGACTGTGCATCTGGTGAAGGCAGCAACTGCCCTGGTCTCTTACCCTGGGAACTGTAATGAATACCTTTGGCTTTTGTTCTTTCCATTCTATTGAAAATAACTTATTGTTTAGCTCAGGTTATTAGACTGTGCATTTGTCTTTCTTTTTCATCTGTTTTCTTAATTCTGGGTTTGAAAAAAGAAACAGTTGCAAATGCTGTCATTATCAAGACTTTTGGGCAGGTAGAGATTACATGTATTTGTTTAAGACTCTACATTCATCCAATGTAGTATGAATGAGCTTTTCCTAACACACTTGTAAGGAAAGGAGCCCTTAGCAGTTGTTTTACATTCTAAAAAATAAGTACTTAATATTCTTTAGCTAAGCAAAACGAGGAAAACTAGCTAATATGCAAATTGGAATAAAGAGTTGAGATGGCTAAAATTTTGAGTAATTAAGCCCAATTCCTTTTATTTTTTTGAAAGCTTCTCAAGAAATGTTGATAGAGAAGACTGAAATATTTTTGCATACATTTGTTGTTATACATTTCTTGTAAAGGGCCATGTTCCTTGCTCTTATCTCTGTGCTTCTGAATATACCGCCCTTCAGCTTAGAATGCCTTTCCTCTCTTGAAGCTTATATCTACTCATCCTTTACACTTACTAAGGTGCCAACTTTTCTAGAGAGCTTTTGCAATGACCTTTTAATACATATTTCAACAAACTATTTACCATTCTGCACTACTTGCCCATCAACTTGTACTTTGTCATAAAAGGCCCAGAGACCTTTACTTATTTCCTTTAAGTATCCAATCCAAAGTATAAGGACTTGTGCATAGCAAGTGGCAAAGGGGAACTGAATAAAAGATATTCTTCCAATCCTAGACAAGATAAAGATTTCATAAATGATATTCTAAATGTACAAATTCATGAACTCCCTGAAATCTTTAAAAGATTTTTTGTATATGTGCAATTTTATGTGGAGATGTGCATAAAATTCTTAAGAGTTTGATGATGTGATAGAAAAATAAACTAGGGACTTTAAAGTAGGTAAATTCCTGGTGAGAACAAACTGAGTTTTTTGTTTTTTTCTTGAATTCTGGGAATATTTCACCGTTTAGTGCCATCGAAGCATTGATTGAGACCTTCCTTCCTGTATGACTGCAGAAGCTATAAACTATTTCAGTGAATACTCATTTTTCTTTTAACTCACAAAGGATTTCACATTAAAAGTTAGAGAAAATCTTGCTTAGTAACAGTATGTACTGCATATAATAATAGAACACAATTTGTATGAAAAAGCAGTAAGATAGATTTCATTCATAAAAAACACCATGCTTCTGGCTAGATAAATGACTTCAAGTCCCAGAGAGAAATTATCATTTTTAGTTCTGGGATACCCTTATGCTACTTACACTTTTTAAAATTTAATACATTCACATGTTCAAATGTATTGAGATTTTTAAGCTTGTGAATGAAATTAGCAACGTGCTGTGGCTGTCAACATGATGCATTGCAATTCCCCCTGAGTGGTAGGGTTTAAAAATTAATTCAGCTCTTGCACCTGTTTGCCGGCATTCATCTGTTGAATTTATATCACATTTAATAAGTTTCTGTGACGCAACCTGTGTCCTTTTGCCTGGGATTCTTTAATATAGTGTTAAATTCTCACCCATATGAAATTCAAGTAATATTACAAATTCAAACTGTTAATTAAAATCTGTGAACTTGAATAGTTCTGGATAAAACTGGCTTTACTCAGTAAGGTTCTTTTTAAACTTCTTCAGAGTCTCATGTAATCCCCAACTCCCACCAGGTTAAGTCTGATGACAACATGATCTCACTATGGGTATCAGGATTTACAAATCTTGATAAAATAAGGAAAAACTTGAGTTGTAGGCTTCAGCAAAAAGGTAACAAGGAATATTCCTGCTGAGATGAAATGAGAAACATGGTTCAAAACTAAACTCTTAAATTTTTTATATATTATTTTTTAAAAAATTGAATTAATTTGCTTAGCACAGATTAAACAGCTCAAACTGAATCATGATTCCTATTACCTAAGTAGGTGGTCAATGTTAAATTTAATTACCAAATTACCTTTCTTTCTTTTCTTTTTTTGTGGTATTGAGGATTGAACTCAGGAGCATTCTACCTCGGAACTACATCCCTAGCCATTTTATCATTTTTTCCCTGTTATTTTTGAGACAAGATCTGGTTAAGTTTCCTAGGCTGGCCTCTAACTTGTAATTCCCCTGCCTCAATCTCCCAAGTAGTTAGGATTATAGGCGTGTGCCTCTGCTCTGTGCTCTAAACATCAAATCTGTAAGACGTGATTAAGGGTACTATAAAAAATACCTAAAAATGTGGAAGTGTCTTTGGAACTGGGAATTAGGTAGAAGGTGGAAGAATTTGGAAGAGCTTACTAGAAATTGCCTACGTTGTCATAAACAAGCATAAAGGGGATTCTAGTGAGGGCATAGAGACAAGAGTGAATGGAGAAACTAAATCTTCTTAGATTAGAACGTTGGTAGAAATGTAGATAGTAAGGGCCATCTCATGAGGTCTCAGACAAAGAAAATGAACTAGTATTTGAAACTGAAGTAAAGACCATCCTTGTTATACAGTTGCAAAGAAATTGGCAGAACGGTGTCCAAATTGTAGAACTTTGTGTAAAGTGGAAGTTAAGAGTAGTAAACTGAGAAATCTGATAGGAGAAATACCTAAGCAACAAAGCATTAAAGTCCTACATGGCTTCTTTTGTCCATATGAAGTAAAATGAGAGGAGAGAGACATGATTCAAAGGCAGAAATCATAATTTCAAAAGGGAAGCAAAATAGATTTAGAAAACTCTCAGCCTGGATAGGGTAAATAATAAAAGAAATGTGTTTAGAAGAGAATACTTACAATGTGGCCAAGCAACTATTTGCTAAAGAGGGTTGATAATGGGTAGAAAGAAGGCAGATTCTATTTATCAAAACAATGGGAGAATAAACTGTGATAGTTAATTTTAGGTATCAACTTCGCTGGATTATGGAATATCTATAGAACTAAAGTATGATTTCTGGGTGTTACATAAGAGTATTTCCAGAAAAGATAAGCATATGAGTGAGTAGACTGTGTGTAAAAAATTAAGCTATAATACGAATAAGTACCATCCACTAAGCTATGGACTTGAATAGAAGAATTTTAAAAAAGAAAAGAAAAAAAGCAGAAGGCAGTGATCTCTCTCTCTCTCTCCTGGAGCTGGGATAGTTTTTCCACACGCAAACATCAGGATTCCAGGCTATCCAAACTTTGGAATCCTTGACTTACACCAGTGACCACTATATTCTTAGGCCTTGGGCCAGACTGACAGTTATATAATTGGCTTCCATTATTCAGCAACTTTTTGCATGCTACTGATACCCAGGATCTCTAGCTTTTGGATAGTTTATTGCAGGACTTCCTCTGCCTTCATAATTACATGGCCCAATTACCCCCAAATATCCATTCTCATCCATGTATCTATCCATCCATCCAAGATAGAAGAGAAGAAATAGGGCGATAGAGAACATAAAAAAGGTCAAATAAATAAGATTTTAATCTAGAATGTCTGCCTATTTGACCAGGCCTATCACTCCTTAAGCCAACCTCTCTTGCGAACCTGTTACTCTCAAATTCCTGAGAAATCTGTAAATCCACTTGTGACCTGTTAATTAACCAGCGAATAAATAGATTAAGTGAAGATAGATATAATAACTTGAGGTCCTATAGTTTAGGGGATTTTCCAGCATGATTCACGGATTGGCTAATGAAGACCATGTCGGCCTGAAGATCCTGAGATTGACCAGATCACCTGAGATTGACAGAACCTGTTTTGAGATCATAAAACTGAAACCATTCTTGCATATGTTTCCATACTTACCCCTCACCAATTTTCCTTTAAAAGAAGAGCCAGGAACCTCTCCAATGTGTCTTTGACTCTCGAGATGATCCATATTCTCCCTTGAGTATGTATCTACTTTTCTAAATAAACCTCTATCTATGCCATGTGCTGATTGCCATGTGCTAAAATTATTTTCTGTATTCTAAGAGCCTGGCTTGTCCTGAGGCAAATTCCCCCTTCTTCTGGGAACACTTAAGACTCTTCTTTTGAGACATCTCTTATCTCTTGACCTATTAACTCATCCATCTATCATAATGAATCTGTCCTACTGGAGAACCCTGAGTTAATACAACCCTGAAGACCTTTCAGAGATCTTCAGACAAGCTAGAATCTGGAGGACAAAATTTTTAGTACCCATGGTACCTAAGTATTCCCTACCTTGTACTGTCTTGAAACTTTTCCTCCCAAATTCCACTGTAGAACCCCTTAGATGCCCCAGCTGGAGCTCAAGTGGGCCCAAATGTGGATTAATCTGCTACTCTAGAAGGTACAAATCATAAAAGTTGGCTGCATCTGTGTGGGGCTAATTCAGCACTTGAATAGAATGCAATAACTGTGAGGTCATGGGAATATTCACCTAGATTTCAAAATTTTCATTAATAGCCCAGGGCCTAGGGAGAAACTTGTCACAAGAGTAGAGACACCTTAGAAGGCCCCATTTGCAACATTATACATTTTGAGATGGAACTGTTAATAAGAAATTCAGGTGGAGGTCTCTAGCAGGCCACTAGAAATGAGAGAGCTTGAAAATGTGGTCTATCTATCTATTTAGCCATCTATTCATCCATCCATGTATCCATTTATCTACCTACCTAATCTACCCAACTATCAGATGAAGTTGGTAAGGGAAACAGTCTGAAGAGATGGGGAGATATTTCAGTGCAGCCTCAGATTTGGTGGAAAAAGAGAAGGAAAGTGGTTTCTCAGGGATTTTAGTAAACTAAATTTTATCATGGTTTGGTAACACACAGTCATAAAATAATTCTCAATGAAGATTATTAAGAAAGAAGAATTATAGGGTCCATCTTATTTATGTAAGGCTAGATATATTTTTTAATATAAGGTAGATGAATTATTTTAAAGGAGAGGAAAAAATGACTTAGTTATGGCCAATTTTAAGAATTACACAAGTTTAAAGCATTACTTAAGTAATTATAACCCGTGGGGAGCACTCAATTATGTAAGTAGAACTGTTATATATAATCCTTAAGCTTTGGTCATGATGCTATTATCACACAAATTTGTCACCCCTATGATCTAGCAGGAGTCATTTTAAATACAGCAAATGTATACTGTCAAACAAGAAAATGTCAGGGATAACAACAGCACAAGTTAAACCCTCTATCGTGAAACCCAGGTGTTGGTGGTGGGGGGCAGGGGACTGAGTTTAGGGAGGAAAAGAGGTAGGGAGACAGAAGCAGTTGATACAAGAAGCAGAAACTAAAACATATGCTAAATGCATATGTAAACAGAAGCTATTAGATAGTGAAGCAAAATAAGTAAAAATCTGAGTAAATAGACATTAATGACCGTAGAAAAAGTTAATTTTAGAAGGTAGAGACAGAGTGTTGCCAAACCACAATAATGATAACTCATTACTTCTACTACTGAGACTGCAAAATGATAATGTGGCCACTAAGTTGGATAATATCCAAAACAACACTTGAATTGCCATTTATCTGTCAGAGATCTGCCTATGCAGCAGAGATAATATCTTCCTTATTAACATATATAACCTAATAATAATCCCTTCCTTTAAAATTTTTATTTCTTATTTGTTATTTTTAGATATATATAATAATAGAGCGTATTTTGACATATTATACATGTATGAAGTATAACTTATTCTAATTAGGATCCCATTCTTGCAGTTGTGCATGAAGTGGAGTTTCACTGGTGCTGTATTCTTATATGAATGTAGGAAAGTTATTACTGTCTTCCCTATTCCCATCCCTCCTTTCTTCCCTTCCTTCCCCTTTATCTAATCAAATGAAATTCTGTTCTTCCCTCCCTACTCCTTGTTGTGTGTCAGCATCCACATATATGGAACCACCAACCTAGATGCCTTTCAACAGATGAATGGATAAAGAAAATGTGGTGTATATATACACAACAGAATATTACTCAGCCATAAAGAAGAATGAAATTATGGTATTTGCAGGTAAATGGATGGAACTTGAGACTATCATGCTAAGTGAAATAAGCCAATTCCAAAAAAACAGGTAAATGTTTTCTCTGATATGTTGATGCTGACACACAATAATCCCTTCTTATATATAGGTTCTAATAATCTTTTTATCATTTAAGTTTGCCTAAATATGTTTCTGCCTTCAGAAACCTAGCAAAGCCTGACATGATACTTTTTGCTTGGCTGGAAGGTTATTAGGTAGGAAAGAGGAGAACAGAAAGAGAGAAGCAAGAATTACATCATGTAGGGATCCTCAAGGGGAAATATGTTTATAACCCCACTGAAGATGTGCTCAATACATGCATATATCCATGCACATACAAACATGCACCATACACTCAGATATAAAATAGCAGATTAAATAAATAGGAAGAACTATAGATAATAGAACATATGAGATTGAATGTGAAATTATTTTATGCAATTATATTTAAAATATATTCAGTTTTAAAGTAATCAGTAGAGACTATAATAAAAGAATGAATACAAAAGTATTTTAAAAACCAATGGACCTTTTAGAAATGACTAGTGAATTTAAAAATTAAAGAGCAGTTCTCTTAAGACAGCAAACCAAAAAAGGTTGTTACCTACATTGTAACACAGATACAAAGACATGAAAACTATGAGAAATATGATAAATAACTATTATAGGAGTAGAGAGAATGAAAGAAAATAAACATAGGATGTCTAACATTTGGAAATGTTTAACATTTCCAGGAATAAATAAATATTAAAGAAGCTCCTACTATTTCATTAAGGACCAATAAAAACAGTCACAATCAAGCACAAGATCAGTGACAGGAGAATTCTAAAGGTAATCAGAGAGATGAATTATAAAGTATTGAAAATTAGACTTTTTATTAGCTATAGTAGATATCAAGAGAAAATGGAATAATATCCACAAATTACTGAGTGAAAATTATAAAATTGTCAATTCTGTACCCAACTAAATTATCATTCAAAACTGAAGACAAAATACTGATAAATTTAGATAAGTATAAAGCGTTTATTACTTATAGATCCTCATTGAAAATATTTAAAATATGGTCTTGTGTAAGAAGGAAACTAATCCAAAAAAGGAGTGTGATTCATGAAGAATTTAGAAGGTCAAAAAATCAGAAAATGTGCTGATAGATCCAAATCAGTACCGTGAAGCTTACTGTCTTTAAAGATGATTTTTTTTTTTGAATTTTTGGAAGATGTCTTAATCATTATGTACTTTCATTAGTGTCTAATACAAAGTGAACATTCAATAAATACTTGTTCATATGATCCATGTATGAAATAAGTCTGCATCTCATTCTCAGGTCAAATTCTCTATTCTGCTAATGGAGAAATTGAAAATACGGATAACCCAGTATTTTATGACATACAGAACCTGATTTACCACTTAAAATTACAGAAAAACTATTATAAATGCCAAAAGTTATTATAGTTTCCCTTATCATTGTAGGTCTGTGTATGCCTAATGTATAGTCAAATAATGCTCACAATGATAAAATAAATAACAATGTTCAGGAAATTCTGAACCTGTTTACTTGACAAAAGTAAAGAGATAAGGGAAATATAAGAATGTAAAAGTTGATATAGACTCTTAATTTTAAATTCTGAGGAATACCTTTTTCAGATATTACATAATATTTTAAATACACCCCCAAATATATATGTATATTTGGAAAAACTTGGAAGTATTGGTCTTAACTTTTAGTTACAATTAAAGTTTGTACATCAAAACTAGTATTTAACTCACTGTTCACCCTCCTGATTCTAGAAATATGACCTTTAATCTTTGTCAACCTATCAACATTTGGAATTCTCTTTTTGACATTGTTTTCAGTTGACTTGAACATTTTAAACTTGAAAATGAAAGCATAGAGTTATTTTCAGAGAATATTCCCAACACACAATAACTGATGGGTGACAATAGTGCTTTTAGGATGATGTTACAGACCGTTGATTCCCTCAACATTTTTTGGGTGAGGTAAAAAGGACACATTACAACAATACCTACCATCTACCCAAGATATGAATCATGTCAATCTCAAAAACAAGATGATAGTAAAACTGCCATATGAAAGTATCTGATTAAGATTTTAAAATGATGAGTTTATATAAATATCTATCATCAAATTTTCAAGGCTTCTGAAAAACTACTTGTAAGAACAAACAATCTTTTTTTTTCTTCTTTTTTTTAACCAATAGAGGACAAAATGGCCTAACCATTGATATACTTCTTTACAAAATTAAATCAATGTGAACACTGCTAATGTGCTGATCATACAATGCCAGCAGATTAATTTTCACTTGCAGAAGCACAAAAAGTATATAATGATCATAAATGAAGTAATGAGGTAAAGGAATGCCTTTTTCTTCCTCTGGAGAGGTTGGAAATTCAGCTAGAGTTATTAAACTCTAGAGGACGTGATTATACTGAATTACTGTCCTAAGAATCTGACCCAGCTAAAGATAACATTTAGGATAGAGGATTCCAACACAACAGTGAATTCCAGGGATTTATAATCATATTAGGTCCTAGGATTGGATCCTGAGTTAATTGTCTTCCAGTCTTCTCAACCCTCTCATATCCTAGTTACTTCCTCATTTGTTTGTTCATTCATCCTTTCATATATGCAATTAACGAGTTTCTAGTGGGTCCGAGGGACTTTGCCATAAATAGGCATAATTTCTTCCCCTAAAAACCCTAATTCAAGAAGTTTCCTTGTCTATAATTTCTACCCAATTTCTCTTCTTATTAACTCTCTTTCCCTACACTGAAATCCATTGTTCCTTTCTCTTTGGTGCCTCTATATTTTTTTGTTCATGACTCCACTATATCCAGCATTTGTCATAGGATACAGAGTGAGTTGTATACACAACTGTCTCTCTTAGTATCTAACCTCTTTATACTTCAGTTTCCTTCACTGTCTAATAGAGATAAACCAATACTTTCTTCATGCATTGTTATGAGGGGTAACGAGTTTATATAAATATCTACCATCAAATTTTCAGTTAATATATGAAAATAACTTAAGAGAGTACCTAGAATATTGCTCAGTAAGTGTCAGTATTACTTATTAATATCAACATTAAGTTTTAGTAGCGTGGGGAAGTAAGAATTAGGGAACAAAATCTACCAAGTTATGCTATGTTTATGTATGAATATACCGAAATTCATCATATATATGTGTGTGTGTGTGTATTTGCATGAAATATATATATGTATGCGTGCGTATATATATGTATATATATATATAAATGCACTAACTAAATTAATAATAATAGAATAGAGATCAGTAGAATAAAGCAAGCAGATCAGGCAGAGGGAGTAACAGAAGGAAAGAAAAGGTACTAGAGAATAAGACTGATCGAACTATGCTATGTACATGTATGAATATGACATAATGAATATCACAATTATGTATAATTATAATGCACCAATAAAAAATTAGGGTAAATCCTTAATAATTTGGGATTGGAACATTTCCTGCTCTCTACTAAAAACTGAGAATAGCTCATATTTTTTTTTTTTAAAAAAGAAACGAGTTTTAGGTTTGCTTTTTTTTATCCTTATTTCACTCTCTTCTAAGTTGGACTTCTTGTACAGAATGTCTCTTCATCAGTTTAATTATGAAATATTACTCGACAATTTAGCTGGAATGAAATTACCATATTAAAATCCAATATATAACAGTAGTTTTAATCATAAAACTTAAAATGACAGAACAATAAGTTTATTATCTTAGATGATGGCAACAACAGCTATGACACACTGGCAAGCCATACAAATTTGACTGTAAGTTTGACCACATTTCTATCAGAGTGATAATTGAACACTCTTAAAACCTTTACTTTTATTTTGTAATTGTGGCAATGTTGATATATATATTGTATATATTCATATGTTAGTATATATACTTTATATACTTTTTGGGGAAACATGGAGGAATTAAAAAATGCATATTTTAAAACAATAAAGGACAAATTGGCTTGATTAACTCCATCAGGAAAAAATTTCTATTCCTACTAAAATTTGATGGCAATCATAATTTCTTAATGAATGTTTAATTTATTTTTTTTTATTTTGAAGGTTTCTGTATTAATGAAACCTTGTTGGAAAAAGATGATGATCTGGAATAGGAGTTGAGGCATGAGTCATCAATTTTAATCATCTTTTTAATTTTTTGAGTTCAATCTATTATATAATATGTTAATATGGTAACTTCATGACACCTAAATTATCATTTGACATTTCATCAGTAAAATTATTTCTTTGGAAAAATATATTTTACATGTTCCTTTGAAGAAAAAGATGACATTTTTCCCCTTCCTAAAAGCTACATAAGCTTGGAATGAAGTGATCAACCTATCATAGATCACATTGCTTAGCTGAGAATAGAGGAAGACCATAGCTAAATATTGCATGTTGTGCATTTGTTTGCTCTCTCAATTACCCTGGTTCTAGATGGAAAATAAAGAAAATATGGGTATGAGTGTATTTGCACTTCAAATTTCACAGAGAACATTCCCATACACTATCTCATTGGTTGGTCATGAAAGAAATAGGTATTTCCATTTTCCAGACTAGGAAATAATCAGACTTATTACAGAATTCTACTGGATATACTGTGATTCCAAGTATGGTAGGTGGTCTTCCCTGTCCTGGATTATTAGTTTTTAGAAAGCAAAGGAAATGATTTTTACTTTCATAGTTTGAGTTTTTAACAAATAAAAACAAATGAGTAAATGAATTAAATAGACACTTTTCAAAAGAAGAAATACAAATGGCCAACAAATACATGAATAAATTTTCAATATTGTCAGCAATTAGGGAAATACAAGTCAAAAAACTACATTGAGATCTCATTTCACACCAGCCAGAATGGCAGTCATGAAGAATACAAATAAATATAGATGTGGAGAAAAAGAAACACTTTTATATTGTTGGTGGGATCACAATAATCAACAACTATGGAAATCATCATGGAAGCTCCTCAAAAGACTGAGTATGAAATTACCCTATGACCCAGCTGTACCCACTCTTTGGTATTTATCCTAAAGAATTAAAGTCATCATAGTATAGTGATACATACATACCCACATTCACAGCAGCACAATCCACAATGGCCAAATTATGGAGCTAAATAAGTGTCTATTAATGGATGAATACATAAAGTAAACATAGTATATGTATACCATGGAGCTTTATTCAGCCATAAAGAAGAATGAAATTATGTTATTTATAGGAAAATGGATACAACTTGAGAACATTATGTTAAGCCAAATAAGCAAAGCTAAAGTCATTGGTCATTTTTCTCTTATATGTGGAAGTTAGACAGGAAAAAGGAAAAAAAAAAGGGTGGAGAGAAATCTCATGAAAACCAAAGGGACGTCAGTAGAATAAAGAAAAGGAACCAAAGGGAGAAAGGAGGAGAAGGAAAGGGGAAATATTGGGAAATGATATTTGACAAATTATATTATTATATTGTGTGCATTTATGATATATAACAACAAATCCTACCATTTTGTACAACTATAATATACACCAATAAAATTGTGAAAAAATATGGTGTTTAATATGGGTCAGGAACTGTGTTGCTTATTTCCTAGAATTCTTGATAGTTTTTGATGTATTAATACACATTCATTAGAATCAGAAAATATATACAAATATAGTCTCCACACATTACAGCTTGTCAATATACATATTTGTTAAATAAGATATTGCTTAGGAACTATACAAGGTTCAGTAGAATCCCTATAATTCACGTCTACCCAGAACGTGTGAATGTGACCTAAATTGGAAATGGGATGTTTGCAGATGCAGTAACTGAGATGAAGACATAGTGGATTAGGTTGGGACCTAAATTCTACGAGTTGTGCCTTACAAGAAGGAAACTGGGACACAAAGATAGATACTCAGGGAGAACACTAAATGAAGGATACTAAGATGTTAGTAACCACCAGATGCTAGGAGAAGTTAAGAAAGGATTCTCCTCTCGAGTCCTGCTTATGTCTTGATTTCAGTTTTTAAGTCTCCAAGATAGAAAGAATACATCTCTGTTGTTCTAAACCACCAAGTTGATAGTATTTTTACTGATAATCCTGGGTAACTAATGCAGAAATCCTCCCAATGCTTCCCATACATCCTTCAAGAAATAGCTCTCTTAAAACATCTCCACTTAATATACTTGACAGATTAGCCCATTTCTCCGTTTGAGTGTCTGAGGGTAGCACCTTACTATATAGTGTTAATGTGCAGTCCTAGTCCCATCAAAAAATTCTGTGCTTACAGCTCACACTGCTAACTATTGTCATTATATAATTGAATCAAATATTATCTAAACTGATGAAATACAAATGTAAAAAGAAAGACAGCTGCTGATTCCATGAAAATTAAGTTGTAGATATGGGAAACTGTGGATAAAGTATTGGAGTACTTTAAGAAGTGCAATCAAATTAGGTGTGCATGAGGCAGTTATAAGACTGAAAAAGTCATGAGAATCTAGAAAAAATCCCCAGACTGCTTTGCAAATACCTTGAAATTCTTATTTCATTTTAATAGCAATAACTTCATCTTGTAGGACATATATCATGAATGTGGTTTATTAAAGAATGAACTTTATGGAATTGCCATTAGAACATAAGCATGCATATATACATATGTACTTGCATAGGTTCTATAATCCTCTGCTTTATCATATATTCTAATAACCAAACAATCATAACTCTAGGTCACAAAAAGAAAATATTTTTAGGACTTCAAAGTGGCGGGCCAGAAAGAGGCAGTGTCCTGTGGTGCTCTATGCCCTAGGTCTCACGTAGTCGGAATACAAGATCTCAGAGAGTATGAGAGGACCCCTATACAGTGGATTTTTGCAGAAATCACCAGCACTGTGACCCCCATGCAAAAATCAGAGCCTCGGCGTTAGAGTAGGACTCTGGACTCTGGGCCCAAAGCCCGCAGTTCTTGTTCACGCACAGCTCTCAATTGGTTTAGCAGAATCACCTATCAGCACCTCTGCAGAACTCCAGACTGTGCCTGGCTCCCCGACAGGTCACTCGGGTGCTACCTATCCACAGCACAAAGCCATCATCCAGCTCCCCCCACCTCACCAGACACCCTGACACTGGAAGCAGACCAACTGCATCTTGGAAAAACTTTCTTGCCATATTTGGCGTTGTGGCTCTCAGATCAGATCTCCATCTGAGCAGTTACCTGGTTTCCAACTCCCCCCACCCCCCAGTGGTGGTAACTCGGCACAGTGACCACCAAACACAAAAACAGCTCTTAGTTGATCAGGAGTGCATTGGGACAAGGGCGCCACCCACCTGGTATGAACCTGGGGGTCAGAAGTCCCACAGTTGGGATCTGATAAGTAAGAGAGGGGAGGGGACTAATATCTGGAGCATAACAGAGAGACCAGGATCTGGGAAATCTCCAAGCAAGAGAGGGAAATGATAATGGGGGCTCAAGTCAGACGAGAGATCACAAAAAGAGACCCGTGAGGTGCAGTTTCTCTGCTGGGACTAGTGGGCGGCATTCCCCACCTCCAGACACTCTACACCAGGTCCAGTCTTCTCACCATGGTTACCTACACCATTCTGAGGGCAGAGACACTAGCTTAAAACCGACAACCCCACCTACTGAATGAGAAGAGAAGCAGGAAAAAAAAAACGAATCTCAAAAACTACCAACAACCCTGGTTTCTTCTTTCAAATATTTTTTTCTTTATCTTTCTCTTCTATCTTTCTATCCTCTAGCCCTCACATCCCCAACATATGTGAAATCAAGAACTTTGCATGAAATAGAACTTTGAGGACTGAGTCACCTGAATTATATAGTATAGAGAAGTTGCATAAGCCCCCCCCTTTCTTTTTCTTCTCTCTTTTCTTTCTTTTTTCTTTTTTTTCCTTATTTTGTTCTTTCTTCTTCTTTCACCCTCCAAATTTTACTTTTTTTTACATCCTGTATTTTTCTAAATAAATATGTGTGTTTGTTTTATGCACTGTACTATCTTCCCATGTACTTGTCTACCCTAAATTACTTTATTTCTATTTCCCTGCTACTAACCCTCTTCATTAGACTTCTCCTTCACATTTTCTAAGATATATTAACTCTATACCCTCACATTTTTCCTTCTCAGCATATCGTCCTACACCCAACCCCTAGTTCATTGTCCACTTCCAGATACTGTAAGCCTTTTTATGAAACTACTGATTATATTTTAAATAATAATTGAATCCAACATTTCTGGACACTGAGACTAAACTGTAAATGTCTTAATAACAACAATTTGTTCATAGGTGATGTATTGTTGATATTGGGATCTGTTATCATTGTCCTTCCCCACAAAGGAGGGATCTTGGAACCCTACAAGAGCACTACAAATCTATAGGGTAAAAACAATAACACACCAGACCCACAGAACTGGAAAGGAAGACACACAAGTAACATGAAAAGACAAGGGAAGAAAGTACCACAAACAAATCAAGACAACACATTATGAGAATCATTGGCAAGCTACAGCAGAAAAAATGACAGAGAAAGATTTCAGGATATACATGGTTAAAATGTTCTGTGAACTCAAAGAAGACATAAGAGAACAAATACAATCAGTGAAAGATCACTTCAACAATGAGCCTGGCTCAATCCAAAAGATCACCTCATCAGGGAGATAGAGGTTCTTAAAGAGAGAGAGAGAGAGAGAGAGAGAGACAGAGAGAGAGAGAGAGAGAGAGAGAAACAGAAGTCCTTGAAATGAAAGAAATAATAAACCAAATTAAAACTCAAATGAAAGCATCACCAACAGAGTAGACCACTTGGAAGATAGGACATCAGACAATGAAGATAAAATATATCATCTTGAAAAGAACATAGACCACACAGCAAAAAAGGTAAGAAACCAAGAGCAGAACATTCAAGAAATATGGGATAGCAAAAAAAAAAAAAACCAAATTTAAGAGTTATTGGGATAGAGGAAGGCACAGAGGTCCAAACCAAAGGAATGAACAATCTATTCAATGAAACAATACCAGAAAACTTTCCAAACATGAAGAATGAATGGGAAATCCAAATTCAAGAAGCCTACAGGATGCCAAATGTACAAAATCAGATCCACACCAAGGCACATTAAAATGAAAATGCCTAGCATACAGAATAAGGAGAGAATTTTAAAAGCCATAAGAGAAAGAAATCAGATTACATATAGGGGAAAACCAATTAGAGTAATGGCAGATTTTTCAACACAGACCTTGAAAGATAGAAGATCCTGGAGCAAAATATATCAAGCTCTGAAAGATAATGGGTGCCAACCAAGAATCTTGTATCCAGCAAAATTAAGCTTTAGATTTGAAGACTAAATAAAAACCTTCCACGATAAACAAAATTTAAAAGAATTTATAGCTAGAAAACTGGCACTACAAAACAACCTTGGCAAAATATTCCATGAAAAGGAAATGAAAAACAACAATAAAAATCAGCAGAGGGAGGTATTATACTAAAAGAAAAATTAATGAAAGAGGAAAACCAAGTCAAGTTAAGTAACAAAAATAAACAAATATGGCTGGAAATACTAACCATGTCTCAATAATAACCCTAAATGTTAACAGCTTAAACTTACCAATCAAAAGACATAGGCAAGGAGAGTGGATTGAAAAAGACCCAACAATATGCTGCCTCCAGGAGACTCATCTGACAGGAAAAGACATACACAGACTGAAGGTGAAAGGTTGGGAAAAATCATATCACTCACATGGACTGCAGAAGTAAGCAGGGGTTTCCACCCTCATATCAAATAAAGTAGACTTCAAGCCAAAATTAATCAAAAGGGATAAAGATGAACATTACATACTTCTCAAGGGAATGATACAACAACAAGACATAACAATCATAAATACATATGCCCCAAACAATGGTGTAGCTATTTTCATCAAACTCTTCTCAAGTTTGAGAGTCAAACTGACCACAACACAATAATCTTGGGTGACTTTAACACACTTCTCTCACCATTAGATAGATCTTACAAACAAAAGTTGAATAAAGAAACTAGAGAACTTAATAACACAATCAATAACTTAGACTTAACTGACATATATAGAATATTTCCATCTGCATTAAGCAGATACACATTCTTCTCAGCAGCACATGGATCCTTCTCTAAAATAGACCATATACTATGCCACAAAGCAATTCTTAGCAAATACAAAAATGTAGAGATACTACCATGCATTTTATCAGATTATAATGGAATGAAATAGGAAATCAATGACAAAATAAAAAGTAAAAATTTCTCCATCACCTGGAGACTAAACAATATGCTACTGAATGGACAATGGGTTACAGAAGACATTAAGGAGGAGATTAAAAAATTCTTAGAGGTAAATGAGAACATAGACACAACATATTGAAATCTCTGGGACACTATGAAAGCAGTACCAAGAGGAAAATTAATTGCATGGAGTTCATTCCTTAAAACAAGAAAAAGTCAACAAATAAATAGCCTCACACTACATCTCAAAGTCCTAGAAAAAGAAGAACAAATCAGAAAAACGGTAGAAGGCAAGAAATAATTAAAATTAGAATGAAATTGAAACAAAAGAAACAACTGAAAAAATTGACAAAACAAAAAGTTGGTTCTTTGAAAAAATAAATAAAATTGACAGACCCATAGCCATTCTAATGAAGAGAAGGAGAGAACTCAAATTTCCAGCATTCGTAATGAAAAAGGTAATATCACAACAGACACTACAGAAATACAGAGGATAATTAGAAATTAGTTTGAAATCTTATACTCAATAAAATAGAAGACATTGAAGGCATCAACAAATTTCTTAAGTCACACAATTTGCCAGATTGAGTCAGGAAGATATACATAATTTAAACAGACCATCTAACATTGACTATCTAACATAATCTATCTAACATTGCAATATTATTTCCCCACATTTACACATTAGAGGATCCAGGGCCAGAAAAGTTAATTTCTTAAAAGCAGATTCCCAATTACATCTCAAATTCATGAACTTACATATTCTATATTACTACTCTCTTATTAATTAGGTTATAATCTTGAGCAAATTGTTGATCTCCTACATCTCAGTTGCACTAGTTATCAGATAAGGTTTTTTCACTGGGCAATCTTCCTAGGATGCTTGGTAGCTCTAAGCCCTTATTTTCAATACCAGAACATTTTGGATTTTCTTATAAATAAACAACGTGTGTGACTTCTCACTGCTTTTCTTTTTAATATGATAAACAAAGTCAAAACATACTTACATAAAGAATGACAGAAAGGATAAGGTGGAGTCATGTTAGTGAGCATGAAGTAAGAAACTTAGGTACACAAGAAAAAAGATGAATTTAATGTCAGCATACTAGTATAAATTATTTTTTTGGGAAAAATATCATGAAATGTTTTATGTTCACATAAACCACAAGAATTCTGCTCTCACTTGCCTAAAGGAATCTTAATGGTAAGTTGTAAGGGCCCTAAATTATGCAGCTTAAAAAATTAAACACTTAGTCAATACTTCATATTTCATTATGCTAAGTAGAACAAGATATTATTCAATTATGCCATAAAATAATTAACATATGGCTTCCACATCTAAATGATCTGAATAAATTCATTATTAAATTTCATTCTTGAAACTATGGATAATGTTAAGATAACGGTAATCAATATTAGGTTCTATTGATATGCCATACAAATATTCCTTATCTTCTTTAACTACTTAAGAAATTAAATAGGAACCACTGAAAGAAATCTTAACACAGTTTTTGGTAAATACAAATGATTTAGGGTTTTAGATGGTCCAAAAAGACAAATAATTAAACACTGGAATTCTCCTAAATAACTGCAGGAGTTGTATTTTTACCTTGGAAAACTTTCATCTATGAAACAACTTTGGCTTCAAACAGAAGGGCTATAATAAAACATATCCTAGCTAGACTCAGGTTCAAGAGGTTCATGGTGGTGAACAGCAGAAAAGATGAAATGTTTCAATAAGCCCCTCAGGCTGATTTAGTTAGCATTCACAAAGTGAAATAACCTATACATCACATACCCTTTGTTAGCTTGTTGTTTAGAATAGATGTATGAGTCACTGGATTTTATTTTAGTAGTTGGGCAATGCAATTCTCCTTTTGCCCAAAATATTAAAATGCAGAAATGTGAAACTAAGAGAGGTAATGTCAAATCTTATATAGGTTGCTTATCGACCACTGTGATGGATCAAGAAGTTCTTTTGCTCTTGTCATTCCATGTTTCACCTTGATAGGCACAGATAGTAAATCATCTCAAGGAAAAAAAAATCTATTATTATACTAACAAGCAAACCTCAGTGTGTGTGGTTTATACACACACACACACACACACACACACATACATACACATATATTTAACTGTGTGAAGAGAAACAGTGCTTGGTGGGGGGGGGAAGTCTTCAAAACCAGAAGAACTAACATTAGAGAAGAATAGGCAAGATTCTACCCTGAATCACTTCAGATACAAATTAATCCCTCTGGGAGTCTGGGGTGGGGTGGGGAGAAAACATATTTCTTTCTTTCTTCTTACTACTTGGAATTAATGAAGGTACCTGCAACAATGCTGGCAAGTTGCTGGGTTCTTGTGATGGGGTATATGCTACGTGCTTGAACGATTGCTGAAGCAATTTTCTTGGCATGCTTCTCCTCCCCGTATGCTCTTAGGATGGATGCAAGTGCCTGCTGATCTAAAGCATTCACAACATCAGCAGCGGTGGGCATGTCTGGGTACCTACACACAAAAAGAACCAATTAGTTCACTGACATCAATATTCATTGACAAAATTCCTCAATAGGACACCCATAGCACAAAAGTTAATAACTAGAATCAACAAATGGGACTTACTCAAACTAAAAAGTTTTTTCTCAGCAAAAGAAACAATAAGAGAGGTAAATAGGGNGGATAGTAGAGGATAGGAAAGGCAGCAGAATACAACAGACACTAGTATGGCAATATGTAAATCAATGGATGTGTAACTGATATGATTCTGCAATTTGTATACGGGGTAAAAATGGGAGTTCATAACCCACTTGAATCAAAGTGTGAAATATGATATATCAAGAACTATGTAATGTTTTGAACAACCAACAATAAAAAATTTAAAAAAATATTCATTGACAAGAGGTAAAAACTTTAGAGTACTAGGATGTAAAGTCAAACACACAAAAAACACATGCTAGGAGAGTTTCTGAGTTTTTTTTTTAATTTTTTTTAGTTGTAGATGGACACAATACATTATTAATTCACTCATTCATTCATTTTTATGTGGTGCTGAGAATCAAACCTAGGCTTCACATGTACTAGGTAAGTGCTCTACCAATGAGCTACAAACCCAGCTGTTTCTGAGATATTAAAGTTTGAGAATGAAATCTTACACAAATAACATAGATTCTCCATTTCAAATGCTCATCTTTATGGCAAGGGTCAGGGGTACTGTTTGTAACATCTATCAAGGTCAAAGCATATGGAAGTTAAAAATATATTATTAACCATTAACCTTAATTCATAGACGAGGTATTATTATGTCTGTAGATTTGTATTTTTTCAAACTAAAATAAAGTAAAATGTTTAAGTCCTTTGGGTATATACCAAGGAATAGGATAACTGGGTCAAATGGTGGTTCCATTCCAAGTTTTCTGAGGAATCTCCCTCTGCTTTCCATTATGGTTGCACAAATTTGCAGCCCCACAAGCAATGTATGAATGTGCCTTTTTCCTCGCCTGTATTTATTGTTACTTGTACTCCTGATAATTGCCATTCTGAATGGAGTAAGATGAAATCTCAGTTTTAATTTGCATTTCTCTGATTGTTACTGCTGATGAATATATATTTTTTGACCATTTGCATTTCTTCTTCTGTAAAGTGCCTGTTCAGTTTCTTAGTCCATTTATTAATTGGGTTATTTGTTGTTTTTTTATGGTATTAAGTTTTTTTTGATTACTTTGTATATTCTGGAGATTAATGCTCTATATGAGGTGCAGGTGGCAAAGATTTTCTCCTATTCTTTGGCTTTTTCCTTTACATTCTTGATTGTTTCCTTTGCTGTGAAGATTTTTAGCTTGTTACCATCCCATTTATTGAATCTTGATTTTATTTCTTGCACTTTAGGAGTCTTGTTGAGGAAGTTGGTTCCTAAGCCAACATGATGGAGATTTGGGCTTACTTTTTCTTCTAATAGGCACAGGGTCTCTGGTCTAATGCCTAGGTCCATGATCCACTTTGAGTTGAATCTTGTGCAGGGAGAGAGGGGTTCAATTTATTCTATTACATATGGATTTCCAGTTTTCCCAGTATCATTTATTGAAGATGCTATCTTTTCTCCAATGTATGTTTATGGTACCTTTGCTAGGATGAGATAACTGTATTTTGTGGGTTTGTCTCTGTGTCTTCTATTCTGTTCCATTCACTTTCATGCCTGTTTTTTTTTTTTTTTTTGCCAATAACATGCTGTTTTTGTTACTATGGCCCTGGTATTGTAATGTCTCCTGCTTCACTTTTCTTGTTAAGAATTACTGAATATTCTGGGCCTCTTATTTTTCCAAATGAATTTCAAGACTGATTTTTCTATTTCTATGAAGAATGCCACTGGAATTTTAATAGGAATTGTATTAAAACTGTATAGCACTTTTGGTAGTATGGCCATTTTGACAATACTAATTATGTCTATCCCAAAACATGGAAGAACTTTCCATTTTCTAAGGTATTCTTCAATTTCTTTAGTTTTCTGTATTTTCATTGAAGAGGTCTTTCACCTCTTTTGTTAGATTGATTCCCAAATATGTACATATATTGAGGCTACTGTGAATCGGATAAATTTCCTAATTTCTCTTTTACTGGATTAATCACTGATGTATAGAAATGTAATTGATTTATGGGTATTAATTTTATATCCCAGTACTTTGCTGAATTCATTTGTGAGTTCTAGAAGTTTTCTGGTGGAGTTTTTTTTTTTTCTGTCTTCTAAATAAAGAATCAAGTTGTCAGCAAATAGTTGAAAGTTTGAGTTTTTCATTTTCTATTTGTATCTCTTTAATTAATTCTTCTAATTGTTCTGTCTAGAGTTTCAAGGACTATGTTGAATAGAAGTGGTGAAAGAGGGCATCCCTATCTTGTTCCAGTTTCTAGAGGGAATGCTTTCAATTTTTCTCCATTTAGAATGATGTTGGCCTTGGGTTTAACATATATAGCTTTTACAATGTTGAGTTATGTTCCTACGATCTCTAGTTTATGTAGTGTTTTGAAAATGAATGTATGCTTCCTTTTGTCAAATGCCTTTTCTGCATCTATTACAATAATCACATGATTCTTGTCTTTAAGTTTACTGATGTGATGAATTACGTTTTAGATTTCTGTATGTTGAACCAAACTTGCATCCCTAGTGAAACTCACTTGATCATGATGCAGTATCTTCTAAATATGTTTTTGTATGTAATTTGCCAGTATTTTATCAAGAATTTCTGCATCTTGGCTGAGGTTGTGGCTCAGTGGTAGAATGCTTGTCTGGCATGTGTGAGGCCCTAGGTTTGATTCTCAGCACTGCATATATAAAATAAAGGCACTGTGTGCATTTACAACTAAAAAAAATTAAAAAAAAAAGAATTTTGGCATCTGCATTCATCATGCATATTGGTCTGAAATTTTCTTTCCTTGGTGTCTTGGTCTGGTTTCGGTGTCAGGGTGATGTTAGCTTCATAGAATGAGTTTGGAAGGGTTCCCTCCTTTTTTAATTCATGGTATAATTTCAAGAGGATTGGTGTTTGTTACTCTTTGAATGTCTGGTAGAACTCTGCTGAGAACTGGTGTGGTCCTGGGCTTTTCTTTGTTGGTAGGCTTTTGATGGCACCTTCAATTTCATTGCTTGAAAGTGATCTGTTCAAATTTTCTATATCCTCCTGATTTAATTTGGGTAGATCATATGTCTCTAGAAATTTGTCAATGTCTTTAAGTTTATCTATTTTATTGGAGTAAAAATTTTCAAAATAGTTTCTGATTATCATGTGTATTTCAGTAGTGTCCATCATATTTCCTTTTCATCATGAATTAGTTTTCTCTTTCATTCTCTTAGTTAGCTTGGCTAACAGTTTATCAATTTTATTTGTTTTTTCAAAGAACCAACTTTTTGCTTTATAAATTTTTTAAAATTTTAATTTTTTGTTTCAATTCCATTGATTTTTACTCTAATTTTATTTATTTCCTGTCTTCTATTGCTTTTGGTGTTGATTTGTTCTTTTTCTAGGGCTTTGAGATGTAACATTAGGTTGTTTATTTGGTGACTTTCTATATTTTAATGAATGAGCTTGATGCAATGAACTTTCCTCTTAGAATTGCCTTCATAATGTCCCAGAGATTTAGATATACTGTCTTGGTATTCTCATGTACCTTTAAATATTTTTTATTTCATCCATGATTTCTTCTGCTTTTCATTGTTCATTCATTAGTATATTATGTAGTCTACAGGTGTCAGAGTAGATTCTATTTTTAATTTTATTGTTGATTTCTAATTTCATTCCATTATGCTCTGATAGGATGCCAGGTATCATCTCTATTTTTTTTGTACTTGCTAAGCGTTGCTTTGTGGTCTGAGATATGTTCTATTTTAGAGAAAGAACCATGTGCTGCTAAAAACAAAGTGTATTCAGTCATTTGTGAATGAAATATTCTATATATGTCTGTTAAGTCTAAATCGTTAATTATATTTTTAAATTCTATAGCTTCTTTATTTGGTTTTTGTTTGGAAGATTTATCCAGTGATGAGAGAGGTGTGTTAAAGTCACCCAGTATTATTGTGTTGTGGTATATTTGATTCTTGAAATTGAGAAGGGCCTGTTTGATATACATAGATGTACCATTGTTTGGACCTTAAATATTTTTGATTGTTATGTCTTGTTGATGTATAATTCCCTTAAGCAGTATGAAATGACCTTCTTTGTCCCTTCTGATAAACTTTGGCTTGAAGTCCACTTTATCTGAAACAAGGATACAAACCCCTGCCTGTCTGAGATCCATGTGAATGGTATGTTTTATCCTATCCTTTTACCTTCAGTGTCTGGATGTCTTTGCCTATGAGGTGAGTCTCCTAGAGACAACATATTTTTAGGTCTTATTTTTTAATCCACTCTGCCAGTCTGTGTCTTTTGATTGATGAATTTAGTCTATTTATACTCAATGTTATTATTGAGAAATAATTTTTATTCCCTGTCAATTTTTGATTCGTTCCTGGTTTTTAATTTGAATTACTTTCTTCTTTGATTGGTTATTCTTCTTATGTAGTTCCCCCCTTTGCTGGTTTTCACTTTTATTTTTCATTTCTTCTTCATGAAAATATTTTATTGAGAATGTTTTGTAGTTCAGGCTTTCTAGTTTTAAATTTATTAACTTTTGTTCATCATGGAACGTTTTTATTTCACTGTCCAACCTCCTGAGTCTCTGATCTGCCTTGAATGTCCAGAATTAATTCTCAGTTAAGTACCTACTTCTCACCTTGCTGAGATGCTGCATGTCTGATTTCTTAGTTTCATGCCAGGAAGCAACCAAGAAAATGACCTTCTAATCTGCCATTTGAATCCAATTACCAGTCAACTTTTTAAGATAACTTTCCTCAACTTTAATCTCATCCATTACAAACTACAATTTTTTGAAAAGTCTTTACTCTTACAATATGGGAATGAACTAACTATTTTTTGGAGAGTGGGGGCAACCAGGGCTTGATCCCAGGGGTGTAACCGCTGAGCCATATCTCTAGCCTTATTCTTTTTCTTTCTTTCTTTTTTTCTTTTTTTTTTTTTTTTGAGACAGGTCTCACTAAATTGTTGAGGATGGCTTTGAACCTGTGATCCTCCTGCCTTAGCATCTTGAGTTATGGAGTTACAGATGTACAACACCACACCCAGGAGGAATGTACTATTAACTAGAAACTTTGTTCCTTGTATTTTGGAAGGCATTCTCCTTAACAAGGTATAGAAATAGCAGAAATTTGCTTAATATTTTATCATTTTTGTAAAACCATTTCAATCCCCAAATAGGAGAATATATTTTGACCTTTACTATTAGTCACTGGTTTTTAAAGGATTTTTATTGTTTTCTTTCATGATGACATTCTTCATTCTGTGAAGGCCAACGACATATGCAGAAGGTATTAGACTCAGAAAAAACAGGATTGTAACAAATATCAGTCTCTATCCAAATTAACAAAAGTCTTATTCCACCACAGGGAAAAACGCTATATGTGAATAATTACCATGAGACAAACCAGTTTTTGGTAGAATAAGATGTGAGTTGCTCAGGCCGTGAGCCAGCACTGGTTTTTCACACAGATGCTAATCTAAGCTTTTAAAATTAATTCAGATACTCTTCTAGAATGTGACCCTTTTTGTGTTAATTTAACATATATGTACCCTATTTGAAAAATGGAGAATAAACACTAGTGTTCCCATAGGGGTGAGAATGAAAAGGAAGTGCAAAAGATATCTGATGCATAATGCTGTGTTTGATGTACCAAAAACTGCAGTTTTTCTCAAGCAAGTTCAATCATAGAACCCTCCATTTTTTTCAGTATTATAAAAGAATATGCATTAAAGATAGTTCTTTTTGTTTCTCATAAGAGGTTTAGTTGGGCATGTAAAAATAAAGCCATTATTTCAGTATCCTAATATTCATTTGTATTACTGGTAACCTAAAAGCCCAATATGGTTTCAGTGAAAAAGACAATCAGTAGGGAAGTTATCCTCCACACTATTCTGTGTTAAGAACAATAATTATTTTTCTTTTAGAATTCTAAGGCCAGAGAAATACTAAAATCTATAATGAGTAGTAAACAAAACTGATTTATTATGTCTGGGTAGTACTTGGTGTAGGTGTGTGATGGGAATTCTTCAGTCTTAAGAGGAAATTAAATTCAGAGTGCTTTTGTGAAATTGATTTTTTGTTTTAAGGAGAAATGTTTTATTGATACTCACCTGCCACCATCCATCCTCATGTCCAAGGGGCCATCCTTCCGAAGGGAAAAACCTCTTTCAGGAGCATCAAGTTGCATGGAAGAACACCCAAGATCCAAAAGAACTCCATTCAAAGTCCCTGGCTGCACTCCGGCTTTCATTAATAAGTCTTCTGCCTGGCTGAACTGGCCTAGCATAGCTCGGATCTGCTTACTGTAAATAAACCCAGGAGACAGAGAAAACACTCCTATTATATTAAAGCGTTTCTTAAAGAGAGCACATTCTATTATTAGATAATTTAATCAATATGTATTTACTGAGTATCAACCAATGGCTAGTGCAATACAAAAGAACATATAGATATGGAAACTATATATCTTGGTTTCAAACACCAGAGCTGATTTAATGTAATCTTATTCTTATAAATAAACACAATTTATTATATACCATTGGGAAGGTATACAATAGCTCATAAATCAGAAATCATAAAAAAATTCATAAATTAGAAAAATTCCTTTGTCAATCCAGATTTTTAATTTTAAATAGTTTTAAATCTATTTTAAATCTATCATATGGGTAGGAAAAAGAAACACACGCTATTTTATCAAAAGAATTACCTTAATGAATAAGACAGTTAAAATACAATAAATAATAGAACAAGAATCATATAAAGAAAATGTGATATATATACACAATGGAATTTCACTAAGCCCCCCCTCCCACACACAAAAAAGAAATCCTATCATCTTCAACAATATGGATGGAAGTGGAGATCAGTATGTTAAGTTAGTCAGTAACAGACAAGTACTGCATGATAGCACTCATATGTGGGACATAAAATACTTTTCAAATAGTAGAATGGTGCTTATTGGCAATGGAGGAGAGTTGGGTGGAGGGAGGAAATGTGAAAAGGTTGATCAATGGGCACTAAATTATAGATAGGAGCAAGATGTTCTGGTGTGTAGTAGGATGACTATAGGTAGGAATAATGTACTGTACATTGCAAAAAGCTGGAAGAAAAAAATTTGAGAGTTGTCACAATAAAGAAATGATAAATGGTTGAGCAGATAGATATGTTTAACCTGATTTAAACATTGTAATATACCCTTTACATATTTATATATATTTATATATATATACATATATATGTATTTATATACACACATATATATATAAATACATATATATGTATTGAAACATTGCATACTATCCCAAAATATGTAAAATTTTATGTGCCAGTTAATCATAAATTTAATTCAAAAAACAGAAATCAGAAAAGGCATGTCACATAAGTTCATTCCAATCATTTTAGTTTTCTTCATGATTTTCCTATAATTTAGGATGGGGTGCTATGCAGCTACACATTGGAGAAATGAAACTATGACTAAAATAAATGATTTCTTGAAGAGGCAGTGTTTTAGATCTCAGCAGAAATTCTGAAGTGAATGGAACATTCAGAATTAACTCAGGCAAGGAGTTAGGATCACCTTGTTGTTAGGCTTTCTCTTTCCTACACAAAGGGAGATGCTGCCTTCAGGGTTCCTCAGGAGCCCCAGGGCCTCAGGGCAACTGGCATTCATTTTGGAAGGGGAATGAGAAAAAAATAGGGCAGCTCTAAAGATGTCATTCCTCTGAGTGTAAAGGAAGATGGAGTGAGGTTGGATTTCAACAGTGTTGGGAAATTCATACTTATGTATTTGCTTACATATTAATGCTGTTTACAGGGAACTTCACAGTTCATTGTTTTATTTTTCTTAAATACTGTGATTTTTTAATTTCACTCACCAAATAGATATTGATTATCTTCTGTATGTCAGTGATTATGCTATGTAAAAGATATATAAAGGGTATATGAAGATTAATAGAGTATGTCTTTTGGAGCTTTGAGCTGAGAGAAGCAAGATGTATAAATAGTTTACAAAACAATCTGAATGAAGCAAATCATAAACAGATGAGCAAATTGCCCTGTTTTGGGAAAATATGAATGCTAATAATAACATTGGAAACCCTGAAACAGTTAAATCTTGCCACTGAAAGGCAACTCACAAGTCATTTATGCCAATAAATTAACAAATATTTGAATCATCCCCCAATCCAATATTACTGCTAAGTAATGGGGAAAGGGAGGAGAAACAGTCTAAATCCCTTTCTTTTCACAACATTGGTGAAGAAGGGATTCCCATTCAAAGACTGTGGAGATGGTTAAAAAGACAATAACGAACACCAGAATTTATAAACTATATGTATTCACAACCTAGGAGAAGAAGACAAATTATGCCATGTCAGGTCACACAGATTATACTCAACAGAGTGAACAAGCAGAGCTGTGCTATTAAGAAGTTGGAGTGCCCCCTGGTTCCTACAGGTGGATGTGATTGGTTTCTTTGAACATAGACTGGTAGGGATCTGAACGTGCTAATCAATAACAGGCAGAAATGGTGCCTGATGCCTATAAAAAGAAGGGTTATTTGGCTAGGGAATCTTACCCACAAAAACATCATTAGAAGGAAATCCTATGCTATAGCTATCATGATTCTCAGTTCTCCTTTTCTTGTATCTTCAGCCACTCTCCATATAAAAAATCTTTCACCAGGATAGTTGCTCTTTTATGAAGTTGTGCCAGTTTGCTTATATGACTAAGTCTGAATTCTACATAATCAACACAGAATAAATTCTTACTTCCCTTGTTCAACTATTATATTACTATAGCTCAAAATCAAATAGTTTTGGAATTTATTTCATTGTTGAGCTATACTAACTCTAACTTTTTAGTCTTTTTCACATGCAATGCTGCTATGCCTGTTTCTTCTATTATGTATCTGGTATTTTTGTTAATTGCTTTTTATCTAAGTACAATTTTTGCCATACGTATTTTCCTTTCCTGTTTTTGAGACAGGGTCTCACTAAACTGCTGAGGCTGGCATCATTTGATGCCAGCCTCCCAGCCATTAAGTTTTATTAGTCTGTAGGCACAAAGCAGAGACCATCGCTAGTTTGACCATTTTATTAATCCTCTTCAGCAAGGAATTTAGAGTGAGCCAAAACAGTGGATGAATGCATAGTTTCATTTTAGGAACAATAAGATCAAACATTTGTAAAGTGCTTTTTATATGCCAGAACTGGTGCTTAGTCCTTTATGCCTACAAACTTATTTCATACTCAAAATAACCCTATGAGGTAGGTGACTGACTCACCTCAGATAAGAAAACAAGTGCAGACAGTGAAGTCAAGTCATACAGTTAGTAGGCAGTGAAATCAGAATATAAACTTAGTCCACTCTCGCCCCCAAGTCCATGTTCTTAGTTGCTACACAACATTACCTCTCATGTTCCTATTTACTACATTTCAGATCTCCAACTCTTCATTATTACGATCTTGTCCTTATGTACAAATTTATCTTACTTTTCTAGTAAGATAAATTTACTAAATAATTGTTTTTGTTTGCCATTGTTTCATAGACATAGGTCTGCAGATTCAATTCTCACAAATATTTGCTGAATAGGGATTAGCTACCATGTACTGGATACAAGAATATGAAAATAAATAAGAACATACAATATAAAAGGGCACATCAACAAATATACATAAATCACCTTGGAGATAATTCACTTTTTTAAAGTAATAGAGGTATAGTGGAAAGGGGAAATGACATATTGCTTATGTTTAAATCTTGGCTCTGCTACTTATTAATCCTGTGGTAATGGGTAAGTTACTCTTCTCAGTTTCAATTTTCTTGTATCTCATGTTGCTTAATTTTTCCCCCCTCTGAGTGCATCTAGTATGACAGAAATACCTTAAATTCTGATGTTAGAGTGAATCAGAACATGAGTATTCTGATGATTTAACCCCCCAAATCATTTCCTCATTTGTACTATGAAGACAATAGAACAATTTTAAACTTACACAGATTTTATGAAGGTGTGTTAACTAACATATATAAGAATGTCAAGGCATTAAAAGGTCTTCAATAATATGACCTTTCTCTTCCTGCTTTAAGCTGTTTTTCTTTCCTCAGATAGAGTTTTGTCACTGTGCTGCCAGTGAGAGTTGGGAACAATGGTATTAGGGTCTGTAAACAAGTCAAGAGCTGCGGCACAATGGTAAGGATTTGTTCCAAATATACCAACTGCACGCTGAATATGACCTTTTGACTATGAAGAATTTTCTTTGACCTCTCTTAGGTACCATTATTTTTCTGTATTTCTCCTTCCTCTATACCATGCCTCTATTATACCAGGAGAATGGTTTACTTTTTAATGTTAATATTTACCACATAAAATTTTTCCATATGTACTTATATTCAAGATATTTTCATTATCATATTGATATGAGCACTGCTAAATATTATTAAATGATACCTTTGTCAGAGTATTTCCATAACTGTAGAGAAGAAATGAAAAGATATATATGCTCTGCATAATTTTCTAAAAATTTCTTGGTATAGCCCATAAATTTCTAAAAATTACTTGGCATAGCCCATAAAATCACAGAAATCTTTTTCACTTTATTTTTCCAGTCTTATTTCTCCTTCGGCTTTATTATGAATTGATTACATTGCTATACTTTCAAGCTCAGTGATCTTTTTTTCTGTACTGTCTAATCTGACATAAATTTCTTTCAGTGAAATGTTTATTTCAGATATTATCAATACCCATCTATGGAAGCTCCATTTTGATCTTTTAAAAAAGTCTTTCATTTTTCCATGTGAATTATACTTCAGTAAAGCTGTTAGCAAGAAAAAAAATCTTATTTTTGTTCCTCTGTTTCCTTGTGTTTTCCTTTATATTCTTGATTATCTGGAGCATATTTATAAAAAAGTTTTCTTGTCCTTGTGTACATCACCTCTGTAATTTCTGGTTTGCCATCCCTTCACTGACTTATTTTTTGCATGTCTAGAAATTAATTGATTGAATCATTGACATTTTGAATTCAGTGTTGTCTCATAATAAATTTTCTATTTCCTTAAAGTATTAGACTTATGGGTCAATTTTATCTTTTAAAGGATTTTTTTTAAATTAAAAATTAATGTTAAATTAAAGTTAATGTTTACATTGGATTAAACATATCTACTTCCGCAAACATGAAAATATTTTCTTTTAGCTTTCTGAAATGTACATTATCATAGTTTACAGTACTGTCCAACAGCATGCCAGAACTTCTTACTTTTACCTAACTATAACTTAGTATTTACTGACAACATTTCCCTTCCTTCATTCATCTCTAGGCTCTTTAGCCTCTGGTAATGCTACTTTCAACGTCTATGAAATCAATTATTGTATATCATGCATATAAGTGAGATCATGTGGTAGTTTTCTGTCCATGGTTTACTTCAAAAAAAAATCTCTATTTCCATTTATGTTGTTGCAAATGACAGCATTTCATTCTCTTTATGGTGAACAGTATTCCATTGTACTTAGTACCATATTTCCTTTATCTATTCATCAGCTGAAGGACACTTAAGTTGTTTCCATTTATTGGCTATTAGTGCTATAATAAACATAAGAAGGTAGATGTCTCTTCAACATACTGATTATATTGCCTTTAAATATATACCCAGTAGGGGACTGCTAGAGCATATGATAGTTCTATTTTTAAGCTTGTGAGGAACCTCCACACAGTTTTCCATAATGGCTTTACAAATTTCCAGTTCCACCAACAGGGGACCAAGGTCTTCCTTTTCTCTACATCCTCACCAACACTTGCTATCTCTTGTCTTTTTAATAAAATTGCCATTGTTACTACAGTGAGGTGATATTTGAGGTGAAGTTTTACTTCATATTTTCAATTTTCTTAAAACCTTTGACAGCACTACCTTTATTAACCATTGTCTTTTGTTTTAAGAAATACTTTTAAAAATTAATTTATCATTCATTCACTGTTCACATATTGACTTAAAGTTTATTTTAGAAATGATAAAATACAATTATATTTATACTTCTCAGTACCTTGTAAAAGATTTATTCAGTGGAAAAATCTTTCCCTGTTTTGGAATGATTAAGCAGCTCCTAAAAGTTTTGCACTCACTCATGCACTTATGACCATTGTGAGTTTTAAACACAGTTCAGTTTTTACATTGCTCAATTATAAAAACAAATGCCAAAAGGATATCTACTGAGCAGAGTCTAAATATTGGTTACTTTTCTAAGCATGTAAGATACAGATAAAACCCCTAATGACTGCAGAACTTTTGTTATTAGGAGACAATAAAAATCAATACAATCAGAAACTTCTCTATGTAACTACAGGAGTTTAAACTAACAAGATCAATTCTTTCACTGAGAAAAAACTAGAAAGGTTTTTATGATCAATTATTATGATCATCTGCTTAAAATAAACAGACAGGAATAAAAGCATCTATGACTTATTTAGCTCTCTATCTAAAGACCTATTAATTTATAAGTGGAAGGTAAGTGCTAATAAATTGAGCTTCATAGAATATGGGAGACAAATAAGAGAGTTCAGAACCCATCAAGGTGGGCTATGCCACAAAGTGGGATACTAAATTTCTAAAATAAGACAAAAGTAGTAAGAGGATAGACAAATAAAAAATAGATCATTAAGGTACTAGGTTCACTTTCTAATCAGGCTTAAAAATAAGGCTTAACAGGCTTAAAAGCCTTATTGTATTACTAGGATGATATGGTCTTAGATTAATTACGTGTCAGAAACAAGACCAAATAGAACCTGGAAGAAGATATCTCCCAGATTCTCAAATTAGCTCCATGATTTTTCAAAAACAATGTTATAACAAATATTTAAAAATACTAGATGGATATGGAGGTCAGACCAAATATCATGCTCTAGAAATATATATACTAGAATCAGACCTACAGGATATGGAATAGTTATTAGAATGGACTATAAAATAACTAATTAACTTACTCAAGAAAACAAAGAAAAAAATAGATAATTTCAGCCCGGAAATGGGTCTATAGAAAATAGTAAAATGAAAATAAGGTCAAATAGGAAAAAGAAAATGATAATAATTGAAAATAAATTTCAACAAATGGGGTTAAGAACAACTCAGAGGCACTACCATGAGAGCTGAGATCCAGCCCAGGTGGCTCACAACAACCCAAATGGAATCCAGGATTTCAGTAGGCTGGGTTCACTGCAGACACTGCCAGAGCCTAGCCTTTGGCAAAGGACTTCCCCTTCCAACCAGTAGACTACCATGGGAGGTCAATTCCAGCATCCCGGATCCACCCACTCCAACTTAAGCAGGTTCCAGACCCAGGATGCAGTACCATCCATTGAGGGACACTGGTAGAGTCTGGAAGCCCAACATCAAGATGAGGTACAGACAATCTGCACAGGTATTACAAGAATATAGGGAAGAAATTGTAATATCTCACATCCACACTGCAAGAAAGGAAGACACATAGACAACATGAAAAAATAAGGTAGGAAAGTGCCCCATACAAACACTTATACATGTTGTGATTACCATAATAAGTTCAAAGGAAGAATTAATGTATAAAAAATACACAACAGAAGGAGAAAATAAAATAATTAACAAAAAGACAATAAAGAAAAGAAAATGGAATGTAGAACAAGTTAGACAAAAAATAAACAGGAATATGGTAGGAGATTTAAACCCAAACATATCAATAATTCTATTAAATATCACTGGACTAAATAGTCTAATTAAAAGACCGGTAGTATTATATTTGATTTTAAAAGTCCAACAATCAGCTGCTTATAAATGACAAAATTAAACATTAGGACATAAAAAAGTTAAAGATGAGATACAAAAAATATGCCATACAAACACGAAACAAAAATAGATGGTATAGTGTTAACAAAATAGATTCTAAAACAGAAAACATTACTAAATGTGAAAAGAATATTATCAAGACAAAAGCATGACATGTCAATTACACATGTGCACTTACCTAAATAGTTTCAAAGTATGTAAGCAAAAGCTGATAGAAGCAAATGCAGATAGACAAACACAAAAATTATAGATTTTTAAATGTTTCTCAATATAGACAGAATAATCAGAAAATATTTGAAACACAATTAACAAGTTTCATGTAACTGACATATAAACAAAACTCCATATTCCATGGTTGATGATAATGTCTTCTGTTGAGCCTTTTGTTGATTCCTTTGGCACTCTGTACATACTACTTTGTAATGTGATTTATCTTTTATATAGGGATACTACTATCTCTGTAGGTAAAGCATTAATCTCTTAACGGTCCTATGGACAATTATACACTGTTTTTTGGCTATTTGTTCTGTGTCTTCAGCACTGAAATGATTTTTTTTTTGAAGGTGGTAATAAATCAAAAAACAATTTAAAAAGTCATCAAAGAGTACTTAATAATAACCAATTCAACATCTTTTTCACCACCTATCTGAATATGATCAAAGTATTAAGAAAGAGATGTAATACATAGAGTATACTTATGTGTACTTTAGAGAGGCAAATAAATGCAGTGTACATAAGGTTTATTGAATATAATTGTTATAAGGGCATAGTTTTAGACAGTTATCTTTCCTATTTCTTAAAGAAGCTTTAAGGAGCCATCTTACAACAGACAACCAGAGTATGTTTTTAATATTTTTCTTCATGATATCTTGCTACCTACAATATCGTGGAAAAGTTTAAGTATACTCAAAGGAAAAAATGCTAGTATGTTGTAGTAACAAAGAAATAAAATAATAAAATAAAAGCCAAGAAATTAGGTAAGATTAATTTATACAATGAAGAAGAAAACTTTGAAGTGTTTTAAAATGAAGAATGATATTACAATCATAATATTATTCAAACAAAATTCCTTTTGGAGAATTGCTTTTACTCTTCTAGGAATTTTTTTCCCAGTACAAATACATTTAATTTAATATGTACAAAGATTTAATTATGCACAGAATGGTTTTCTCTAAGTAATGATTGTTATGTAGCATTTACAACATGGCCTTTAAACAACTCCTTCTATGTATCTAACGTATCTGGCTTCTGTATGCTAGATAATTTTGCTCCTATAATACCACCCCCTTATCTATTGTTTTAGAAAGTTTAGTGTGATAATTAGAATAAGAAGTGACCATCTCTCTGAGGCATCACTTTCTAATATATTCTGAATTTAAGAACTGAGATAAATTTAACCTTTAAATATTGATCACCATGCATATACTCTGTCAAAATACCCTACTTTTGTGGCTTGGATATGAGGTATTCCCCCCAGAAAGCTCCTGTGTTAATACCAAGAGAAAAAAAATGGTTAGATTATGAGAACTACAATTTCATCAGTGGATTAATTCATTTGATGGGTTAATGATCTGATGAATTGCTGGATGGTTATTGTAGGTAGGTGGGGTATAGCTGGAGAAAATGGGTCACTGGGGTTGTGCACGGGGTGGGGGACCTTATATATTTTGTCTCTGGTTCCTTCCAGTCTCTGTTTCCTGGCTGCAATAAAGTGAGTACATTTCCTCTACCATGCCCTTCCTCCATGATGTTCTGCCTCTGTAAAGCAATGGAGACAGCCAATTATGGACTAAGACCGTGAAACTGAGAGCCCACAATAAATGTTTCCTCTCTATGTTTTTCTTATCGGGTATTTTGGTCACAATGATGAACAGCTGACTAATACATCCACTAATTCTATTAATCAGAAAATTTTTAAATGTCACAACTTAAAACATCAATAGTCTTGAATGCTTAGCAACATTGAAGCAGAATGTTTGGATGGCCTACAGAATTCATGTTTAAAGAAGTCAGGTGATTTAATCTAACTGTCTCTAAGGATGAATATCAAAAGCACATGAACAATGTTGACAAATTATATGTATTTTGTGACCCACTCAAGGAATCAACATCAAGACAAAATCAGTTGCATTTTGGAGATTTTCCCGAGGAGTTCTCATTCTTCTTTAAGAAACAAAGGTTGGTAAACTCTTGAGACTGATGACAGCTTCTATATATTAAGTATGCAACAATGTACATGATGAAAATGAGTAGGAAATATCAAACACTTACTATTATGGTAAAGGAAAATGGTTGTCATATAGCACAAAGGATAGCAGATGCTAGGAACCCTGAGGCTTGGTAAGTAGATATAAGTGCCACCCCCCAACCCAGAGAGAAGACAGAAACTCTATTTACATCAATTAGACCTTACTTCTACTATGCCAATTTTATATGACCAGTTCCTCTACCCTAGTATCTCCTAATGGGTAGACTTTTAAAATGGCATCAAACATTCAATTTAAACAAAGAAAAAAAATCATTACATACAACCAAGTATCTAAATATGAAAGGAAGATGCATAATAGAAATTCAATGATTTTCAAATAAAGAGACCAGCCATAAACTCAATTATAGCCCACTGAATCTGGGGTTTGAATTTTAATTTATATTTTTTACTCCATTCTATGTACATATTCTTTTCACAAAAATGTTTATTTTTTAAAAAGTCAAATTGATGCTCTACAAAAACACACGTTTATCCTATAGTTTTGAATACTTACTGGTCATGCTGCTGTCAACTACTAAAAATATTGAAATGATACATTCAGGGAAGGAAAAGAAAGTAAGCAAAACTTTTATTGTCGGTGGTTCTAATTAACTTCAAAATTTGGTTTGGTTATTACATAAGATTGCAAGAATATTAGAGTAAATAGTTAATGGTTTTAGTCTAAAGAAAAAAAATAAACTTTTTGCCTCTGGTTGGGGGGAGAGTTCATTAAAATTTAAAATTGGTAGTGTGAGTTTCAGTGGATTGTCATTTCTTTTTTTAAGTTCAGTAGGCATAAGTAAAATTCAATCCCTCTGTAAATGCAAATTAATGAATGAGGTATGTTTCAGAAGAAAATTTGTATTATCCACAGTATTTTCCAGTGATTTCTCTCTGAAAGGGAATTTCTTTATATGCTGAGTTTTAGTCCCATGACCACTGCATATCTTTTCTCATTTTAAAAGATTATACAAGTGGACTTATATATGAAGTGGTCTTCCAGGAGACACATGAATTTAGTTTATATAAATTTTGATTGCATTATTTTATAAAGAGAGATTGGGTGATTAGATTCAAACCTGAAAGTGCAATAGAAGGATAATGCTTAGGATTTCATATGTTTTGTTGGGTTAATGTTGCCTGATATACCACTGCTTTATGGCCTATAAGATTTAATTCCTATGATATTAAATCATAAAATAATTCTAGATGTAGTCCAGTATACTGAAATTTATATCTTTAATTAATTTAGTAACATTAATAAGAACACAGCACACAAATAATGAAAAAAGAATTTAAATAGTTGACTACTGTGATTATTAAGTAGATTTTATTATTCAAAGATTACCAACTACAGGTACAAAATATATTGTTAGTCAAAATATTTTATTTTGTAACATTAAATAAATTATTCAGAAATTTGGAGGCTATTGCAAGATCATGTGTATAAACCTGGAGGCTAACTGTGTGTTGTTGTATTAAAATACCACTGATTGGCCATGATAGATTTAATCAACTTTATATAATTTCTAAATCAAATCCTATATTGCATAGCAGAAAGTAAGGCCTTTCATAGCAAATATGAAAATGATTTTATTTAAAAATGATTTTATCTAAGAACATATTTTCTTTCAGGAAATCCCACAGGAAGGTTCCTTATAATTCTAATGCAGTCAGAAAATTAAAAGAATAATTCAGCCGGACATAGTGGTGCATGCCTGTAATCCCAGCGTCTCCGGAGGGATGTACCAAAAATAAAAATTAAAACCAAAACAAAATAATTAACCCATATTTTTAAGTTTAAATTTTGAAATAATATTCTTTTCTATACAGATAAAATGCTTTTGAGATTTTTAAGAAAATCAGCAAATCATTCTGTTGCAGACATTTTCTGAATATTTCTGTCTCAGGTACTATGCATTAGATACTAGATAACAAAGTAAAACATATTGCCTATTACCAAAGAGCTCACAGTAAATAATACCAGTAAACAACTTTACGATATACACAATGCTTTGTGACTTTCAATACAATCCTATAAATTATATAAAGTAAACATTTTAATCTCAAATGGCAATTACAGAAACTTGGGTTCAGAGAATATTTTTCTTAATTATTTTTCTATCAAGTCATGTAGCATACTTAATAGAGAACAGAATGAATGCTCAATAAATATTTGATAATGAGAGAATAAAACAACTGCTCAAGGTCACAAAGTCAATAGTAGAAGGCTAAGAATTAAACTCAGGTGAAGTTAATTTCAAGACCAAGATGTCAAATAATTACTGCGGACAGCTTTAGAGGGTTGATTCAGGGCATATGTTTGTACCTCTGTGATGAATCTGATTCAACAACTTCTTATTACAGTAATTCTTGAACTATGTATACATTTATTTTTAAAAGTGAAGTAGCATGCTAGGAGAAAAAGTCTATTCATTGCTCTCATTTTAGTATCGCCTAGGAGGATAGAGGACAGAAAAGAAACTACTGAGGAATCTGAAAAGGAATTACAGAGATCTACCATCTACATTACCAAAGGTGATGGTTAGGTCACTGGCAGTTATGAGACAGAAATCATCTGCCTGATGACAAATCTTATTGTGTGCTTAAGAACTAGAACAATCTAAATATCATTCTTGAGTTAGAATTTACCAGGTTAGCCTTATACCAGCACAAACAGGTTTCTTAATGGGACCACAAACCTCAGCTTAAAAAAACAACATCTAAAATAACATGATTTTCAACAAGTACTCAAAGGAATTAATTCAGATTTTGGTGTCAATTATTTAGGTTATTTCATTTTTGTTTGAATGACTTAGAAATAATACTTATTGAAAAACAACTGAGGGATCTCTTGGTAGGTGTCAAAATCTGAAAAAAATGATATGTTACTAGATAAATCTTTCCTGTAGGTGGGCCTACTTAAGTGTTATAAAATACCAGGACTTGACTTAATCTCTAAAATACAAGGAACATTTAAATGATTGTTAGATGTTAATAGAAAATATTTATTGAAACTTTACCATGTGACATGTACTATTTTAAGCATTTTCTTTATATTAAAACATGATTTTCAAAGATTCTTATGAATTAAGTAGTATTTCCTCATTTTACAAATGGGATTACTAATGCCAGAGGACTTATGAGATTTCTTGCAGAATACATGGCTACCAAATAGTTGAACTGGGATGCTAGCTAAGGCAGTCTGTGCTATTAAGCATTATATCATATTGCTCCTGTAGATAAGAGTTCTCAAGTCCAATGGTACAAATGACAGCTACCATTGGCATCTTCATTCACTGAGTAGCACATGTTGACCTAAGGGGTTGTTCTTTAATATTTCATTTAGATCTTTAAAAACCAATAATCTTTGAGGTAGTTAATACTACACCTATTTTACACATCAGGAAACTGACTTAGAATGTTGAAATAATCTGTCCACTCTCACAGGTATGCAGGCTGAGAGTCTAACCCTAGTTACCCTGTTTTCAACACCTCTATTTTTAGAACACCTTGGTCGTGGCTCAGTGGTAGAACATTTGCCTTGTCTGTGTAAGGCACTGGCACCACATAAAAACAAATAAAACAAAATAAAGGTACTGTATCCATCTACAATGAAAAAAAATATATGTATATATATGAAAACATTGCAATATTATGAAGTATATAGGAATATATATATACACACACAAATATATATATTTTTATATA
>NW_026000174.1:39554706-39578058 GCF_001458135.2 Marmota marmota marmota | reverse complement strand
AGATGTGTATAAGAGACAGTATATATATATAGAAATATACTACTTCTGAGGCTGGAACTCATCCTGTATATTTTGCTTAAAAAGATTTATTTTTTAAAAAATATTTCTTCTTTAGTTATACACAATACCTTTATTTTGTTTATTTATCTTTATGTGATGCTGAGGATCCAACCCAGGGCCTTGCACATGCTAGGCGAGTGCTTTACTGCTGAGCCACAACCCCAGCCCGTTCAAAAGACTTTTGAAAACAAATAATCCAATCAATAAATGGGCCAGGGACCTGAACAGACACTTCACAGAAGAGGATATACAATAAATCAACAAACATATGAAAAAATGTTCAACAACTCTAGAAATTAGAGAAGTGCAAATCAAAACTACTTTAAGATTTCACCTCACTGCAGTCAGAATGGCAACTATTAAGAATACAAACATCAGTAAGTGCTGGCAAGGATGTGGGGAAAAGGGCACACTCTTACATTGCTGGTGGGACTGTAAATTGGTGCAGCCAATCTGGAAACCAGTATGGAGAATCCTTGGAAAACTGGGAATGGAACCACCATTTGACCCAGCTATCCTACTCCTCAATTTATACACAAAGGACTTAAAAACAGCATACTACAAGGACATAACCACATCAATATTTATAGCAGCACAATTCACAATAGCTAAACTGTGGAGCCAACTTAGATGCATTTCAGTAGATGAATGGATAAAGAAACTGTAGTATTTATACACAATGGAATATTACTCAGCATGAAAAGAGAATAAAATCATGGCATTTGCAGATAAATGAATGGAGTTGGAGAATATAATGCTAAGTGAAGTAAGCCAATCCCAAAAAACCAAATGCTGAAAGTCTTCTCTGATATAAGGAGGCTGATTCATAATGAATAGATGAACTTTAGATAAGGCAAAGGAGAGGGAGGGGAAGGAGTGGGGATGGGGGTAGGAAAGATGGTGGAATGAGACAGACATCCTTACCCTAAGTATGTGTATGAAAACATAAATAGTGTGACTCTATTTTGTGTTCAACCACAGACATGAAGAATTGTGGTCTATTTATGTAATACGAATTGAATTGCATTCTGCTGTCATATATAACTAGTTAGAATAAATAAAATTTAAAAGTTAAAAAAAACTAAAGAAAAAAAAGACTTTTGATTGGGGGTACCCCTTTACAAGGAGAAAAGAAAAGATGGAATTGGAAAAAAATTTAATATGCAGAATTATTTATCTTTACAGAGTTTTCCTAGTAAATCTATATCAAATATTAATTAGTCATTCCACACTGAATACATATTTGTATATGAACAACATGTGGTATATGATAAATATACACATTTTTGCTCAACTAAAAATAGATAAAAGGATGTTGAAATACAAAAATATGCAGGTATGAGAAATGATTATCAGATGTCTTCTGACTTAAAAAGTATATAAATTTGAATGCCTAAAGAAAAACAATACATTCAGTAATGTGTGAAAAATAATAAATAGATAATGCATTAAAATAATAGTAGTAATATTATTAAATATAAAGTGTTATCCTGGAATTTGAGAGTATTAATTTTATCTCCTTAAGTGCAGGTATTTCCTTAGTTGACAGGACCAAGTTATTTTATGAAGGTCTGTTGATATCTTTACATAGGGTTTAAGAGCAGCTAGGTTACTAAACAAAACAATTGAAAAATATTTTCTTCTTTTTAATTCCAAATGGTGGTTTCTTCAGATCCGATTTGAAATGCTTTGGCAGAGATCAGTAAGTGAATTGGATCTACGCTTGCTCAGGAGTCAAGGGACTTAAACTTCACATATGGATGCACAGCACATATTTCAGTAGTTGCAGGATGGATTGGAGGTGGAAGAAGGAAGGAGGGAAGGATATTCATAGTTAAACAAGAGGAAAATCAGTCTGCAAATGATTATACTATATTTGTAGAAACAGTATTTTTCCTATCATATTCAAAGAGTCTAGTGGTGGTGGTAAGCAAATAAAATGCTAAGAGGTCCTTTTTAAAAGAATAGTAACAGCAATAACAGCAAGAAACACTGTGGTACAATGAAGTTAATCAGCATCCATGTTCACAGCACTAAACGACATTGATATGCAGTTAATTATCCTCTATAAAACAGTAATCGGAATTGATGCTAAGAACAATAAATACTCAGCTGTTGAGAAGAAGCTTTAAAAGTTTCATTGTATATAAGTTCAAGAATATATATACATACATAAACACACTTAAATATATTACTATCTTCAGGATATGAAGTTTGGTAATGTTCTATATTCACACATGTATATCTGTGTTATATATAATATCTTAGTTCTGAGAGGGAGAGAAATCTAATTGGTCAAAATCACTCATAAAATTTTAACCATGTTTCTGCAAAACACAGTAGTGTCAAAGGGTAATGCATTGCTAATGGTTTCCAGTAGAATAAATAGCTACTCTGACGTCAAAACTTTGTTACACTCCAATAACTGGCTCACTTGGGGTTTCAGGTACAGCAAGTTACATGTCAGTTTTAAATAAAGTTATAAAAATAGAATGCTTGGTGAACCATATTGTCACTATGCAACCTGATACAATATGATTTATATCCACTAAAACATTAACAAAGGTGATAGATTATAACACAATAGGCTCTGGTGGTTGAGGATGCCCATGTTCTTAAATTTAAAATGAAAAAAAAAAATAGCATATTTTCCTCTATCTAGTGGAATACAACTGAGTTATCAACAGTGTCAAATTAGTAATATTTACATATTCCAAAGACAAATGTTTCTTACACTGTAAAATCTCCCTGGATAGGCATAATAATAATATTTTAAAAATGAGAATGGAACTGGAAGAAATCATATGACTACACAATGCACAGATGGGTTATTAGTTAGTTCATATAGGAATATCAGGAATTTAAATTAGAATAATACTTGTGCTACATTATCCTAGATTTAAGCTTGAAAAATCCATGAAAGATGTACTCCAATTATATTTTATGTATAATAATGAAAAGATACTAATTGACATAGTTTCATCTTAAAGAGAGTGCAAATGAGATCTTATAAGAGTTGAACAACCCATCAAACAAAATGTACAAACAAAATAATAATATTTTCTATCCCAGTGTCCTGCTATGGACTGTATAGAGGATATATCTGGATAGGGAAGAGGGGAAAATAAAATTCCTAATTATTTCAGCAATGACATACACATAAACACATTAAAATAAGATGATAAATACATATATACATTACTGATGAATACAGGAGTTTCTATGTAACACAATATAGTATTATTCAATTATAATTTCTGTACAAAATTAGACAATATTTTATTTTAATAGACATTTATATAAAAATGCTTAAACCATAAAATATACACAAATCCATTCACATTTATGCATTATTCTATTCTATTGTTTTCATATGTAAGGGAGACAAGGAGCAGAAGATTTATTTATTTATTTATTATTATTATTTTTTTAATTTGTTTTTTTTCATTTTTTTATTAGTTGTTCAAAACATTACAAAGCTCTTGACATATCATATTTCATACATTTGATTCAAGCAGATTATGGAGCAGAAGATTTAGACATATAAATCTCAGTTCCACCATTTACCAGATATTGACTTTAGCCAAGTAACAAGAACCTCTATGAGTATTACATCTGCAACTGTACATGTAGAGATGATAATGAAACAAAATAATGTATGTAAAGTTTCTAGAACAGTGTCCATCACATTCAATGTCTCAGGTCCTGTTCTAGGTTACCAAGAATTTTCAGCAAACAAAACAAAGAGATTTTCCTTCATGAAGCGGATATTTTATTGAAGCTAGGAAATTAAAATAAACACCATAAATAAATAAATCATAGAGTTTGTGTAACATCAAAAATAATGCAAAGTGGAGAAAAGTAAGATCAGAAGTTCTGGTATTATTTTCATAAAATGGTCAGGAAGTCTCCACTGAGAAGGTGATATCTGAGCAAAGTTTTGAAAGGGGGAAAGGGGTGAGGAAAGAAGATACCAGGCAGAAGAAATAGGTGGTGCAATGGCCTTAATTTAGAGGCATGCTTGGCAAATTTGAGGAATAACAAAGAAGCCAGAGACCACAGTGAATTGATCAAAGGGTAAAGAAATAATGAAGAGGCTGGACATGGTAGGGTCCGGGAACCCACTTTAAGTTCTTCATCTTCTGTAAAGTAATAACAACCACAGAATTTTTAGCAAAGGAACGACATAACCTGACAGGTTCTAAAAGGATCATTCATGGTCTTTAAGTTGAGAATAAATTAAGGACACAAGGCTGGGTAAGAGATGGTACTTAGGATTACAGTGGTACCAGTGGAGGTGGTGCAATCTATGTACTTATATTTTGAAGACAAAGGCAATATAGTTTTAATATAGATCATATATATATAAATATATATATATGCATTATATATGTGATTATGTGATCATTCAACAGGTCAGTGAGGGAAAGCTTTTGGAAGTCATGTCTTAACAAATTAAAAGCAGAAGGAATTAAAATAACCTAGTAAAAAAGGAAAACTGAATATAAGAATTGAAGTAATCAAGAACATTTAAAATATTAGGGCTAGGAAAACATCACAGTGAATCTCACCATCATGTACACCCATAAGAATGAAATCTTAATTAGAATCAGATTCTTGTATAATTATATCAAAATTGATTCTACTGTCATATATAACTAAAATGAACAAATAAATAAATTTTAAAAATTATATTAGGGCTAGAAGTAAAGCTCAATGGAAAACTCTCACTTCGCATGTGTGAAGTCCTAGGTTTAATCCCCAGCACTGCAAAAAACTAAACAAATAAAATTCAAATATAAAGATCTTTAAGAAATTGAACATCATTTTCCTCTTTGTGGATAATTTTGAATCTTCATGAATGGGAGATCAGGAACACTGAAATTTTGGTAACTCTCTTTTCACAATGATAGCAAGTATAGAGCCCAGAAACTAAATAAAATCACAATGCTTATCTGGATGAGAAGGTTTGGGCTGCTATACAGATACTGGGAATAATACTGTTATGGCTGATAAAGATAATATATCTTATAACTCAGTATTTTCATAACAAGAGTTTATTTATCCTGTTGCCATATTAAAGAATATGGCAAGTAGGATCTAGAAACTTTGATTACCACAGAAGTAGGAAGACCAATTTTTTGTTTCTTATCTCAATTATTTTGATTTCTGGGAATGCCATGTCTTAAGTCAAATACAATACATTTTCTCCATAGCAGAATTAATGCCCACTTTTACTATATCACAGTGAAGTAAATATGTATATGTATACAAACAGAGATGTGTGGGTATATATAGTTAATCACTGCAGCATCTGTTCACATGTTGATCTTCCCTTGATAGACTGTAAGCTACTCAAAGACAGGAAACTTTTATCCATGGGCTTATCCCTATAATATGATGGGGAGTTAGGACTTATATATAATGCGTGAAATCTGTTGGACAGGTGATTTGTATTAAATTTGCTGTCTTGTGGTCTGCCTTTGTTAAGTGGTCTTCTAATATGCAGTACAAGAATACAGACTTTAGAGTCAGACTGCCTTAGTTTAGATTCTGGTTCAGCCATCATTGATCTCTGTGGCTTAAGCAAGTTATTGAATGTCTTTGTTTTAGTTTCTTCTGCTATAAAAATAGAACTAGTAAATAGTAACCTTTATGGTACATTGACTATGAAGATTAAACAACACATGTAAAGTGCTAAGAATATTGGCCAATGCATGGAATGCTGTTATGGTTTGGATCTGGAATGTCCCCCAAAAGGCTCGTGATTTTGAAACTATGGTCCCTGATACAGCAAGGTTCGGAGATGAGGCTTTTAGACAATGATTGGATCGTGAGGGTTCTGAAAACTGATGAGGTGAATGGACAACTGGGAGATGGGACTAAGTTGGAAGAAACTGGGTGCATGCCCTGGAAGGATTTCTCCATGGTCCCTTCCGCTCCCAGCACCCCCAAATCTCTCTGCTTCTGAATTGCCAGAAGCTGAGCAGTTTTCCTCTGCCACATTTTTCACTATGATGTTTCTTCCTTGGATCAACTGGACCATGGGCTATGTAACTGTGAGCCAAATTAGATATTTCCTCCTCTAAGTTTTTTACTCAGGTATAATGGTCATGGTGAAAAAAAGCTGACACATATGCTTTTAGTACCAGCAGTTACTATTTTTTTATTTGCAGATTTAAAATTAAAAAAAAATTAGTTGTACAGGAACACAATGACTTCATTTTATTTGTTTGTTTGTTGTGTTCCTCTATCTATCTATCTATCTATCTATTTTTTTTTAATTTTATATTGTTGGCTGTTCAAAACATTACATAGTTCTTGATATATCATATTTCACACTTTGATTCAAGTGGGTTATGAGCTCCCATTTTTACCCCATATACAGATTGCAGAATCACATCAGTTACACATCCATTGATTTACATATTGCCATACTAGTGTCTGTTGTGTTCTGCTGCCTTTCCTATCCTCTACTATCCCCCCTCCCCTCCCCTCTTCTCTCTCTGCCCCCTCTACTGACATTCATTTGTCCCCCTTGTATTATTTTTCCCTTCCCCCCACCTTCCTCTTGTATGTACTTTTGTATAACTCTGAGGGTCTCCTTCCATTTCCATGCAATTTCCCTTCTCTCTCCCTTTCCCTCCCACCTCTCATCCCTGTTTAATGTTAATCTTCTTCTCATGCTCTTCGACCCTACTCTGTTCTTAGTTACTCTCCTTATATCAAAGAAGACATTTGGCATTTGTTTTTTAGGGATTGGCTAGCTTCACTTAGCATAATCTGCTCTAATGCCATCCATTTCCCTGTAAATTCTATGATTTTGTCATTTTTTAATGCAGAGTAATACTCCATTGTGTATAAATGCCACATTTTTTTTATCCATTCGTCTATTGAAGGGCATCTAGGTTGGTTCCACAGTCTTGCTATTGTGAATTGTGCTGCTATGAACATCGATGTAGCAGTGTCCCTGTAGCATGCTCTTTTTAGGTCTTTAGGGAATAGACCGAGAAGGGGAATAGCTGGGTCAAATGGTGGCTCCATTCCCAGCTTTCCAAGAAATCTCCATACTGCTTTCCAAATTGGCTGCACCAATTTGCAGTCCCACCAGCAATGTACAAGTGTACCCTTTTCCCCACATCCTCGCCAGCACTTGTTGTTGTTTGACTTCATAATGGCTGCCAATCTTACTGGAGTGAGATGGTATCTTAGGGTGGTTTTGATTTGCATTTCTCTGACTGCTAGAGATGGTGAGCATTTTTTCATGTACTTGTTGATTGATTGTATGTCCTCCTCTGAGAAGTGTCTGTTCAGGTCCTTTATGTGGTGCTGAAGATCAAACTCCAGTGCCTCACATGTGTGAGGCAGGCACTCTACCACTGAGCCACAACCCCAGCCCAACTGCAGCTATTATTATTAATCATATGTCAATGTCAGTATTTTCAGTATATAAGAGAAGTAAGATTGTACTCTTTCTCAGGGATATAAAAGGTAGCTATCTAAATGTCTAACATGAGGTTTGTGAATATCTTTAGGAAGAGTCATAATTGGTACATGTTCTAAGGTATACACACACATAAATAATATATCTCCATACCTATCCATATTTGTATATGTATACATACATATAAGTTATCTATAAAGATAATATAAAAATACATATAATTATCCATTCATCCATTCTCATAGGTCACATTCTCTGATAGGTGTCCTGGTACTCCCCTTATATGACCTGAATAAGACAGGATTAGATAACTTGTTTCTAATGGGCTCATAAACTTAATATTCTTTCACAGTTTAATTAAAGCTATGAAAAATTTAGAATCTGAGAAATTTGGTATACTGATCTGGTATTTATTTCCATATACTCCTCTTGGTATGTAGATATAGTATTCAGCCTGCTACCCTTGATTTGTGGTTTCACTTTCCACAGTTTCAGTTAACCATGGTCAACTACTGTCTGAAACTATTACATGGAAAAATTCCAGAAAAGAACAATTTATAAATATTAAATTGTGTACCATTCTGAACAGCATAATAAAATCTTGTGCTGTTTCTCCCAACCCACTATGGGAAACATCCCTTTATCAAGCATATGCATGCTTTACACACCCCTTAGCTACTTAGTACCATTTTGGTTATCATATCAATTGTCATGGTATCACAGCGCTTATTGTTCAAGTAACCCTTATTTTACTTAAAAATTGTCCAAAAGAAACAAGTTGCAATATTGGTGATTCAGATATACCAATGAGAATCTTTAAATTAAAAAGGTGAAATTCTCCACTTAATAAAGAAAGTGAAAAAATGTATATTAAAGGCATAATGCCTATGTAATTCACACATCTCATATTGTCATAAGGGTAAATATAGTATAATAAGGCAATCTGAAAGAGACAGACCACATTCACATAACCTTTATTCAGTATATTACTGTAACTGTTCTGTTTTATTACAAGTTAATCCCTTATTGTGCTTAATTTCTAAGTTAAATTTTATAAATTAAACTAGATATGTATTTATAGGAAATAACATAGAATACTGTTTGATACTATCCATGGTTTCAGGTATTTGTTGTGGTGACTTGAAATATAACCCTCATGAATAAGTTGGGCCTACTGTATTTTTATTCCCAAAGATCAGAATTACATTGACTTCACTGGGGATTACAGGAAAAATAGATAAAATAATTTGTGATAAGATCCAGACTTTTAATCAAGGTAGGACACAATTTTGATGTTTTTTTTTTTTTCAGTAGTGAGGATTGAATATTGTATCCATGGGCACTCTACCAGTGAGCTACATCACCAGTCCCCTCCACAACATTTTATTTTTAAAGAAGGTCTCACTAAGTTGCCAAATCCAACCTTAAACTTGCAATCCTCCTGCCTCAGTCAGCCACATCGCTGGGATTACCAGTGTGCATCCAATTTCTTTAATAGAAACACAGATTTGGTTATCTCAGTACTTCCCAAGAGGGAGTAATTTTGTACGCCTTCTCCAGGCATGTTTGGTAATGTCTGAAGACATTATTGGTTATCACAATGGGGTGGAGAGCTTGTTAGGGGTATTGCAATTCACAGGCTAGTCTCCTAAAACAAATGTGGATCAAAATGTTAGTGGTGCCAAGACTGAGAAATCCTGTGTATTTCTTTGAGTGAAGTTTAAAATTTTGTGTTTCTCAAAGACTTTACTCTGTCAATATAGAATGCCTAAAATTCAAAAATTAGAAAATTTCTAGTGGGAGATGTCAGAATTTTTAAACTGGTTCATTGATTCAAATTAGGGAAGAAATACATCCAATTATATTAAACATCTTTTACACCTACCTCTAGAAGACCTATCAGAAGAACCAAGAATTGAATTGTAGGCAATATTTTCCTTTCAAAAGTTGAGTAGTTATCTTAGGGATGAAAATATGTAATATATATCTCTTTCATGATGAGTTAAAGAAGATTGGCATTCCAGATAAAATACAGATACTCTGCATGAAACACTCTTTTAAGTATTTTAAATAGTAAAATGGTTATTTTAAGTATTTTAAAAATAACAGGAAACTTTTGGTATAGTTTTGTTTGGCTTTGGTTGATATCTACTTATTTTTTAAGCAATAGAAAATACAGGTGTATGTTAATTGGGATTTACTATAGTCTAATTTTCTGTCATGAAAATAACACTATCAGGAATTGAACTTTTGATGACATCATATTCCTATCATGGAACTGTATGAAATATTCCATTTTGTTTATGGACTTCAAATGACCCAAGGTCACTATATTCTTTCCTATTTTAACAAAATCTTGTTGGTTTTCCTTAGAAAAACTTTTCTATGAGTATAACGCTTTGGTTTCCTCTTCACACTCATGATCTGCTCCACTGATGGGGTTTGGAGGTTGTTGTTTTTTGTCTTTAGTTTACTCTGGGAATCAATTTCAATTGACCACCTATCATATCCCAAGCAACACAGAGAATAGATAAATAAAAAGAGTCTATGCATTTATGGGTTTATAATTCTAGTCTGTATATAGGGAAAGGTAAAAAGTGTTTAAACACAAACATAAATAGAATAATTCCAGATAATAGTAAGGGTTATTAAGAACATAAAATAAAGTAGGGCAATGATGGTGGCAGAGTGAGGAAAGGGGCAGCTGTAGCTATAGTATGATGATACAACCCTCAGCTAAAAGCTTAAATGTTTGAGCCCGGAAAGATGTTTAATCGGAAAGAGGCAGCCATGTAACAGGGAAAATGTTTAATCGGAAAATGTTTAATCGGAAAGAGGCAGCCATGTAACAGGGAAAAATGCTCTAAGAAAAAGTAATAGCAAAAGGTAAGTATTTAATATGAAACTGAAATTGATAATGTCCTCAGTATAGAAATGACAATATGGCTGCAACACTAGGAACTAGGAGAAAGCTGGAGAAAGATGAGGTTGATTTGATGGGCAAAGTCCTATTGAAGCAGAGAGCAAAACTAAAAGGGTTTTACAAACCAAACTAGAGACAATGATAGTCTTACTAATTTTTTTTTTAAAGAGAGAGGAGAGAGTGAGAGAGAGAATTTTTAAATATTTATTTTTTAGCTTTCAGCGGACACAGCATCTTTGTTTGTATGTGGTGCTGAGGATCGAACCCGGGTCGCACGCATGCCAGGCGAGCGCGCTACCGCTTGAGCCACATGCCCAGCCCAATCTTACTAAATTTATAGCAGTAGGAATAATGAAATAGGCATATATTTGGTAATCAAAAAATTAGGAAGGGATAGGAGTCAAGGATGACTTTTTTTGTATATACAAGCAACTAGGTGCCTATTATTGAGATATGAAATAAACAATGACTTGGTGAGGAAGAAAACATATTTTGGTTTTTAAGCATGTTAAATAGACATTTCAAGTAGCTAATTAAATGTAAAACTTGGGTTGAATTTAGGGGATAGGTGAGGACTGCAATATAAATATAGACCCACAAGTAAAGAGATGGCCTCAAAAACCATGGCATCTAATTCTGAAAGAGTAGATAGAGAAAAGGCCAAGGACAAAGGACAGAGACACTCCAAAATTAGAAGTCCATTAAAGAAGGAAGAGACCAAGAAGCGAGTTAATGAGGAACACCGGCCACTCTGAGGTTACAAAGCCTAGAGAAAATATCGTATCAATACAGAAAAAGTGGTTATTTCAATATAGTGGTGAGGATAAGGAGTGGATGGGAGGTGAAGAACTGAAGGGATTTAAGTATGGACAGTTGTATCCAGGAGTTTTGCTTTTGTTTTTGTTACTAAAGGTCGAATTCAGGGGCGTTTTACCACTCAGGTACATCTCCAGTCCTTTTTACTTTTTTATTTTAGGAGATAGTCTTGCTAAGTTGCTGGGGCTAACCGCAAACCTGATATCCTCCTTCCTGTCTCTCAAGATGCTGGGATTATAGGAGTGGGCCATTGTGCTGGGCCAGGAATGTTGTTTTGAAAAGGAAAGAAAATGAAGCAAAGTAGTTAAGGAATGTAGGGTCCAAGAGGATTTTTAAAGTTGTGATATTAAGGATGTTTATTTACTGATAGAGAAGACAACATAGAGTCAGAAAGACTGATATTCAAAAAAATGGGAAATTTCAGGAACAAATTCCTCTAGAAGGAAAAAGAGACTGAGATTCAGAGTACCTAGGTGGAGAGGTTTACTTTATTAACTAGAGAGCTACTTCTAGTAGGTGCCAAGGCCCTGGGTTAATCCCAGTATGAGGGTGAGCATGGGGGGACAAAAAGAGAGAGGGTAGAAGGAAAGACACAATAGATGGGTATAGATATGAGGAAGCTGAAGAAGCTGATAGTAGAAACATAAGACAGTTTATATTTTATTTCATCTTCTTATCTATTAACTAGGTAGGTGATAAAGTCATTAGTTAGGGGATAAGGAGAGTGATTTGAGAAAAATGAAGTATGAAATAGATGTCTAGGAGAATGAAAGTAAGAATTTTACTGCCAGTGATAAATGGTTCTTTGAAATTAGTGATGTCTCCTTTATTGGTTAAATTTTCAATCTATCCCCAACTCCAGCATGTCCTATTCCCTTTCCTTACTTCAAATTCTTTTCAGCTCTTGTTGACTATATATTTCACATTTTATTCATTGTCTGTGTCTCTAACTTGATTATATATGCTCTATGAGGCCAAAGATTTTGTATTTTTTTGTTCACTTTATAACACCAGATCTCAGATTTTTACCTCACACATATCTATTGCCCAATTAATATCAGTTGATTAAATAAATTTATGAAAATAAATTTGAAATTAGCTTAGCCTATATACCTACATTACTTTCTCAAGTAATGTTTAGCTGGAGATATATAGTAAGGAATTAGTTGGATTTAGTGAAAGTTGAAAGGTTTTCCAGGCAATATTTAGAGGAAGGAAAGGAATGGAAGATAAGCATAATTAAACAGTGTCTTGCCATAGACTATATCTGGGTAAGAGATAATAAGTAAAGACATGCAAAGGGTGATGGGTAGTAAAAAAAGAAAGAAAAGCAAATTGGTCATTGAACACTGACTAGAGGCTGGAGGTCCTCAAGGGGGTGTCCTCCAGTACACAATAAGAGTATTTGAGTAGGAAATACAGAAGGACAAAAGTAGTGGTCAAAACCCAAAAAGTTTGATATTAGAATTTTAGAAACCTAGGGTATGATCATGTGAATGGCTGAGATGAAATAGAAGAAACACTCATTAGACTTTTGGAAGTCAAGGAACTAAAAGAATAGGGTATTGAATGAAATCTAGGTGGTGAGACTGGTTACTGATAAATTTTCTAATGTTGATTTCTGGAGCACTGGATGCCTAGTGTATTGAAGAATTCAGGGATTTGTGAGATATTGTAATGAAGTGGTGTGTGTGTGTGTGTGTGTGTTTTATGACTTCTGAATGGCATGGGAATCTCAGAATCCTGTAGTAAATATTTGAGAAAATTGATTAACCAGCCACAACAAAAGCTGGGCTATAACAATTTCTTGATAGAAAGGTTAATAATTTTGGAGTTAAAGACATTTACTGCTGAGATGGTTATTCATGAAGAGTGAAACAAAATTTTGGTCAAAATTGGAAGTTTTTAATTTAGCAAAAGGATATTAGGACAAAAGGGGAGAATTATTGTTCATTTCTTGCTAGTAGATTTGGTAGGTGGGAACATGGAAAAAAAGGAAAGGGAAAAACTCTGTCGTCTCTTCAAATTTGTTTCAAAGATTCTTCTAGTTAGAATATCAGGCATGTGTACCAGTTAGAACAAATGGGAAGTTAGAAAGTCACAGAACAAGATATATTTCATGAGTTGATTGAGGGAAAATTTTGTTTAAAGGACAAAAGAAAAATAGTGTTGATTCAAGAAATATCCTTTCCCCAAGAAATTCCTGAAATTTTTCTCTTATATACCTAACCACATATAATGCAAGTGTGATAGGAAAGTGAAGAGCTGAAATTGACAAGGTTGTTGACCTGATATATTTTATTAGTGATGCAGAAATAACAATGTCTTGAATGCTACTGACAAGTCAAAGGTCACTGACAACAGGAGAGAAGATGCTTTTTCTGGCAAGTGAAAAACAGAATTGAAAGTGATTTTCTGGACAAATAAATTCCAACTAAGAGAAGGTTGCTTTGGCCTTTGAATCAATAACTTTGCTGAATCAGCCGTGCATATAGTCCAGGAAGTTTCATATTTAGCCTCCTCTGCCACAACTTTTCTGAGAAAGAAATGAATGAAGCAAATAATGTAGGAAAATATTTTTTAAAAGCAGAAAGGGAATTTGTAAAATGTCTCCTTAGTGTAGTGTCAAATTTAGCATAACACCACACAACATTATCGATGTAATACACTAAGAAAACTAAACTATACATAATGTGCATAATGATGAACATTACCTATTTAGGATGTAAAGAGACAATTTCATCATTAATAAACACTACTAGATCCCTTAAATATTAGAAAGAAAAAGGAAATATATTAAGAAGCATAAACTTGCTTGTTGAAGAAAATAAGCCTTATTTAGAAAGTGATATATTTACATAAATAATAAAGTACTAGGTCAAGTAACCAGAGAGATATTTCAGTTTTATGAGGCAGATGTAGGAAAAATCATCATCATTATTTTAATTACAATTGAGTGTGTACCATGTGCAAAACTGTTGGCAAAGTATTTCATAGGTATTATCTCTATCAAATCTCAGAAAATGCTTATGAAGAGTATGCCACTTGTTATCTTCATTTTCAGATGTGAAACCTGAAGTTTGGAAAGATCAAATAAATTACCTAAAGTTTCCTCATAATACTCTGTAGGGGAAGCATTTTAACTTGAGATCACAATGAATTATTGACTATTACTTTACATTGTCTCATTTATCTTGTCAAATGATAAATGTTATAATATTTTCTAAAAAGGATGGCTCCATTTTTGGTAGGAGGTGGTTTCATGGAATGGTTGTGCATATCACAGAATATAAATCATAAAAGGAAGAGAGAAAAAACAGAAAAGAGGTAGAGATAGAAGGACAAGTCTAAAAAAGAGATTATTAAACTATTATATACATATGTATATATATTCAAAATTGGTTTAGAGTCATTGAGGTGCTTTTGAGGAAAAGGAGAGAAACATGCTGGAAAGATGAGTTACTTAACCTTGTTACTTATTCTCAATGAAATTTTTTTTCCTCTAGTAATAATAAAAGTGGTAAAAACAAAAATACCAACCATATGATTTTTGTGAAGAGGAATTAAAGTAAACCATTAAAAAGTAACTTTCACAGGCTAGGGTTATAGCTCAGAGTTGTGAGCTTGCCTCACATGCGTGAGGCAATGGGTTCAATCCTCAGCACCATATAAAAAAATAAATAAAGATATTGTGTCCATCTACAATTTAAAAAATATTTTTTAAAAAAGTAATTTTCATTTTGTGGAGGACAAAGAAGCAAAGTAAACACTGATTTTCTGCCACGATTGTTGCTTACCCTCAAAATACTAATACAAAGATCAATGCCATTCTTCTCCTCCCAAACCCCACCTCCAAAACCACCATTTACAATAGGTTGTTCAAATTGTGCATAAAATTTAAATTTTTGCTTACAAGGATATTGCATTAGGTTAAAAATAAAGGAAAGCATTAATTCCACTTCAAGCAAAGTGGAGAAACAGAGGACAGAACTACCGTCTGTACTAAATCAAAGGATTTCAGATACACAATGACAAGCACAAGAGGAATACATCACCATAGGGGGAAATCCAGAAAGCAATTCATAAAACTGCCCTAAGTTTCCTTATTGGAGTTTCTAGGGAAAAGTGCAAGTATTAGAAATTCAGGCGGAGTTTAGTGGTCTCTCTCAGGTAAGAATAGAAGTGGAAGTCTGGAGAAGCTAAGGAAGCCTCATTGTTCACAGGGCAGAATATTTGCTAGTACAGAAATTGCAAAGGAAATGTTCCACAGAGCTCCTTAGGAGCCCCCTAAGGTGTTTATGAGGTAAAGAAACTAATGTTGGTGAAGGAAAAAAAAAAAAAACTCAGAAGGATCAGAAAGAACAAGCACCAGATATCACTACACATGGTTAGGAACAGTTCACTTTTCCAAGAGCCACAATGAATAATCTTGTAATTCTATCAGATGGAAAATCAGAAATCGGCTCTAGACTTGAGGTTGCTCTGCTCCTAACTAAAAATGCTTCAAACAAGCTTCAAAAATATTAAATTATTTCCAACAACTTAAATATGTTCCATAAAAAATTCAAAAGTTATATAAGAACAGAAAAATATAGAAAACATAAACACAACAAGGCAAAAATCATGTCTGGCATTCAACTAAATATTCCAAACCAGGAAAATAAGGAGAAAGATCAATCAATAGAAAAAGGCCTAGCAAGTACCTGGAGGATAGAATTAGTTGATACAAACAAATGAAAAGATACGACATAGTTTTATACCATGTGTATAAGAAAGCAGAGGAAATACTGTTTAATCAAAAATTGAAGGCAATTAAATAAAAAGAGTCAAATTCCTAAAAATGATAATTACAATGCTTGAGATGAAATATACACTGGATGAAATTAACCACAGATTAGACAACTGAATTAGGTGAATGTGACATAGCAATAAAAAATATCCAAAATATAATACATGTACTGGAAAAAAACTAAAAGTAAGCAAAAGATTGGTGAGTAGTAAGACAATGTCAAGTACTCTAATATAGGCAGCATTAGAGAACTTGAAGGAAAGGAAGCCAGAAAAAAACATGTCATGAAATAATGGTTGAAAACTATAAATTCACATAGATTTTAACAAAGGAGATACAAAAAACTACATCAAGGCTGATTATAATTACATTGCTTAAAACAGTGATAAAGAAAAAATCCTAAAGGAACACAGAAAAAAAGATGAATTATGTATAGAAGATCAAATATAAAAGTAAAATCCTTCTTGTCAAAAGTAATGTAATATAAAAGATAGTGGAGAAACATGACGGAAATACTACAGGAAAAAAAAAACTGTCAACTTAAAATTTGGTGAAAATGTCATTTAAAACATCATAAATAAATAAATAATGTAGAATACACAAAAATTGAAAAAAAAAAATTTCACCAAATGAAGTGAAAAGGAGAAAATGTTAAAGGAAGTGTGTTAGGCAGAAGAAAAATCACACCAGATGGAAATCTGCATCTGTACAAAAGAATAAATAGCACCAGATATGTTAAGTGTGTGGGTAAACTTAGACAACATTTCTCTCTCATTTTAAAAATCCCTTTGAAAGATAGACTATTTATGCAAAAATATTAACAATGTATGCTGGGTTTAATTATTATCAAATTATATTATAATATATGTGGCAACAATAGCACAAAGGCCAGGAAAGGAGAGAAGTGTAATGGTGTAACATTTAAGTTATAAATAAGTTATATTACTTGAGTATAAATTAAAGGTGTATACTAAAAACCTAAAGTAATAAAAAAATAAAAAATAAAGATTTATAAGTAATAAGTCAATAAAGGAGAAAAACAGAATCCCAAAAAATTTAATTCAAAAGAAGATGGTAAAAAAAAAAAAAAATAAGGGAAGAAAGCAGACATAAGAATAACAGAAAACAAATAGCAAGATGGAAGATTTAAAGCCAAAGACAGCAATATCCTCATTTAAGTGTAAGTTGTATAAATAACCTAACTAAACTATAGCACATATCAAATTTATAAAAATAGGATATCTGATTATGTGTTACTTGTCAGGAAATTGACATCAAATATAAATAGGCCAAAACTAAAATAATGGAGAAAATATATATTAGAAATATTCACAAAAAGAAAGTAAGAGGGACTGGAACAAGCTTTTGTAGTATTTTCAAGAAAAGGGTTATAACAGATTATTGAGCCAATTTAATAAGAGGACATAACAATTATTATTTAAAAAGATATATTTAGTTGTAGATGGACACAATACCTTTATTCGGTTTATTTAGCTTATGTGGTGCTGGGAATCGAACCCAGCTAGGTAAGCGCTCTACCATTGAGCCACAGGCCCAACCCCAATTATAAATTTTTGTTTAACAAAAATTTGAAGCAAAGCTTCAAAATACACAAAGCAAAAAACATATAGAATTATAAAAAGAAAGAAAGAAATCTAGAATGAGAGATTTACTCACTTGTCTCTCCATAATTGATAGGAAAAGGAGAGAGAAAATCAGTAAGAGTGTAGATTGCTTGAATAACACCATCAATCAAATTGATCTAATTAATATTTATAACACTTCCTCAAATAGGAACAAAATAAAACTTCATTTCGAGTACTGAGGTATAATATAATTAATACATATGAATGAATTCAAGTCATATAAAATTTTTTTTTGCAACATATTAATTAAGAAATGAAAGAAAATAATCTCTACAACATTCCCAATTGTGTGGAAACTAAACAATCCTCTGAATAATTCCTGGGTCAAAGACAAATTGAAAGGGAAAATACAAAATATTTTAACCTATACAAAACAGTAAGAAAACATAACAAACTTTGAGGTCTATAGCTGAAGCAATTCTTAAAGGAAAATTTATAGATTAAATGAATATATTGAAAAAGTCCCACTGGGCACCATGTCATATATTGGTAATCCCAGAGACTTGAGAGGGTGAGGCAGGAGAATTTCAAGTTCCATGGCAGCCTGAGCAACTTAGCCAGACCCTGTCTCAAAAATTAAAATAAAAAACCAAAACAAAACCAAAAAACAAAAAGCTGGGAATGTAGCACAGTGGCAAATTATGCTGAGTTCAATCTCTAGTACTGTGAAAAAGGAAAAAAAAAAAAAAACAGAAAGAAAAGAAAAAAGTCTTCAATCACTCAAATCAGTGGTATCAACTTCTATTTTAAGAAACTAGAAAGATAAGTAAGGTAAATCCAAATTAAGTACGAAAATGAAAATAAAGATATAAACAGGGATAACTAAAACAGAAAACAGAAAAACAATTAAGAAAGATTAGTGGAACAAAAACATATTTTGTGAAAGATCAAAAAATTGGTAGCCTCTACCAGATTAATCAAACAACTTGAAAAGACACAAATAAGCAATATTCAGAATGAGAGAAGTGACATCACTACAGGTTCTACAGACATTAAAAGTATAATTTAAAACACTACTATGAACATATTTATACAAATAAATTTGACAATATAGATGAAATGGCCAAGTTCCTTGAGAGATAAAAACTACCAGGGATCATCCAATAAGAAAATGATAGTCTGGGCACAGTGGCATATGCCTGAAATCAAAACTACTCAGAACTGAGGCAGGAGGATTACAAATCTGAGGTTAACCTCAGTAACTTAGCAACATCCTGTCACAAAATTAAAACAAAAGGAGACTGGGGATGTAGCTCAGTGATAGAATACCTTTCTAATTACTCTACTACCACACATATCCATACACATACAGAAAAAAAAAACTATATAGACAACCTAAAAAGTTATGTATATACTAAACACACTGATTTGTAGTTTATGTGGTACTGGGAATAGAAAAAACAAAAATTCCTCACACAAAGAAAATCCAGGCCCAGCAGTTTCACAAATGAATTCTACCAGAGAAAAGACATATATCCAAATTAACATAAATTATTTTAAAAAACATTAAAGGAGAGTATAATTCTCAATTTACTGTTACTCTAATAACAAAACCATACAATGATGTTAAACCAAATAAAGCAACAGATTAGAATCCTTCATAAAGATAAAGGCAAATCTGTCAACAAACTTTTACTAAGCAAAATTCAACAATATATAAAAAGAAAATATATCACCGCCAAGTGGGGTTAATTAATCAAGACTGTAAGGCTTATGTACAACCAGAAATTCAACCAATGTAGTTGATTCTATCAAGAGGCTTTAAAAGAAATAATCATATATTAAAATGCAGAAATTTCATTTATAAAATCCAAAATCTATTTCTGATAAAAATTCTTTTGAACTGGGAATAAAAGACAACTCTTTTTCAAACTGATACAGAGTTCTAATGAAAAACCTACAGCCAACTTCATTCTGTTGAAAGACTAAAGATTTCCCTGAAAGATAGGTACAAAGGCAAATATGTTCATGCTCACACTGCTAGTCAGCATTATATTTAAACTTCTACCCCACAATAAAGCAAGAAAAAGGCAAAAAGTCATCCAGATTGTAAAGAAACAAAACTGTTTATATAATTGTTCATGTAGAAAAACTGATAAGAACTATAAAAAGTGTAATTTTAAGTATGGAATGAATTTAGCAAGCAGGTAGACTATAAGGTCAATGCACAAAAAATTATATTTTTAAATACTATTAGCAAAAAACAAAAGTTGTAATTTTAGTAAATATCATTTACATAAACATCAAAAATATGCAATACTTTAGGATAAATTCAACTAAAGATTTGTAAGACCAAAGCACTGAAAACTGTAACACACTGTTGAGCCAAATTAAAAAGAATCTAAATTCATAGACAAATGTACTGTTTATGGAAGATAAGTCTCAATATTATCAAAATGTAATTGTCTCCAAATTGGTCTATAAACATAATCCTAACAAACATTCCAGTAGACTTTTTAAGTAGAAATTGTTCAGTTCATTCTAAAATTCATGTAGGAATGCAGATAAATTGGAATAGGCAAAAGAACTCTGAAAAAGAGAGACAATATTGAAGAAACTATACCTGATTTTAAGATATGCTATAAAGCCCCAGTATTCAAGACAATATGGTAATCAATAAAGAGGGGCAGATAGATTAATAAATTAAACTAGAGTCCAAAATCAGATTCACACATTCATTGATTTTCTATAAAATTTCAAAGAAAGTTTTAGAGAAAAAAATGGGCTTTTAAACCAAAGGTGTTAGAACAATTGGGTGTCATGAATGTATATACTGAACCTCAATCCCTACCTTGTATATCATATACAAAAATTAAACTATATTATACACACATAATGTGAAGTTTTGAAAGCATAGAATTTGTAAAGAAAGTATTTATGTCAAGAAAGATATCTTAGTTACAATGAGAAAACTATGAAGCCAAAAAGAAAAAAATGATAAATTGTACTTCACCAAGATTAAGAATTTCTATTATTTTTCATTTTTATTTTTAATTTGTTATATATAACAACAGAATGCATTCTAATTCATATTACACAAATAGAGCACAATTTTTCATATCACTGGTTCTACAAAAAGTAGAGTCACATCCATCATGTCTTCAAACATGTACTTAGGGTAATGATGACCATTGCATTCCACTGTCTTTCCTACCCTATGCCCCCTCCCTTCTCCTCAGTACCCCACTCCCCTTCCCCCTATCTGGAGTTCATTTAATCCCCCCCACACACTACACACAGCGTATTTTTGACCAGCATCCTTAAATCAGAGAAATCATTCATCATTTGGTGTTTGGGGATTGACTAATTTTATTCAGCATTATATTCTCCAGCTCCATCCATTTACGTGCAAATGCCATGACCTTATTATCTTTTATTGCTGAGTAATATTCCATTGTGTATATATACCACATTTTCTTTATACATTCATCTACTAAAGGGCATCTAGGTTGGTTCCACAGTTTAGCTGTTGTGATTTGTGCTACAATAAACATTGATATGGCTGTGTCCCTGTAGTATGTTGTTTTTAAGTCCTTTGGGTATAGACTGAGGAGAGGGATAGCTGAATTAAATGGTGGTTCCATTCCCAGTTTCAAAGGATTCTCCATACTGTTTTCCAGATTGGCTGCACCAATTTGCAGTACCAACAAAAATGTATGAATGTGCCTTTTTCCCCACATCCTCGCCAACACTTACTATTGTTGGTATTCTTAATAGCTGCCATTCTGACAGCAGTGAGGTCAAATCTTAGAGTAGTTTTGATTTGTACTTTTCTAATCACTAGAGATGTTGAACATTTCTTCATGTTTGTTGATCCTCTTTTGAAAAGCCTCTTCAGGTCCTTGGCCCATTTATTGATTTGGTTATTTGTTTTTTGGGGGTTAAAATTTTTGAGTTCTTTATATATTCTAGAGATTTGTGTTCTATCTGACCTTACCAATTGTTTCTTTTGCTGAGAAGCTATTTAGTTTGAATATATCCCATTTATTGATTCTTGATATTAATTGTTGTGCTATAAGAGTCTTATTAAGGAAGTTGGGGCCTAATTCGACATGATGAAGATTTGGGCCCACTTTTTCTTCTAATAGACACAGTATCTCTGATTTAATTCCTAGATTCTTGATACACTTTGAGTGGAGGCTCATGCACTGTGAGAGATAGGGGTTTAATTTCATTTTGTTGCATATGGGTTTCCAGTTTTCCCAGCACCATTTATTAAAGAGGCTATCTTTTCTCCAATGTATGTTTTTGGTGCCTTTGTCTAATATAAGCGTAGTTATGTGGGTTATTCTCTGTGTCCTCTATTCTGAACCATTGGTCTACCAGTCTGTTTTGGTGCCAATACCATGCTGTTTTTATTACTATTGCTCTGTAGTATATTTTAAAGCTTGGTATAGTGATGCCACCAGCTACACTCTTCTTACTAAGGACTGCTTTGGCTATTCTGGTCTCTTATTTTTCCAGATGAATTTCATGATTACTTTTATGAGGAATGTCATTGGAATGTTGATTGGGAAAGCATTAATCTGTATAGTGCTTTTGGTAGCATGGTCATTTTGACAATATTAATCCTGCCTATCCAAAAACAAGGGAGATCTTTCCATCTTCTAAGGTCTTCTTTCTTTCTTTAGCATTCTGTAGTTTTCGCTGTAGAGGTCTTTTATCTCTTTTGTTAAATTGATTCCCAAGTTTTTTTTTTTTATTTTTTTGAGGCTGTTGTAAATGGGGTGGTTGTCCTAGTTTCTCTTTCAGAGGATTTGTCATTGATGTGTAGAAATGCCTTTGATTTATGGGTGTTGATTTTGTATCCTGCTACTTTGCTGAATTCATTTATTAGTTCTAGAGGTTTTCTGGTGGAATTTTTTGGGTCTTCTAGGTATAGAATCATATCTTTGGCAAATAATGTTAATTGGTTCTTCTTTACCTATCTGTATCCCTTTAATCTCTTTTGTCTATCTAATTACACTGGCCAGTGTTTCAAGAACTGTTAAATAGAAGTGGTGAAAGAGGGCATCCCTGTGTTTTTCCAGTTTTTAGAGGGAATGCTTTAAATTCTTCTCCATTTAGAATCATGTTGGCCTATGGCTTAGCATAATTAGCTTTTAGATTGTTGAGATATGTTTCTGTTATCCCTAGTTTTTCTATGTTTTGAACATGAAGGGATGCTGTATTTTGTCAAAGGCTTTTTCTGCATCTATTGAGAAGATCATATGGTTCTTATATTTAAGTCTACTGGTGTGATAAATTACATTTATTGATTTCTGTATGTTGAACCAACTTTGCATCCCTGGAATGAACCCCACTTGATCATGGTCTACTATCTTTTTGATATGTTTCTGTATTCAATTTGCCAGAATTTTATTGAGAACTTTTGCATCTATGTTCATTAGAAATATTGGTCTGAAGTTTTCTTTTTTTGATTTGTCTTTGCCTTGGTTTGGAATCAGGGTGACATTGGCCTCATAGAATGAGTTTGGAAGTGATTCCTTTTTCTGTTTCCTAAAATAAATTGAAGAGTATTGGTATTAGTTATTCTTTAAAGTTCTTGTAGAACTTGGCTGTATATCCATCCGGTCCTGGGCATTTCTTAGTTGTTAGACTTTTTTTTTTAATTTTTAAAAGGAGAGAGAGAGAGAGAGAGAGAGAGAGAGAGAGAGAGAGAGAGAGAGAGAGA
>NW_026000174.1:39535536-39554664 GCF_001458135.2 Marmota marmota marmota | reverse complement strand
GAGAGAGAGAGAGAGAGAGAGAGAGAGAGAGAGAGAGAAAGAAAGAGAATCTTTTTTTTTTTTTTTGTAGATGGACACAACATAATGCCTTTTTTTTTATGTGGTGCTGAGAATCGAACCTGGGTCCTGCCCTTGCTAAGCGAGTGCTCTACCGCTGAGCCACAATCCCAGCCCAAGGTTGGTAGACTTTTGATGGCGCCTGCTATTTCATCACTTGAAATTGATCTGTTTTCTGTATATCATCCTGATTCAATTTGGGCAAATTATATGACTCTAGAAATTTGTTGATGCCTTTGATATTTTTTTATTTTATTGGAGTACAAGTTTTCAAAATAATTTCTAATTATCTTCTGTATTTCTGTAGTTTCTGTTGTGATATGTCTTTTTTCATCAGGCATGATAATAATTTGAGTTTTCTCTCTCCTTCTCTTTGTTAGCATGGCTAAGGGTCTGTCAAAAGAACCAACTTTTTGTTTTGTCATTTTTTCAATTGTTTCTTTTGTTTCAATTTCATTGATTTCAGCTCTGATCTTAATTATTTCTTGCCTTCTACTGCTTTTGGTGTAGATTTATTTTTCTTTTTCTAGATCTTTGAGATGTGATGTTAAGTCATTTATTTGTTGAACTTTTCTTCTTTTAAGGAAAGAACTCCATGCAATGAACTTTCCTTAGAACTGCTTTCATAGTGTCCCAGAGATTTCAATATGTTGTATCTGTGTTCTCATTTACCTTTAAATTTTTTTAAATCTCCTCTTTGGTGTCTTCTGCAACCCATTGTTCATTCAGTAGCATATTATTTAGTTTCCAGGTGTTGAAGTAGCTTTTATTTTTTATTTTATCATTGATTTCTAATTTCATTCCATTATGACCTGATAGAATGCAGTGTAGTATTTCTACTTTTTTATATTTGGTAAGAGTTGCTTTGTGGCATAATATATGCTCTATTTTAGATCTTTTGATGCTGATCCATGTGCTGCTGAGAAAAAAGCTTATTTACTCATTGAAGAATGAAATATCCTATATATGTCAGTTAAGTCTAAGTTATTGATTGTTTCATTGAATTCTATAGTTTCTTTGTTCAGCTTTTGTTTGGAAGATTTATCCAGTAGTGAAAGAGTTATGTTAGTGTCACCCAAAATTATTGTGCTGTGGTCTGTTTCACTTTTGAACTTGAGAAGAGTTTGACTGATGAACTCCATTGTAGATGCTCCATTGTTTGGGTTATATATATTTAGAAATGTCATGTCTTGTTGGTGTATGGTTCCCTTGAGCAGTATGTAGTTTCTTTCTTTATCCCTTTCATTTAACTTTAGCTTGAAGTCTACTTTACTTGATATGATGAAAACCCCTGCTTGCTTCCTCAGTGCATGTGAGTGGTATGATTTTTTCCCAACCTTTCACCTTCAGTCCATGCATGTCTTTTCCTATGAGATGAGTGTCTTGGAGGCAGCATATTGTTGGGTTGTTTTTTTTGTTTTGTTTATCTAATTTGCTAGTTTATGTCTTTTGATTGGTGAGTTTAGGCCATTAACATTCAGGGTTATTGAGACATGATTTGCATTCCTAGTCATTTTTGTTTATTTTCAGTATTTAACGTGACTTGCTTTCTCCTCTGATTGGTTTTTCCTTTACTGTAATACCTCCCTCTGCTGATTTTTATCTTTGATTTTCATTTTCTCTTTTTGGAATATTTTCCTGAGGATGTTCTGTAGTGCAGGCTTTCTAGTTGTAAATTCTTTTAACTTTTGTTTATCATGGAAGGTTTTTATTTCATCATCAAATGTAAAACTTAATTTTGCTGCATATAAGATTCTTGGCTGAAATCCATTCTCTTTCAGAGCTTGGTATATGTTGTTCCATGACTTCCTGGCTTTGAGGGTCAAATTGAAAAATATGCTGATACATGATACTCCCCCTATACTTGATCGAATTCCTCTTTCTTGCAGCTTTTAAGATTCTATCCTTATTCTGTATGCTAGGCATTTTCATTATAATGTACCTTGGTGTAGATATGTTATAATTTTGTACCTTTGGTGTCCTGTAAGCCTCTTGTATTTGGTTTCCCAATTCATTCTCATGCTTTGGAAATTTTCTGATATCATCTCATTGAAGAGATGGTGTATTCCTTTGTTTGATACTTTGTGCCTTCCACTATCCCAATAACTCTTAAATTTGGTCTTTTGATGCTGTCTCATAATTCTTGGATGTACTGTTCACGGTTTCTTACAATCTTCACTGTGTGGCCAACTTTATTTTCCTGAATTGTATACTTTGTCTTCATTATCTGATGTTCTTTATTTCAAGTGACACAGTCTGTTGGTTATACTTTCTATTGAGTTTTTTATTTGGTTAATTGTTTCCTTCATTTCAAGGATTTCTGACATTTTTTTTTCCAAGTCTCTCTTTCTTGAAGTAATCTTTTACTACCTGGATTTGCTCTCTTATCTCATTGTTAAAGTGATCAATTTTTGCCTGTATTTGCTAATTTAGGTCATTGTTTAATTCACAGATCATTTAATTATGAACTTTCTGAACTCCTTCTCTGACATTTCATCAACTTCTCTGTCCAAGGCTTCTGTTATTGTAGTATCCTGGTTTGTTTTGGGAACTTTTCTCCTTTGTTTTTTCATGTTATCTACATGTCTTCCTTTCTTGCAGTGTGGATCTGAGACATTATAGTTTGTACCCTATATTCTTGTAGTACCTATGCAGACTGTCTGTACCTCACCTTGATGTTGGGATTCTAGACACTATTCATGTCCCTCAATTTATGCTACTGCAACTAAAGACAGCAAAGGGAATAGCCGACGTAACTTGAGATAATAGTGGAGGTGCCCCAAGATGGATGAATTGTCTTACAGAGATGGGGCTGCAAGGGTGGGCCTTATACTGTTTTGGGGATGCCTACTCTGAGATGCAGCTGCTTCGAGGCCCTCTCTGTTGTCAAAAAGGTAGGGCCTACTAGTGGGGAAGACTATGGGATGTCTGCAGTATCTCAAGATGGAAGTGGGTTAGGCTTGGGCTCCCAGGCAGGAGGGTTGGCAACTCAGACCTACCCTGGGCCTGGGTCCCGCATGTCGTGTGGGTGGATCTGGGCCAATCCTGATCTTCCATGGTGGTCGGAAGAGGAGGTCCTGTGCTGGAGCTCTGGTGGGTGTCTGCTGGTTCCCACACAAGTTGGTGTGGGTGGATCTGAGCCAGGGCTAAGCTCTGGGGGCATCTGCTGGTCTGAAGAGGTAATCCAGTGCCAGAACCAGAGCTCTGGTGGGTGTCTGCAGGTGGCTGGATAGACCTGGGCCTCCTGTCAAGAATTTCTGTTCTTTATATGACACGAAGAATGAAAAGATAAGACATAACTGGAAAAAAGTATTTAAAAATCATATTTGGATAAAAGTCATATCCAGAATATCAGACTTTCAAAACTTTATATAAGAAAACAAAGTTTCATTAAAAAAATTAAGACACTTTGCCAAAGAAGCTATACAATAACAAGTCAGTACAGAAAATGATGCTTAACATCATTTATCAATAGGAAAATACAAAGTAAAAACCACAGCAGATGCCTTTTAGAGTAGCAAATATTAAAAGGAGTGGCCATATCAATCATTGACAGTGATTCAGAGAAAGTGGAACTCACAAACATGTTGGGAAACAATTTTTTAGTTTCTCAAAAGTTAAATATAACACATAATAATATTTATGATGAAAAACCCCATAACATCCCCTTGCACCTCCTGCATACAAATTACTTATTGTATGGTTCCATTTATAAAAATTCTAGGATATACAAATTGTTGTTCATGTGACAAGAAAGCACGTGAGTATGCTAGGGATATGGCTGGGATACAGGAAGAATTTCAAAAGTGCACTAGAAATCTTTTTGGAATGTGGCTATATTCCCTATCTTGATTGTGGTAATATTTCTTACATGTAAAGAAAGCTCAAAATTCATTAAATTATACACTTTATGTATAGTACTGTATGTAAAGTGTACCTCAAAAAAAGCTACTTCAAAAGTTAGCTTTTGCTTCTAAATAATAACTCTCAGCACAGTAACGATGATATCTGATGGTCATTTTTATTTTCTGTAAGTATATTAAATGGTAGAAACTTCTTACAGTCCAATCTACAAATAGATATGCAGGTAAATATATATGTAATTATATAAAAATCATTTACTTTAATATTTATATTTTCCCTCAAAGGAAACATAATCAGCCATACTTTAGAATATTTTGATATAGGATGCTCAATATGAATTCTTTTACAAATGCAAGATCGAAATCAATCTGAATTTTATAATAGACTCATATACAACCATTAAGATCATGGTTATGAAGGGCATCTAAAGTTATTTTGAAGTGCTTATAATATAATGTAATATAAAGGATACATAAAATTACTCAATATTTCAAAAATTTTATTCATAAAATAATCTATATATGTATACTCAAAGGAAAAGAACACACTAACAGGCATATCTCTGACGTTCTTCTAATTAAGAGAGTTCCTCAAATAACAGAGATCTCACAATGAGGTTAGAGATGAATATCATCCTTTTTAATACATTTCAGTGTATCTGAAATATTCTACAGTCTACTCATTACTTTTAGATCTCAGAAGTAAAAGAATAGAATAAAATATATGTATAATATGTACATTTGACTTCCATGAATACATTAAAATATACTCAAGTGAGAGACAAGAAGAGACCAAGAGAGAAAAAATGACAGTCTATAGATGATTTTATCTGTCATTCTATTTGTTGAGTCTACAGATCCAGAATAAACCAGGAAAGGTATTGAGACTGTGCTCTTCTCTCATATGGTATCACAGGGAACATAAAGGACTGAGAAATATGTGTTTTTAGACTATGAGGCTCCTAAAGTTAAGCCCACTACTTCACCAGATCTTCAGATAAAAAAGTAGAAATTTGTATTTGATAAAAACATCTACCCGGCACTTAGTGAGAAACAATGTACCAACCAATGCAGTACTTGCTTAAGGAATTTTCAAGGGTAACTTCATTATGTTTGAGCTTCATGTTTTGGTAAAAATTTTAGAATTTAAGTCTGGAAGAAGACACAACTTACATAGTTACACAGACACAAAGACCAACGAACAACAAAACAAATAAAAACAAATAAATAACCACTGTAGGAAAGAGTAGCACAAACCTATAACTCATATTAACTGATGTGAGTTTTTATAATGCTTTAATTTCAAAATGTTTTCCATTGTTTCATATTACTTTTATAATAGAATAAAGGGAAAATAGAAAATGAGTTATAAAGTTAAATTCTCTGGGCAAAAGTATCATGCTTTGAATTTAAACCCAAGTGCCCTTGATTTGCTCTCCAGTGAAATGCCTTATTCCCAAATTTATTCATTGTCACACATCTCTTAAGATGCTTTTGTACACCAAACACTGTTTGAAATAATGGAGACTGAAAAAGAAAAAAAAAATAACTGCCCTCAAAATGTTAAGATGTAATGGAAGAGACAAACAGCTCTATAATATAATCAGTATTATGGTAGAGATAAGAAATGGATGCTAAGGTAACACAAATAATATAAGTGACCTAAACTTGGAAAGCCAAGGAAAGCTTGCTTTGAGTAGTCATAATTAAGGTGAAGAAGGTGGCAAAGTGTATAGTGAACAGTAAAAGAGGGATAAGACATAAGAATGGAGTGGTAGACAGGGACCATAAAGGACTGTGAAATTTGGTAATTTCAAGAAATTACCAAAGGTTTTTAAACCAGTGAGATTTGCACAATAATCCAATAATATTATTTTTCAAATACATTACTGTCTTCAACTAAACATAAATTATCAAGATTGACACAAATTTAACAAATTTAAATCAATATTATAGTTACCCTCTTTTATTTTAAGAAGCAATTGTTAAAATAAGCTGTTCAACAGCTTTCTTTTATTTTGCTGGTTGATTCTAAATGTTTGTGTGACTTCATAGTAAATGGTTTGAAAATAAAAAGTGACGCAAAAAGCCTTGTGAAGTCTTATTAACTGTTAACTTATTTTACCTTTAAGCCACCTGCTGTACCTCTAAAAGTTGATTACAGGACAAAGGCGTAAGCAACCCAATAAGAAGAGAATGATTTTTAGTTCCGGATTTGTAGCATGATATTTTCTTTTTTCCCCAGGAAACTGTTCAAATTACCAATCAATTGTAAGTGTTCTTAGGTTTTAGACCTATATAAAGCTTGATTTGTGAGTCAAATTATAAAAGAAGTTAACTGATAGATATTTACAGAATAAAAATTATGCATCAACTCATTTCATAAACCAGTGAAGAGTATGCATAAATAAGCTCACTTTTTCCAAAAGATTCCTTTTTTTGAATGAAATTACTGTCTTAAGAAGAAAACCTCACAATAAGTGGGGAGGTAGGGAAAAACAGAAGTACTTTAGATTAGAAATTGTATTATTGTACTTCTAAGTACAAAGGGGAATGAAGGGAAGAGAAGGAGAATGGGAACAAAAAAGTTAGTAGAATGAATCGGACATTACTTTCCTATGTTTATGTATGAATACACGACCAAAGTAATTCCACATCAAGTACAAACAGAAGAAAGGAAAGTTGTATTCCATATATGTATAATATGTTAAAATAAATTCTACTGTCATTTATAAAAAAAAGAATTAAGAAAATCACTAAACAAAATTAAACCTATTATAAATTGTATATTTTTGGCACTATACACCTCAATTTAAAATATGTAGAATTTTAAATTCAGCTATAAAATTTTCAATAATTTTTCCTAATGAGAAATTAGAAGAATGTACAGAATTACATGTCAGAATATATCTATAAGGTATGCCTTAATCAATTTAAAAATTATTGACATTTGCTGTGCATTTTTATATTAATATTTTAAATCATGTATTTCACGTTTATAGAACATCTCAAGTCAAACATGAACATTTAATCAGAAATACTTGATCTGGGGAGGCAGGAGGCTGGAGGCGCCGGGGCCATTTAAGCGGCCTCCCTCTTGCCCCCAGTCACCCAGTCTGGCCCTGGCCGTATCCTGACCCCTTGAGTGGCCCCCTTGGGCCCAGTGGCTCTGCTGGCACAAAGGAAGTCTCCGAAGGAGCCCAAGCCTATATGAAGGCCACGAGCCTGGCCGCAGGTGCTTAGAGACTGAGATCCTGGCCCAGGAGGAGGAGCGGAGGATTAATGCATTCAAGAATCGATTCCAGAGTTTCATGAACCATTGGGCCCAAGCCAATGGCCACTACAAACCAACTTGCTATGAACACGCTGCTGTGACAGACATGTATTCCTCACTGTTCTGTCTCTTGTGGCCAGTGCCCTCCACCATTGACTGGTGACTGCTGAGAAAAGATAACGGAACGGATTTATGGAATGGGCCTTTATGCCCTCTTCATCTTTCAACAGTATTTCACAATGTATCATGGAAAAAGAGTCACTTAAGGACAGGGGAGCATTGTTTTCATGTGTGTGATAGAATGGTTATTTATTTCTTCTTTAGCATCTTATGCTCCATGGTGAAATCTCCGTGAACTTGGACCCCTGGCATCTCATATACGTTGGTTTATCTGGCTCGTGGCAGCTGGAGGAACTATTTATGTATTTCTCTACCTTTAAAAGTATAAAGTAGTTGAGCTCTTCTTCTATCTCACAATGGGATTTTCTCCTACCTTGGTGGAGACATCAATGAATACCACCGACAGTCTTCACGAATTTTCCTGTGGGGGGCTTAATTTATTGCTTGGGAGTTGTGTTCTTCAAGAGTGATGGCATCATTCCCTTTGCCCATGCCATCTGGTACCTGTTTGTGGCCACAGCAGCTACACTACTACGCCATTTGTTAATACCTATACCAAAGTCCTAAGGACTTTATTCGACATTTAGGACCAGTCTGGACTAGGTCTCCAAACAGTATTATTTCAACTGTGACACTTGGAAGTGGGGTAAGGGCTGAAAATTGCACGGGGGTGGGAAATGAGCACTGCACTTACTTTCGTTATCTTTTGAATATACTTACTGTGGAAGTATAAAAGCTGTGTTCTGCAAGTTCCACCCCTCACAGCAAACAAATAAGGCAATGAATTCATTATTCATTCCATTCTATATCATGAAGGCCTCTGGATAGACTTTGGCCAATTAATATTTACAAACCAGAATTTTGTATTTTAATCTTACAGATTTTACTACTTGATTTTTCTAAATTAGATCAGGGTATAAAAGTCAGTACAATAACAAAACTTCCTTTTTAAGAAAAAAAATTGTTTCTGTCACTTTCCCATTCATTGTTTAAAGAACCATGAATAGAACGTTCACTTTTACCATATTTCATCTTGGTGTAACATGGTTATTTTTTAAATATAAACTTCAGTGTTTTGTAAATTTTTAAAAAATACTTCATTGACATGCAACTCTGTGATTTGTCATTAATATTGTGAATTTTTGCAGCAAGCAGTAAACATTCCACAAATGAACAACCCATTATACCTCTTCTGATAGCTTTATGAAGTGTGGAAAAATTGCCAATTTTTAAAAACTGCAGTTTTCCAAACTTTTCTGCCAACCTCTGACTCTGAATTTAGTGCTGCTTTAGGCCATATATTTGACACAGTTTGACTTATGAGTAATGGAAAATTATTTTGATATCATTAACTTTTTCAAAAGATCCAACTTTTCTCTCTATGCCTTTGCCACTCTTTCAATAGTGGGTGAATATTCTGTGTGTGTTACGCTAGCATTGTTGGGTTGGCCATCCTGCTGAAAACTCCTCAACAGCATTATGAATCCCAGTGAAGAGTGGTATTGCCTGTTTGGTGCCCAATGGTTAAGTCATTGTCACTTAGCTTATAGTATCAGTTTCACATTCATTTTAAATTGTGGAATCAGATTATAAATTCACATTTCTGCCTTTCCTCTGCATCTCCCAATATACTTTTTTTTTTAACTAGAAAAATATTTAAAGAATTGTTTGACAGGTAGAAACTTGTGTCTGTAGTCCATGAGTTATATATCCTGGATCAATGGAGTAGTACATATATTTTGTTTGTTTGTTTGTTTTTTGTTTTTCCCTCAGTGTCTTGTATTAAGGTTAATTTATTAGTTACTTTGTTGGTTAACCTCTCTGTTGGTGTTGTAAGAAACAAAATAACCTTGCCTTTAGGTCGGGTGTCAATACTACCTATTTTCTAGCAATGGACTTGCTCAATGGAATTGTTGATGATTAAACTTATTAATTCAAATTTTGTACTGATATAGCTTTAAAAGAGAGTTTATTTTGGATGTATGTTTAGCACTCTCTGATTTTGGTGAATTATGGGGAATTGAACTGATATTTGCCAATAAGTTCTTAAATAGGCAAGGTACCTCCAGACCACCTCTATAGGCATGATTCTGAACATATGCATGTCTGTTGTTTTACTGTGTATATTTTATTTTTAACATATATATTTTTTGGATTGATTTAAAATCTGCTTAAAAGTAACACTCTCAAAATCACTAAAATGTATATAAAATCGTGTAGATTAGAATAAAATTGTTACTTGGATTTATAAAAAATAGTTAAACTGTACTTAGATTGCATAAAATTTATATTTGAAAAAACAGATAGATGCATGTGTTCAAGATTTTCCAAAATATTTAAAGTTTTTCAATAACTAAACAAGTATTTAAATTAATTAGTATTAAAAATTCAGCTCTTACAAACACTTATGACATCAAAATTATTAAAGCAATATAAGGTCTATAAAATGACATGTAAAAAATCTGGTCTCTGTTATTAACCAGCTCTTGTAAAAGGTTGGGCTAAATTTATGGAATTTATTTCTCCAATAATTTAACATACCTTTCTCCCCTATAGCAGTCTCAAAAAAACTCCTTCAAGGTTGATGAAAAACCCTTTGAAAAATCACTAGGCAAATTAGCTCTAAGGTCCTTTTCCTAATTCTTCAAAATGTTAATATTTATGTTATCACTTAAAATAGATATTGAAGTCCATGTGAATAAAACTGGAGTTTTGTCTACAGAAACAAAGACACTGATGAAAGTAGAAAACAATAATGGACAAAGTCAGAATAAAGGAAACTACCATAAGACTTTATAATCTGATAAAACCTTTTTCTGACTTTGAGAGAAATGAGCGTTTTCATATTCTAGAAATGATAGTCTAAATTATGACTGATACAGTTTATTATTTCAAATTTGTTCTGTGGCTTACCTTCTCTTTTCAATGATATGTCTATAACAACAGTGTATTTATTTAGGCTCTTCTAATTTAGTTCAAGAAACAAATTCTGAAAATCAGAGAAGAATAAGACATCATTTCAGTCTTTGAGGAGTTCATGGTCCAGAGCAGAAATGGTATGAAATATGAAATCAAGAAGCTGAAGTACAGTAATATAAGAAATTTACATGAATGGTTAAAAATAATTGATAAATAGGGTATGCTAATAATATACAAACATATTCATAGTTTTTTAATCAAATACCTGCTTCTGACATTGTCAAATTTCTAGTTGAGATTACAATCTTAAACAGAGTGTTTTATTGATATTATTTTAATGGCCGCTATTTCTAGCTTCTCTGCTTCTGCTCTTAGCCCCTTGAGAGTATTCTCAACATAGCAGCCAGAGTTAATGCTTTAAAACATGTCAGGCAATGTCAGTCAATCCTCTACTCAAAACTCTGCAGCGACTTCCCATTTCATTTAGAATGAAAACCAAAATTCTTTCAATGGCCTACAAAATTCTGCACAAATTGTCATCTTAGCATGACCATTCCCTTCCCATTCATTAACTTTCTGACATAATTTCATGCTCTAACACCCTTACTTACTCATTTTGTACTCTCCACATGGATGTCTCTGACTTCCTTGAACACACCAGATATGTGTAAACACACCAGATTTTGTGCCTTCATGCTACCCTGGCTTTTCCTCAGCCTTAATGCTATCTCGAGATCCATCCCATGCTAACTTTTAATCTCTTCCAAGTCTTTACTGAAATGTTCCATTTTTAATGAGACCCTGTCTATCCTATATTGAAAACTAAAACCAGTTCTGTTTACTTATCCTTTTCACACATTCCCAGTTACCTTTGCTCTATTCTGTTTTCCATAGCAGATATTACTTTCTTACATATTGAAAATTTACTTACTGTGTTTACTATGGGTTCAACTCTATTGAGGTTAATTCTCAGAGAGGCAGATTTTTGTCTGATTTGTTCACTGATTATCACAAGCATGAAGAAAAGTGCTAGGCACACTGGAGGCATTCAACAGATATATACTGAATACATTTTTTTTTCTAGAATAAGTGGTATTTCAAAAAATGTTTCCAGAGTATTTCATTTATTTTGAAAAATATGGTTAGCTCTTTAAAAATACATCTTTAATTTTCTAACAATCAATCAAATCTTGATAAATAATTTCATTTGGTTTTCTTTTATGTTTTGAAAGTTTGGAACATAAGTCAATTATCAGGGTTCACCATTTATTCCCCAAACTTGGCTATATCTTTTTTCCTTTGCTTTCTCATCTAGATTTCCAATCTTCTTAAAATCTTTTAACTTCTGATTTAAAAAATAAAAAATCAGTTAAGGAGGACTGAGTCAAGTTAAATGCTGAAAAACTCAGAAGTTAAAATATATGTCAATATTTCAACACAGAAGAATTGTTTAAAGAGAGAGTGTACTATACTAAAACAAACACTAAACTCTTGCACATAAACTTTAGGTTTTAATGCCAGAGAACAAGTGATTTGCTGTATGAGAATGGATCTCTTTCTTAATCTCAAAAACTGGAATAGGATTGTAATGAACAAATGAAATTGTTGCATTTTGATCAGAATTAAAGGTATTATTATTATTACTGTTGCTTCACAGTTTAATATGCATTTAAAATCTATATTAAAATTCTTAATTACTGTAAATTTTTGCAGAATATAGTATATAATTTCACATTACCTCAATGAAGTATTATTTTCACTTAGCAAATGTTTATGAACAACTTCTAGGAGATCTTCACACAATATTTAACCTATACTTGTTGAATAAATTAATTAATATGTAAATGCATGAATTTACTTAGCTGTAATAAAAATGAACTGAAGTCTATGAAGAGTCAAGTATTTCAGGTCAACTTTATTTAAAGAATATTTGTATCTGGGTATGTGTCTTTGGTTGCAGGTACTCGAGAGGCTGAGAAAGAGGATTCCTTGGGTCTAGGAGTTTAAGGGCTCCCTGAACAACAGCAAGAATACATTAAAAACAGTCTTAGTAATTGTATTATTGATAATGCAATAAATCATAGGCATCTCTTTTGTTATTTTACTTGTTTGTATTGATTGATTCCTTTACTCCTTTAATAAAAGTGTATTGATACTGCCAGATAGTACCAGTCTGCTATTCTTATAACAGAATTTGACCTCTATCTACAAAAGAAAAAAACATTCCTACTCTAATGGTACATACATTCTTATTGGGGTAAACAAAGTAAAGTTGTAATTATTAACTACACTAATTACTAAGAATGTCAAAATGTGATAATGCCATAGAGAAAAAATATGTAAGCAAAGGGTAAGAACTTATAAAACAGGCTGAGATGAAATTTTGCTACTAATGTAAAAAAGTCTGGGAAAAGGCCATTTAAACAGGAAATAAAGGAATGGGCCACAGAGCCTCTGTGAAGAGGAAACAGCTTAGAGATAGAAGCACAGTCAGAATATTCAAAGGCTAGACCCTAGGCCAGGAGGCTACTGAGGCTAATATGGAGTAAAAAAGCAGAGTGCATTAAGCAGAAGACTTGACATATCTAATTTGTTTTTAAAAAGGATAACTTATTCCAGTTCTTAGAACAGACTTATATAGATATTTTAATGGCAAAAATAATGAGACAAGTTGAGAGGCAAAGACCCTAGGTAATAGATGATGGTGGTCTAGACCAGGTTAATATTGTTAAGGTAGTATACAAGGATCAGATTTTATCTATATTTTGATTAGCATGAACAGAGCAACCATATAGAACTGTACTCACATATGAAACAGTATCCTTCAATTTCAATTTCTATTTATTTTACTTTGAGCAAATAGAAAACTATAATCACCCTTAAGAGATTGGCTGAGTTCAGGGCTGTTGTGGTTTAGATATGAAGTGTCCCTCAAAAGCTCATGTGTGAGACAATGCAAGAAAGTTATGAGGTGAAATGACTAGGTTATGAGAGTCTTAACATAATCAGTGAATTAATCCCCTGATAGGGATTAACTAGGTGGTAACATAGAGGAGGTGAGTCCATGAGGGCGTGTCTTTGGAGTATATATTTTCTTGTTGAGCATGGGCAAGCTCGCACTCTTTCCTCCCTCCTGTGATGTCCTGAGCTGCTTTCTTCTGCACCAAGCCCTTCTGTCCTGAAGGTCTGTCTGAACTCAAACCTAAGGAATAGAGTCATCTGTCTATGGACTGAGACCTCTGAAACTGTGAGTCCCCAAATAAACTTTTCCTCCTATAAAATATTTCTTGTCAGGTCTTTCAGTCACAGCAGCAAAGCTGCTGACTAAATAAAACAAGGGCAACACAGGTTTTAAGGAGATAATCAAGAGCTTTGTTTGGACATATTATATCTGAGATTTCTATTAGCCAGCTAAGTGGAAATGTTAACTAAGCAGTTAGATGTATAAGGCAGCAGATAAAAATCTGAGAGTCATCAGGGGTGTAGATCAATGGTAGTGTTTGTGCTTAGGCTCTGGATATGAATATATGTATGTATATATGTATTTATATGTATATATGTGGATATACGCACATATATAAACATATATAATTTATGCAAACACTGATATTATAAATCATCATGACATATCAGTGAAAGAAAAACCATTTTTATTCTAATGGTACTTATATTCTCATTTGGGGTAAATAGTAATTACTTATAAAAATGAATTGTCAAAATGCGATGAAATATATACATATACACAATGTGTATATGCATACATGTCTCTCTCTCTATAGATATATATAAATATATATATGTATATACATACATATATATGGTATTTGGATATTATATACAGTGAAGGAAAAAATATTATGGTTTATATGGATAAAGAAATTTAACACTGGAACATAGTCATTTACAAGAACAAAATTAAAATAATTTTCCATTATCTGTTATGATAATTTGATTATCCCTAAAGAATTCTATCAGTATTACCATTGAAAGGTTTAGTCTTCAGTAAATTGTTAGTATACATGCAATTTAACCAATAAATACTAGCTTAAAAATCAGTTACAAAGGAGAAATTTTGACGTATAATGTGCTCTACTTTTGGCATTTACATTAATTGCATTTGAGAATATAAATATATATTTTGGGTTACTCAAAACCATATTCATTTAATCAGAAGTGATTTCTTAATGTATGAATTTAATAATAATTCAGCTTGTAATAATTAAGGGTATCATAAGAAATAAAGACTAATTTTGATTTCTGCTTCAATTCCTTACACACAGGTAGATAGATTTTTTAAATACCAAGCTTAAACTAGCTCTTTTTCTGTTTTCCCCCACGATGCATATGCTGCTACATTAATAAGGGAAAAAAATGGGTCAAGCCCTGTTAGATATTCAGAATGTGGGTGGAAATTCTTTGAGGAGATTTCTGGGGATGCCTATAACATGGGAATTGCTGTTGAGATTCCAGGAGAAAAAGACAAAATTCTGTCAGTAGCAATATTTCTTACAAATAAACCCTTTCACACCCACAAAAAAAGGAGGAGGAGGACAAGGGACCAGAGGAGCAGGTTAGAAAGGTGCCTGAAATCTAGCAATTAGCCAATATCATTACAAAGTATTAGTGCAGAAAATCCTACAGGAAGCCTACACATTGCACATAATGTTTCTTTTAACATACTTGCTTATATGAGAGAAAATGCTCCAAAATACAAAATAAGTGTTAATTTTAAAAAGGCAATTCATAAATTATTCTGTGAATCATAATCTCTTTAATTATTATATAATAACTGAATGTCATATAATAGTGACTATTTTTCTTTGAAAGAAATGATAAATTTTATCTATAGGAGTTTGATATCCTAATTCTGAATATGTCAGATTCAGTGAAAAGAAATCAGACTAGCATTCCTGAAGACTGAAATAAAATTTCTTTATAATATAAAGTATCTAAACATCTTTTTGTTATTTTTATTTGTTTATAGGTTCCTTTGATATAAGATCTTAAGTGGAAACAATAGTAATTAACTAGTTTATCATAAAATAGTAAATGCTGGTAGTATAGACTAGACTTTGAGCTCATTGGAATGTATACTATATCTAACTAGAGTTTATCACACAATAGTTCTAATTAAATATTCAGAGAGAAATTGAACCTGCAGTTAACCCCTCATTTTTTCTAGAACCTGGGTTTGGCTTTTAAATATTATTTTAAACAGTGGTTTGAAGACTTAGAGGGCTTCTGTTTACATTGAGAAAGAGTAAGCAAGATAAACTTCCATGCGGGTAGGAAAGATGGTGGAATGAGACAGACATCATTACATGTATGACTGCACATACGGTGCAACTCCACATTGTATACTACCAGAGAAATGAAAAGCTATGCTACATTAGTGTACAATGAATGGAAATGCCATTCTGCTGTCATGTATAACTAATTAGAACAAAATTTTTTTTTAAAAAAAGATAAACTTAGTATATAACATCTAATTTCTACTCCTTCTTCACATTTGATATAGAAAATGGAAAATCTTCACCCATTTACCCATACAAACATGCATCCTTACAATAGTAATCAAATATCTACTATATGCTAGGGACTGTACAAAGTTTTGAAGGGTGAAGTCAACTAAGACCTAGTCATACTCTGAGTAACAGATAATAGATGGAAGCAAAACAACAGGATAATGTAAGAGCTTTAATAAAGGTTGCATAAGTTGTGATAGGGAATGGAGGAGGGACATTGAGTCAAAGTGTGAGTATTTGGTTGATTTCCTAGGGGGCATAGTCTTAAGTCTTTCATAAGTAAATAACTGTCCAGAGTTCAGGCAAATGAAAAGATATATATATATATTTTATATATATATATATATATATTAGATAAAACATTACGGTTTAATGTAAAATCAGTTTAATATTACATAACAGGTATAAGGAGACTAGTATGAATTCATAAGAGTCTAGAGAAAAGGCCAGCCAGATCCTCAAAAGCCTCCTGTGATAAGTAAAAGTTTAGCTTCACTCTGAAAACTATCCTGCATCACTGGAAAGCTATAAGCATTTTGCCACAGACAAAAGTATATCTGTGTAGAAATTACTGAGTTTTAATCTGATTAGTGATACATTAACTTGATTAGTGACATCTCTTTATTATTTTATTTGTATAACACATGTATATAACATGTCATATTTAAAAAGTGATCTTCCTTTTCATGATTATTTGCTGTAATGCTATTTTATTTAAAGAACAGAGCTACTTTTTTTCATGTCATAAAAACATTTTTCCTTAATATCTTAATAATTCTGGGTCCTAAGACTTATTTATTATAAATACTGGTTTAATATGTCTTTCCTGATAGACTAAGAAGGGATTATATAGATTTTTTTATTCAGCTATAATCCCAGCATGTAGTCTAATATTTGCCCCCTAAATAGTTTCTTGCATTGAATTAAATGAGTAACAATGCTAACAGATAAAATGAGAATATATATTCCAAATATAATTTTAGTTTATAAAATGTTTAGTATTTCCCAGACCGGAGATTTACCTGTCTGATTTTGTAGAGGTTTACCTATTTATTAGATAAGCTCTGTCTTATGATACAGAGACCTTTTCTTGGGCATTTGGATATTCTCCATGCCAAGTATATTTCCTCATACACAGCAGGCACCACAATGAACACTGAATTATGCATTAAACTTAGACTGTACACTGTATTAACTCAGGAAAAAAGAATAAAATACTAAAGCAGATGATCCAATTCAGCCCCTATTGGTTTCATTTTTACTTTAAATAACAGGCAAAAAATGGGAATGGAGAGAACAGGAAGATTATACATGTAATTATGAAAATATCATTTTGATTTAATTAGCTTATGACATTAGAGAAAATACAACTATTGTTTTCATTCTTTTAATATCTTAGAAGCTAAAACATAAAGAGTTCTACTAAAATTTTTACATGTAATAAAATGTCTTTAATTATATATTATTTACCCAAGATAAAATAAAATGAAGTCTTTCTAGGTATAGTTATTCTAGTACTGAACAAGCTGCTATTCTTATACTGTACCATATGGATATGTTCAAATGACGTAGGCAATAAAAATGGATTATCTCAAGTTTGTTAAGAGGTAATTCATTTTTTCATAGTTAATATAAATATCATTTACATTTCAAATACGCAAATTACCTTCCATGAATCAGTTTTACAAACTTTTTTCAGTTCTGTAAACTTTAAAGCCAAATATCCTAATAATAAATCTGTAACACTACTTGGTAACAGTTGTACAGGAGTTAATACAAAGGTCTATGGTTACATTTTTATTTATCGGAAAACAAAAACAAGAGTTTATCTGAAATAAAGACAGAATATGTCAGTAATAAGGTAAATAATCAGCAACACAAATTTAAGTATACAGGTAATAATGATAACTCAGTGATCAGCTTTCTAAAAATTTCAGGCTTCACAATAAAAGAGCTAAAAATTAAACCCTGGAAAATTCAATATGCTTTAATGAGGAAAAAGTAGATTCCAGATTGATTACTAACATTGATAAAATAGTATTTTGATCTGAAGTTAAGAATTGATGGAGGAACTAAAATTAATAAAAAGTAATTCTAGAAGAAAAAAGAAGAGAACAATATAGCTTCGTAGAGCAGTTTTTGGAATTGTGGTAAGCTGTCTCAGACCATCAAGCTATTTTTAAGAAAATACACTGGAAAACTTGTAACAACAGAAATTCATCTCTCTCAATTCTGGAGGCTAGGACATCCAAGATTAGGTGCCAACAGATTCAGTTTTTGATCTCTCACAGTTCTGCAGGCTAGAAAGTCCAAGATTAGGTGCAGGCAGATTCCATTTCTGGTGAGGGCATATTTTCTTAAGAGGGAGACTCTTACTACACCTTAACATGGCAGTATGGGCTGAAGGCTGTATCCTCAAATGGAAGAAGGGCAAGGCAGCTCCCTTCAACCGTTTTTTTTTTTTATAAGGGCACTAATCCCATTTGTGAGAATGCTGCCCTCATAATTTAATCATTTTGTAAAAGGTTCTACCTTTGAATACTGTTAGTTTCTAACATAAAAATTTGGGGGAACACCAATATTCAAACCAGAGTATAAGCACAGTCTTCATTATTTATACTGACCATGGGAAAGAAAGTCTGTAACAAAAAATAGATGCCAGAACACTGCAAGGTAAGAGGAGTTAAATGCAGTGCCCCGGACCCCAAATCTCAGAGTGACTATCTGTACATATTAACAAACCAAGCAGGTAAGAACAGGAAGTAATGGCTGAACATTATCCTAGTGTATATAAATGTACTTTACCAAACTGTTAGTAAAATGACATGAACAATTATAAATATGAATATGCATTGTATCATATAATTATCATATAATATTTATTGTAACATGATAACTATAACATAATTTATGCTAAATTTATATAATCATAATTGTCATAACACACTATGAGGTAAGTATTAATAGTACCTCATGTTAATGATGAGAATACAATCTCAAAAAGGTTAAGTTACTTATCTAAAATAGGACAGTTAAATCACTCCTGCAAGGTAGGCGGGCCTGCGACCCACTGGCAGAAGAGGAGCAGCGGCCTGCTGAGAGGCAGAGCCGCCCCCCACCCCCCGCGCCTGCCAGGTAGGCGGAACTGTGACCACCAACAGAAAAGGCCCAGTGGCCCGCGGAGGGGCAGAGCTTCCAATCACTCCTGCAAGGTAGGCGGGCCTGCGACCCACTGGCAAAAGAGGAGCAGCGGCCTGCTGAGAGGCAGAGCCGCCCCCTCCCCCTGCGCCTGCAAGGTTGAGGGAACTGTGACCACCCACAGAGCAGGCCCAGCGGCCTGCTGAGGGGCAGAACCCCCCCCCACCCCCCG